>NC_132921.1:73929192-74263478 GCF_047675955.1 Chlorocebus sabaeus
CAGAAACCTTCAGGACTTTTTAGTACAGGTATCTGGAATTTTGCGGTGCAGATGAAAAACACGGGTGAGGGGAGTTTGAGGGATCTAAAGATGTGGATTCTGATCTCTGCTTTGGCTCTACCAGCCTACATGATTTCACACAGAGCCACGATTTCCCAGAAAAGGGTGACTACTACTTGAGAAACATTATCAGCATCCCAGTGGCTGACAGTCCTGTGATAACGGGCACTCTGGGGTCTGTTCTCTTGTCTGTCAAAGTCAGTGGTCCGACTGGACCAGTCCTTCTTGATTATTTTCACTGACAAACCTTCCTTAATACCCTAAGAGGGTATTAAAGAACAAAATTCCTTGGTAATTACTATTTTACCTTAAAAATTTACAGGAATTTCAAAATTCTACTTGATCATGTATCTGCATTTTAATCTAGAAACAACCACCCCCTCGCCCCAATCCCACGTACAGCTGACTGTCCTGGACTCCAGCACTCCCCTGCTCGCTTCCGCAGCTCCCTCAGCCCAGCGTTAAGTGCTCTAGGACAGGCCAGCCCACCCAAGGTGCTGTGGCTTTTAAGAGGGGCCTCTTAGGGCAAGATTCTGATCAGCTCCGCTGGGGGAGGGCAGCAGGAGCAGCCAAGCCGGACCAGTAGCAGCCTTCTTGCCAGAGTTAAGCTCTTTGCAGCCAGGGACACCGTCGGGCTCACCACAGAGCCCCACTCCTAAATTCAGAAGCGTGAAAATACACTGCTACAATCAACAGACCTGATTCTGATTTCTCCAGTTCTACAGGCACTCATTTGTGTGTGTACAGTTCCATGCCATTTTACCACAAACAAATTCACGTGACCACCACAAGACATACCTATTCCATCAGCACAAAGGTTCTGTGTGCTCCTTGGCAGGCACACTCTTCCCCATTCCACCCCTAAGCACCGATCTGCTCTCCCCCTCGAGAAGTCTCATCATTTCAAGAATGTTATATAAATGGAATCATGTGCTATGTCATCACTGGGAACTGGATTGTTTTCACCCAGCGTAAGTCCTCTGAGAGCTATCTACGTTGTTACATCAAGTTTCTTCCTTTTTATTGCTGAGTAGTATTCTGTGTTATGAATGCACCATAGTTAACCATTTACCCACTGAAGGACACGTGGGTTGTTTCGAATCTGGGGCTACTACAAATAGAGCTGCTGTGAATATTCACGCACACACTTCTGTGCAGACAGACGACTGTGTTTCTCTGGGATAAACGCCCAGCAGTGCAAGCGCTGGGTCATACAGGTGAAATATACGTTCAGCTTTTTAAGAAACGGCCAAATTACTTTCCAGAGTGGCTGGACCAGTTTACATTCCCACTAGCCATATATGAGATCCAGCTTCTCTGCATTTTTAGGGTTTTGTGATCTCTTTATTTTAGCTGTTTTAGCAGATGTCTAGTGACATCCCACCACCATGATTTGAATTTGCATTTTCCTAATGGCTAATGAGGTTTTTTATATGTTCATAGGCTTATCTGCCATCTGTGTCATATCTTTTGCCCATTTCCTAACTGGGGTTTTTGTTTCTTTTTACTGTTACATTTTGAGAGTTCCATATATAGTCTAGATCTAAGTTGTCAGATATGTGATTTACATTCTCTCCCAGTCTGTACTCATCTTTTCGTCCTCTAACAGGGTGTTTTGAGGAGCAAAGGTTTTTTATTTTGATTTAGTATAAATTACTGATATTTTACATGAATTGCGCTCTAGGTGTCATAGCTAAGAACTCTTCATCCAGCCTCACATCCTGAATTTTCTCCCATTTTCTTATGAAAGCTTTTACATTATGATCCATCTATGATCCATCTTCAGTTAACTTTTGTGTAAGGTGTGAGATTTCATTTTAAATTGCTTTGCACCTCTGTCAAAACATCAGTTCATACTTTTACAAGTCCATTTCTAGATTCTGTTCCACTGACTTACGTATTCATCCCTCTGCCACTACCACACTGTTTTGATTACTGTAGCTATGCATTAAGTTTTAAAATTAGGTACACTGCTGCTTCTAGTTTTTATTTTTCAAGATCATTTTAGCCATTTTATTTTAGTTCTTTTGCCTTTCCACATAAAAGAATAAGCTTTTTATCTACAAAAAAATCTTCCTGAAATTCTGACAGAAACTGTGTTAGATCTTAGGAACAATTTGACACGAGTCACTACAGATCTACAGAACAATCTGGGGAGGACCGACTCACTATGCTAAGTCTTCCAATCCATGAACATGGTAGGCCTTTTCCATTTATTTAGGTCATCTTTTGATTCCTTTTAACAGTGTGTTTGGTGCTTTCCAACATACAGGTCCTATACATACTTTGTTAGATATATTCCAACATATTCCATTTTCTTAGAGCAATTGTCAACAACAATGTGTTTTTAGTCTTGGTTTCCACGTGTTTGTTGCTAATATACAGGAGTACAATTGGCTTCTGTATGCTGACCTTGTATCCCACAACCTGGTTTAACTCACTCACTAATTCCAGGACACTGCTGGGTAGATTCTTTGGGATCTTCTACCTGTCATCTGCAAATAAGGTCATTTTTATCTCTTCCCTTCCAACGTGTATGCCTTTTATTTCCTTTTCTTGACTTCATGTATTGGCTAGGATTCAGTACCCCAAGTTTATATATATTTTTAATTTGTATTTTTGAATGATTTTAAAACTTACAGAAAAATTCCAAGTACAAATAATTTTCTTCCCAAGTCATGACAGCGAGTTGCAAACATAACTGATTATTCCATTTTTTTATCTTCTACAATGACATAATCCTACTTACAGTATAGTCATCAAAATTATAAAATTAACAGTAATACTTTACTAATCCAGACACCATTCAAGTTCCACCAAGTGTCCCAATAATGTCCTTTAAACAAAAGGATACAATCTGTTCTTTCCTGGTATTTTTTAACCTTTTGAAAACTGTAAGTTGTTTTACAGTGTTCCTCCATTTGAGTTGTCAGATATCTCTCTCCCTACAGATGAGTTCAGTTTGTATATGTCTGGCATGTTCATCTCAGAGGGATGCTATGTGCCCACTGCATCTTATCGGGTGGTTCAGGATTCTGACGTGATAGGTATCATTACTGGTCATGATCACATATTTACGGCTGGTGTTGGCCAGACTTCTCCAGTGCAGAGTTACTATTCCTCTTTTCATATGTAATAAGTATTTTATAAAGGGATACTTCAAGATTATGTGAATATCTTGTCCTTCACCAAATTTTCACCCACTTAAGTTTAGCATCCATTTCAATATTTATTAGTTGGCAACCTATACAAAGGTAGAACTTTCCCTATCCCTCATTTATGTATTCATTTGTTTCTTTACATCAGTATAGGCTCATTAATTCCTATTTTATTCAATAGGTTGTAATCTTATTTATTTTCATGCTTAGATTATCCCAGATTTGGCCAGTGGACTCAAGTTGGCTTCTACATCCTTCTGATATGTCGTCGTCATTTTTTGAGCATGTCTTTACGTTCTGTCACTACAAGACATTCCAGGCTATTCTTACACTTTCCCTGTCCGTGACCTGAAACCAGTCATTTCTCCAAAGCTCTATTTTCCTCCTAGTGGAGAATAAAATTTGGATATCAAAAGCTAAGCACACCCAATGCTAATCAGCTATCACTGCTCTCAAAATTTCTCAGTGGACAGGGATAAGACATACATGTATATACACCTATGTTCGTACCTATCTGTGTATCTACACTCACTGAAACCATGCATTCATTCGTACCTGGATTCACTAACGCCAACCCAACACCACAGGCTTCATCTTCAAGGACATTACCACCTTTACTTACACACCTTCCACATGTGGGCCCAAGCCCAAGTGCGTTTAATTATTCAGGGACAGAGAAGGAGAAGCTTAATGATATCTTTAATACCCCCTTTACTACCCTATAACAAAACTATGTATAAAATTTTTGTTATCAGTCAAAAAAAAAAGCTGCACCTGTTAAGGAATTAACAACACAATAGGACAAAAAGGTGAATGCAGAAGAAGGTGAGAAAGAGATGAATAGGGGCAAGAAATGAAGCACACAAGAAACAGATCAAAGTAATCTAATACAACCCCCTATAATTCATTCACAAATATTCTCTAGAAGATCTGACAGTGAGAAGATCCACCCTCTGCGTGAATACCTCCAATAACAAGTATACCAGTTCAGAGGGTTCATTCGTAGGTTTAAAACAGCTTTTAAGAGCTAATGCTAACCTGATATTCACCAATGCTATTATTTGCTCATGAACCCTAGTTCTATATTTTGGGCTTAACACAGGATAAAGAACTCCTTTTTCTATATAAAAGTTCAGGTATCTGAAGTCAGCTATCACACTGTTCTGTTTAGGTTTTCTCTTTCCCTGTCTAATCAATGCTAGCTTCTTTAAGAGTTCTAGTTCTTCTTCCTTGGAACCACTCCAGTGCATCAATGGCTCACAGGAATAAATTATTAACATCATAAATAGCTTTCATTTGGCTTTGATTAAAATTGAAGTTTTTAACTTTTTTTTGGAGATGAAGTGTTTTTTTTTTTGCTCTTGTTGCCCAGGCTGGGGTGGAATGGAGCAATCTCGGCTCACTGCCACCTCGACTTTCCAGGTTCAAACAATTCTCCTGCCTCAGCCTCCCGAGTAGCTGTGATTACAGGTGCCAGCCACCACGCCCAGCTAATTTTGTATTTTCAGTAGAGACGGGGTTTAACCATGTTGACCTCAGTTAAGACTGACCAACTCTGTCAAGATTGAGCATGAACAATCAAACAAGAAAGAAAGAAGTTGCATATAAACAATATAAGGAGAAGAAGTGGGCACATAAATACAGGTATACAAGGAATTGAAGCGTGAATTGAATACTGCCAACCATTTTATGGCAATAAATATGATTATTAGAAAAAATCGTAGAGATTCCTAGAAAAATATAACTTACCAAAACTGACTCAAGCAGAAGCAGAGTCTGAAGCATCCACTTACAGTTAAAGACATTAATAAACAAAAACCCACAAAGAAAACACTGGACCAGGTGATTTTACAGGCATGTTTCGTAATAATGCAAATGAATGCAAGTGAAGAGAGATATAGAAATTCTAACAAAAGTTTAGCAAACTGAATATAGCAATATATTAAAAAGATAATACATCATGTTCACATTAAGTTTATTGCAGGAATATAAGGGTAGCTAACATTAGAATATCTTTTGTAATCCTAGCACTTTGGAAGGCCAAGGCAGGCAGATCGCTTAAGGTCAGGAGATTGAGACCAGCCTGGCCAACATAGCGAAACCCTGTCTCTACTAAAAAATACAAAAATTAGCCAAGGCCTGGTGGCAGGCACCCGTAGTCCCAGCTACTCGAGGGGCTGAGGCAGGAGAACTGCTTGAACCCGGGAGGTGGAGGTTGCAGTGAGCCGAAATCGTGCCATTGCACTCCAGTCTGGGCGAGAGGGAGACTCTAACAAAAAAAAAAAAAAACAAAAAAACAAAAATGAGGCTGGGTGCGGTGGCTCACGCCTGTAATCCCAGCACTCTGGGAGGCTGAGATGGGCGGATCACGAGTTCAGGAGTTCAAGACCAGCCTGGCCAAGATGGTGAAACCTCGTCTCTACTGAAACTACAAAAACTAGCTGGGCACGGTGGCAGGCACCTTGAGAGGCAGAGCAGTGAGCCAAGATCACACCACTGCGCTCCAGCCTAGGTGACAGAGCAAGACTCCATCTAAAAATTAACAATAAATATAATATAATATAAATATTTAAAACAATATATTTTCTTTGCAGTACTGTTTTAGCTGCTTTATACAAGTTTGATAAGCAGTATTTTATATATTGTTTATTTTTAAGTATTTTTAAGTTTCTATTATAATTTTGTCTTGACTCATGATTTAGAAATGTTAAAATTTCCAAATTTATGGAAATGTTTATCTTTTTATTAATAACCTATATTTTAATTGCATTAAGATAAAAAATTATGAGCTATAAGATAGGAATTTTTTTTTTTTTTTTTTTTTTGGAGACCGAGTTTCATTCTTGTTGCCCAGGCTGGAGTGCAGTGGCGTGATCTCGGATCACCGCAATCTCTGCCTCCCGGGTTCAAGCAATTCTCCTTATTCAGCCTCCCGAGTAGCTGGGATTACAGGCATGCACCACTACGCCCGGCTAATTTTTGTATTTTTAGTAGGGATGGGGTTTCTCCATGTTGGTCAGGCTGGTCTCAAACTCCCGACCTCAGGTGATCCATCCGCCTCAGCCTCCCAAAGTGCTGGGATTACAGGCATGAACCATGGCGCCCGGCCAGGAATTCTTAAATTTTAAGATGTACTTAATAGCCTAGTCAATGGTCTATTTTTTATAAATAGTCCATGTAACTCCTAGAAAAATGTGCATTTTCCAATTGCTGGATATAGGGTTCTATGTATTTTTCTTCTTATATTAATGTTAATAATATTACATAAATCTATTTATTTACAAATATCTTGTCTCATTAAGAAGCCCATGAACATGGATTTGTCAATTTCTCTCCACAACTCTATTCGTTTTTGCTTAATACATCTTGAGGCTACTTTACTAGCTGCATGCAAATCTCAGAGCTGATACTGACATCTGCATTCAAAGTAGCTATGCCACTTGCTAAGATCATAGGGGGAGCAGGCAGGAAGCACAGAAGTTTTCCCTTCCTTCTTCCCCCTCCAGTAACTCATTTAAAAAATATGTTTATTTGAGAATCTTCTTGTTTTGTAGCAGCAACAAACCATGGACTATGGAACCTGACACCACTAGAACCATGAGTCTGTTAATTTCCTTTAAAGTCTGACTGTTTCACAAGGATGAACCTTGAGGACAGTATGTCAAATGAAACAAACCAGTCACGGAAAGACAAATACTGCATGATTACACATATATTCAGTGTCTAAAGTAATCAAACTCATAGAAACAGCAGAATGCTGGCTGTCAGGGGCTGGGGCAAGAGGAAAATACGGAGTTGTTCAATGGATTTAGTTTCAGTTATACAAGATGGAAAAGTTCCAGAAATCTATTGTACAACAATGTTCATACAGTTAACAATATTGTTAATATACACCCACAAGAAATTTATGTTATGGGTTTTTAACACACACACACACACACACACACACTCTTTCATGGCCAGTGAAAAGACATGACAGTTGACTCAATTGCTGGCACTCCTTTTAGACCAAATAGTAAACTGGGATTTCTACCTGTACTGCAAATAGGAAGGTTTCAAAAATTTGGCGGTAGTCTCTAACAGCATAAAGACATTTCCCAAAGTAACCATCACAAGCTACTCTCTTTTCAAACAACCAAGTTCCTGTCCATCTCTTCTACACTGTCTCACAGTTAACTGAAACAACTAAGGCATCTCTAGGTTGTAGCAATTAAATGAAGACTGTGGACCTCTTCAAATCCTTTCAATTTTCTTCATTTTTTGAGACAGGGTCTCACACTGCTCAGGCTGGAGTGCAGTGGCACAATCATAGCTCACTGCAGCCTCAAATTCCTGGGCTCAAGCAATCCTCCCTCCTCGGCCTCCCAAAGCGTTGGGACTACAAGCAAGTGCTGCTACTCAGCCTAATTCTTTCTATTTTAAAATATCCTTTTTTCTTTATGTTTCTCATATTCAGAACTCCAAATGTAGTTTCCATATGTCAGTCTGAGGAATGGTGCCATGGTGAGTGTAAAAGAATCATGTAAGATTGTTTAAAAATAAACATTTCCAGACCGGCTGAATCCACATCTAGAAAAGAAAGATATGGGACTCTGAATTTTTAAAAAATTCTTTTTCCATTCCCCTTTATTTACTCAGCTGGGGCTACCATTCTTTTTCTTAAAAGCCATCCCTGCCTCCTTGGGCAGAGCCTCTTCGCAGCTCCATCAATGCATGTCATATCTTAAAATATCTGTAACGTGCTTATGTGTTAATCTCCTCAAGTATACCGTAAATTATTCAAGGGCAGACCACATATATTCATCATTGCATGCTCAATACACAGCACAGTATCAGACATGTAGCTGGTTTTCAACAAATGTTTTCTGAACCAAATCAACAACTGTCAAGTGCTATGTATAGAAACGCATTTAAAAAATTTTTAGAGACAGTCTTGCTCTGTCACCCAAGCCGGAATGCAGTGGTGCCATTGCAATTCACTGCAGCTTCGAACTAACGATCTCGAGCGATCTTCCTGCCCCAGCCTTCCAAATAGCTGGGACTACAGGCATGCATCACCACGCCCCTGCTAATTAAAAAAATTTTTTTGTGTAGAAAAAAATTTTGTGTAGAAAAAATGGGGTCTCACTATGTTGCCCAGGCTGGTCTCAAACTCCCAGCCTTAAGCAATATTCCTACCTCAGCCTTCCAAAGTGTTGGGATTATAAGCATGAGCCACAGCACCCAGCCAGAAACACATTTTTTTTTTTAGACGGAGTCTCACTCTGTCGCCCAGGCTGGAGTGCAGTGGCGCGATCTCGGCTCACTGCAAGCTCTGACTCCTGGGTTCACGCCATTCTCCTGCCTCAGCCTCCCGAGTAGCTGGGACTACAGGCGCCCACCACCACACCCAGCTAATTTTTTGTATTTTTTTTTTAGTAGAGACGGGGTTTCACCTTGTTAGCCAGGATGGTCTCGACCTCCTGACCTCGTGATCCGCCCGCCTCAGCCCCCCAAAGTGCTGGGATTACAGGCTTGAGCCACCGCGCCCAGCCCAGAAACACATTTTTAAACGACATAATGACTATCAGTTAGAAAAGGCACATCAACACCATCCCAGTTTTCTAAAAATACACATTCCTGAGCCCCCCTGGACTTAGTGAATGAGAACCACCACCTCCACTGGATGAGAACGCCACTCACGGGAAGGAGGGTGTTGAGCTGGTATTTGCAGAAGGAGAACTTCGATTGAGGTGGGTCAGAGACAGGAGGGGAAGGATATTTCAAAAAGGGAATGATATATTTGAAGACACGGAGGTATTAAAAACCAGTCACATTGGAAGAACTCCAAGTGATTCAGTTTTACTGAAATGAATAATTTCTAGGAAAATGGCTAGAAAAGATTCAGAGAGGTGTGTAAAGGGTCAATCCCCAGAAAGCCCAGCATCATAACACTAAAGAAGTTTAACTTCTTCATAAACATTGTGCAGCACTATTAGACAGGGGAGTGGAAAACGCACTTGCATTATACAAAAATTACTCCAGATACTATGAAAATGGACTGAAGTGGGGACAGAAGGGAAACAAGGAGACTGGTTTGGAGGCTTAATGTAATGATGAGGAAAAGCATAACAGGGCCTGAACCAAGCCAACATGAACGGAGAAGAAAACGGATTTGAAATGTATTATGGGCCGGGCGCAGTGGCTCACGCCTGTAATCCCAGCACTTTGGGAGGCCGAGCGGGCAGATCATGAGGTCAGGAGATCAAGACCATCCTGGCTAACATGGTGAAACCCCATCTCTACTAAAAATACAAAAACTTATTTGGGCGTAGTGGTGACGCCTGTGGTCCCAGCTACTCGAGAGGCTGAGGCAGGAGAATGGCGTGAACCTGGGAGGCAGAGCTTGCAGTGAGCCGAGATTACGCCACTGCACTCCAGCCTGAGTGACAGAGTGAGTCTCCGACTCAAAAAAAAAAAGGAAAGAAAGAAAATTCATTATGGAGGCTGAGCACGGTGCCTCCCACCTGTAATCCCAAACACATCAGGAGGTCAGGGCAGGCGGACTGCATTAGTCCAGGAGTTTGAGACCAGCCTGGGCAACATGACCAAACCCCGTCTCTACAAAAAAATCTAAAAAACTCGCTCAGCATGGCGGCATGCACCTGTAGTCCCAGCTACTCAGGAGGCCGAGGCAGGAGGATCACCTGAACCTGGGAAGCGGAGGTTGCAGTGAGCCAAGACTGTGCAGAGCCAGACCCTGTCTCCAAAAAAAAAAAAAAAAAAAGAATACATCACAGAAATGGAAATTAGTATTACTTAGTGACGTGGGAGCTGAATGAGGGAAGAATCTGTTTCTGACTTCAGAAGACGTGTAAATAACGGCACCACTTATGAACACGGGGAAAAGGAGAAAAGGCAGCTGTGGGGTTGAGGCCAGTGGAGTGCGTCAGGGAGGAACACTCACTCAGTGTGCAGACATACGGAGTCCGAGGTGGCTACAGGACACCCGGCCAGAGATGGTGACTTGGATACACAGACCTGTAGACAGAAAAGTCCATGACTGCAGACGAGATCTGGGGTTATAAGCAGAGATGGAAACTAGACTCACAGCAGAAGAGATCATTCATCCAAGTGTTACAGTGAGAAGGAGAGAGAAACAGACTCCTGAAGAAATAAAGGCAAAGTAAGGAGGAGACACCCTGAAAATAGGAGAACGGCCAAAGAGGAAAATCGGAAAAATTACGGGGTTAGGAAAAAAGGCACGGTCGGCTGGGCGTGGTGGTTCACACCTGTAATCCTAGCACTTTGAGAGGCTGAGGTGGGCCAATCACTCGAGGTAGGAGCTCGAGACCAGCCTGGCCAACATGGTGAAACCCTGTTTCTACTAAAATTACAAAAATTAGCCAGGCGTGGTGGCGTGTGCCTGTAACCCCAGCTACTTGGGAGGCTGAGGCAGGAGAATAATGTCAAAAGTCACAGAGAAGGAAAGCAGTGGAAAGTCTCTCACTGTATTTGACAACTGGAGCTACAGTACTTTCAGAGTAAGTTTCAGTGGGGACGCTGGGGAAGCAGCACAGGCTGAAGCACACATGGTGGGGAAGGTGGAGACACAAATGGCACAGTGATTCTTTTTTTTTTTTTTGAGATGGAGTCTTGCTCTGTCCCCCTGGCTGGAGTGCAGTGGCGCGATCTTGGCTCACTGCAAGCTCCGCCTCCCGGGTTCCCGTCATTCTCCTGCCTCAGCCTCCCGAGTAGCTGGGACTACAGGCGCCCACAACCGCGTCCGGCTAAGTTTTTGTATTTTTAGTAGAGACGGGGTTTCACCGTGGTCTCGATCTCCTGACCTTGTGATCCGCCCGCCTCAGCCTCCCAAAGTGCTGGGATTACAGGCGTGAGCCACCGCACCCGGCCGGCACAGTGATTCTTTTAAGCCTGTATGTGCCTGTGCACAGGTAAGAAATGTCCATCCATGCAGGTAAGAAAGGACGTGGGGGCTGGGGTGGGATATAAGGGTTGAGACAAAAGAGAGCGAACCACATTTATACAAAAGGGAAGAAGTTATGAGACAGAAAGAGGCTGAAAACACACAAAATGCAGTGATGACGAGGAGCAGTGCCCATGAGGAGGATGGGAACGAAGGATTCGGCTAGGACAGAGGGAGGGGAGGCTTCTCTCCTGGGACTTTAGGGAAGGCTAGGGGCAAAAGAGAGTGAGTTTCCAGGTGCTAGAACATGAAGCTGAGGTGGTATTTCCTGATTTTTACAACTTTCATCTGTAGAACTGAAAGCAGGACGACATTCTGAGTGTGGTGAGGGGCTCTGAGAGACGATTCACTTGGTGCAGAGCTGGAGCAGAGTGGCAGTGGAGCCGAAGAGGGCATGAGGACAGCAAGGCAACCCCAAGCCCACCTGACGCCGGAGTCCACCCAAGGCACACGCTCATGTGCCCAAAGGGCAGAGAGGACGAATGACTGACTTTTCCCAAGCTGGAGCTTCACAAAATGGTGAAATTAAAAAATCCACAGAGTTATTTTTTAAACATAACAACAGCAAGGAAGTTATTAATAGTTAGGTTAGAGGATGACGTAGTATGCTACACTACATTTTTTAATCGAAATTTCAATTCAGTACATTTCCAACTTCACAACACATGAAAAAGTCAACTAAGGATCCTGCTGAAGTCAAAGAGCAGGTGCAGTGGGATGCCAGTGAAAGCTGGAATGACAGAAAGTAGCCCTGGAGGCAGCAGAGTTTCAGATTTCAGAGGGGAACATGACTAAAGGTCAATGTCACTGGAGCTGAACAGGTCTAGGACTCCAGTGCAATGAGCCGTAGTTCTTTCCCAGAGACATGAAGTCACCCAGACTGAGGAAGGTGGAAGGAGAAAGACAGCGACTGACTGAAGTCAGGAGAGGAGAGGCGCCAGGGTGGTGTGGGGACATGCTGGCCCCACAAGCCTTGGAAGGGATCATTTCCATTTGCAGGCTGAAGCGTATTGGCTCAGACTAGAAAATCCTGTGGCTACGTGAGAAGCAAGAACAAGCAGTCTCCATCTGAGAGATCAGCAGAACATGGCTTACTAGGGAGGCGTGTGTGGGGAGGGAGGGGGCAAAGAAGAAGAAGAGTAGGGAGAACATGCACCGCGGGCTGTTCCCAGTAGAGCACAGTCCCAGTGGACAACCACTGTGTGGCCCGCAGGAGGGAAGCTCGGTTCTCTCAAGGCTAAGTGCTTTTCAATGAGAAGGCGTACAGGAAGAGCCTGGCACCAACGATGATGGAGGGAGCCTGACACGCACATTTTAAACAGTCTCTCTGCAGCCTTCAACTGCAGGTATACAACTAAGTCCAAAAGCTAAGGAGACAAATCGTAATACAACTAAGTCTAAAAGCTAAGGAGACAAATCGTAATACAATTAAGTCCAAAAGCTAAGGAGACAAATCGTAATACAATTAAGTCCAAAAGCTAAGGAGACAAATCGTAAGAGTTTTATTGATGTATATACTTGAGGATAACTTAAGTTACAAATGTTTTTACTTCAAAATAAAAGGTCTCCATTCCAGTTAAAAAAAAAATTATCAGCAGGGCGTGGTGGCTCATGATTGTAATCCCAGCACTTTGGGAGACCGCGGCAGGTGGATCACCTGAGGTCAGGAGTTCAAGACCAGCCTGGCCAACATGGTGAAACCCCATCTCTACTAAAAATACAAAAATAAACCGGGCGTGGTGGTGCACACCTGTAATCCCAGCTACTCGGGAGGCTGAGGCAGGAGAATCGCTTGAATCCAGGAGGCAGGGGTTTGCAGTGAGCCAAGATCATGCCACTGCACTCCAGCCTGGGTAACAGAGTGAGATGCCCTCTCAAACAAACAAACAAAAATCCCATTTAGATCAATTTGATAAAACTAATTACAGGACTCAAATGTAGTGTAGTACATCCAATAACTGCAATTACAACAAATATATATAAATTAAAGGCAATACCAGGTTGGGGAAGGAGGATGCAAGCAAGGAGACTGTGGCCCCAGAAAGGCTGTGCAAGTGACCTTGTGACAGGAAAGCTCCACTGGTCTGCATCCAGACTGTGGTGGTGATCCCAGGAATCTACACGTGATAAAACTGCACAGAACTTACACACACACAAATGAGTGCATGTAAAACTGGTGAAACCTGGACGGACTGTATTGTTTCAGGTTTCCAGATGTAATATTGGACTGTAGCTATGCAAGATGGTACCACTGGGGGAAACTAGGTAAGGGGTATACTCGCTCTTTCTGTATTATTTCTTACAACTGCATCTAAATCTACAATTTTCAAAATAAAAAGTTTTTTAAAAAATTAAAAGCATCAAAGCAAGGTGTAAAACTGGAAAATACTGTCTTCAAAACTCATGGTAACATTAGAGAATTATTCTCTCCAGCTCAGTGATTCTCAGAGATTTGGAGGCAGGGAAAGGGCACCTAAGTATTAGAATTACTGCCCACACCCGCTATTCCCTGAACACACACCCACACCAGAACTGCCACCGTCATAAGCCACGTTTCAGAGGAAGTGGGTCATATCTTCAAGTGTGCTGCAACTAAAGAAAATGGAAAACCACTCTTCTAGCTACTTATCTTTAAGAACACTTCTAACTGGTAGTAAAGAAAAAAGCATGTAAGAGAAACATAGTATTGAATAGTAATTTATAACAAACAGGAACTATTTTGAGAGACTGCTTCTCATTTGATTTGCCCAAAATCAGCCAATACACCCTTCTTGGAAATGTACTTGGTCAACATAAGAAAAACATTCTATTCATGTAAGAATAAAAATAAGGACTTTTTTTTCCAGTAACTGATGGATTTTTCAGTGGTACATTCAGACCCTAAATATCTTGCCTATAACCAATGACTACAAAGTATATAAAAGTATACAGTCTGTGTCCTTGAACAGAGTGAAATCGTTCAACTTACATAGGAGATCTTTTTTTTTTTTTTTTAGACGGAGTCTCACTCTATCGCCCAGGCTGGAGTGCAGTGGCCGGGTCGCAGCTCACTGCAAGCTCCGCCTCCTGGGTTCAGGCCATTCTTCAGCCTCCCGAGTAACTGGGACTACAGGCGCCCGCCACCTCACCCGGCTAGTTTTTTGTATTTTTTTTTTTAGTAGAGACGGGGTTTCACTGGGTTAGCCAGGATGGTCTCGATCTCCTGACCTTGTGATCCGCCCGTCTCAGCCTCCCAAAGTGCTGGGATTACAGGCTTGAGCCACCGCGCCCGGCCAGGAGATCTTAATAGGCAGCGCCATACCCTAGTCAACAGGGGAACAACCAGAAACAAGCAAAAACCAGAACATGATCAATCTGATACTGTTTTTCAAGTCCCTACTAACAAGGAGCCCTAAAGAGAAAACCTACATTTAGCCCACTAAAATCAAACATAGGGAAACATGCTGAAGCAGGAAGGAGGCCCAATTTAATATCTGCATAAGCTGCACGAATCAGAACAAAAAATAAAATCACTGCATGACAAATACACCAACACTCTAGTGTTATAACTGTTCGCACAATTGTGTGGGTATGTGTGTACATCATAATCTAAATGTCCAACAACAGGGGAACTTATGCAAGAGTGGTATATCCAAAGCCACTGTCAAAGCAATTAAAAATTGTGTCTATAATAAAAAAAGTTTACAATGTACTGATAAGAAGAGCTACAAATAAGTATGTGCAAGATTCTAATTTTCCATTTAAAATGTTTATTTTTAAAAACTCCAAAGAATATAAACCTGTTATTATTTATTTTTAAATAAGTTTGTTCCTTATACTTTTCTCTGTTTTCTAAGTTTTCTACAGTGAGTACATACTACTCTTATAACTTGGGCAAGGAAAGAAACCAAACTACACCAATAACTATTTTAAGTAAAACTTACAAAGGCCATGGAATAATATGAAAAGGAAATATATATGGATATTATATAGACATCTATAATTACAATTATTTTAAAGAAAGAAAAATTGTGTATAAGAAAAACAGGTTGGTGGGAAATACACCAAAATAATGGTGCCTATGTTTGAAGGATGAAATAATTATGGGTAATTATTTTTTCTTCTACTATTCTACGCCTTTAAATTCTTCTTTAAAGAATGTGTCTTATGTAAACAGGAAAAAAAAATATTGTATTTATCAACACTGATCCCAAGCCCTCCTTTTCACTACATCCTGCGTCCTAAAACAAACCAAAAAATACACATGCACACAAACCCACAAGTACTTACATGGGCTTACATCTCTGTATCTGTTTCGATTTCTGTTTTCTGGAAACTTGGCCACTCTATGAGGATAGTCATGGGACTCATTTCGAATTTCCTTAAAATAACAAAAATATATTTTAATATCCCTCTTAAATTTTCCACTGCAAAACATCATCTTCCCAGCCAGTATAAAATAACATTAAGCACTTATGATATGCCAAGTACTATGCAAAGCACGCTGTCTACATCACCTCAGTTAATCCTCACAATACTAATGGAAACGATTTCTTTCCCATTTTATCTGAGGGATGAAAGGTTTACAAAGGTTAAAAATCCACCAAAGGTCCCATAGCTAGTAAGTGCCAGCCCCAGGACTGAACCAAGGTCCTCCAGATGCCAAAGTCTGTGCTCTAGATCTGTTTACTTACTGCTAATGAGGCTCCATTCAATCCCTACAAGCAAGCATCAAACTCTCTACGAAGCAGAATTAATGCAATGGAGGTATCTATGGTCAGCCACATCACATTCAAATTCTGATGAAAACTCATACCATCTACCTAAATTTTGGAGTTTCTACCTGAAAATATTTATTTCTTCATCTTCATGCTATTTAACTGTTACTTTATTTTGAACCCAGAAATATCCTCAAATTTTATTTCTATCATGTTTGTCATTACTTCTCCTTAAAAAAAAAAAAATTATTTCTAAAGCCATAAATGTTCAGCAACAGGCCTCACACCTATAATCCCAACACTTTGGGAAGCCAAGGTAGGCGGATCACCTGAGGTCAGGAGTTCGAGACCAGCCTGGTCAACATTGTGAAACCCCAGCTCTATGAAAAATACAAAAATTTGGTCGGGCGCAGTGGCTCACACCTGTAATCCCAACACTTTAGGAGGCTAGGGCAGGGGATCACCCTCAGGTGTTTGAGACCAACCTGGCCAACATAGCGAAACCCTGTCTCTACTAAATACACAAAAAATCAGCTAGGTGTGGTGATGGGCACCTGTAATCCCAGCCACTCGGAGGGCTGAGGCAGGAGAATTGCTTGAACCCGGGAGGTGGAGGTTGCAATGAGCTGAGATCATGCCATTGCACTCCAGCCTGGGTGACAGAGCAAGATTCTATCAAAAATAACATAACATAACATAACATAAAATACAAAAATACAAAAATTAGGCTGGACACAGTGGCTCACACCTGTAATCCCAGCACTTTGGGAGGCCAAGGTGGGTGGTTCACAAGGTCAGGAGTTCAAGACCAGCCTGGCCAAGATGGTGAAACCTCATCTCTACTGAAACTACAAAAATTAGCCAGGCACGGTGGCAGGCACCCGTAATCCCAGCTACTTAGGAGGCTGAGGCAGGCGAATTGCTTGAACCTGGGTGGCAGAGGTTGCAGTGAGCCGAGGTCGCATCACTGTACTCTAGCCTAGGTGACAGAGTGAGACAGCAAAAACAAAACAAAACAAAAATTAGCCAGGCATGGTGGCAAGCACCTGTAATCCCAGCTACGCAGGAGGCTGAGGCATGAGAATCACTAAACCCGGGAGGCGGAGATCGCAGTGAGCTGAGATTGCACCACTGCAACAACCAGCAGGCCTGAGGCTCATCCTAGGTGCCTTCGGGTTCTCTGCACTTCAACGTGGAAGACATTCTGTAAGGCTATATCTGCACTAAGCTCTCACTACTGAGGTATCCAGAATGGTCAGGTTTGACCTTCCAGGAAACAGTATTCCAAGAAATAAAGTAAATACAGAAGTGTAACAGAAACCAAAAAAAAAGCATGCTTTAATGGCAAACTAAATTGTGCTTTGCTCACACTATCACATGTAAGAAGAAGCATTTTAAAAGTTAGGTGCCATTTTGTTTATTTGTTTTTATAGAAACAGGGTCTCACTTTTTGCCCAGGCTGGTCTAGAACACCTGGGCTCAAGTGAGCTGCCTGCCTCAGCCTCCCAAAGTGCTGGGATTACAGGTTTGAGCCATCACTGTCAGCCAAGTATCTGAAGTTTTTATTTAGGGAACATGATGCACAAATTTCTAATATATACATTTTTCTGGACGTAAATGGACTGGTAACGGTACTTTTGCAAGATACAAGACACTGTTATTAGCCTGCAATGTGGAAGAGAAATTCAATTGTATCCCTTTCAAATGGAAAGTTAATTGACTTAATACCATTTACTGGTTTCTGCATTTATCAGTAACACCTGCTCTACCATAAACCAAGTTTCAGCACAGCAGGGGTCTGTTTCTGGATCCTCATTCTACTTCACAGAAGCATTTGCCTGCCCTTGAGACAGTATCAAATTTTAGTTACTACAGCTTTGTAATCAATGTATCTGGAAGGCAAGTTGTCCCCTTTTTATTTTCCCCATTTGCATTGCAGTTCATGATATTTTAATTAATTTTGTAGTTTTCTTCATAAAGGTATGCTAAAGGTTAGCATAAATGTATGTTAAAAGTTTATTCTCAGAAACCTGATAGGCTTTGTTGCTACTGTAAATGGGATTAAAACAAAACAAAAACCTATTGGCCATTACTAGTGTATGGGAAAGATACTGAATTACGGGGAGAGGAGGTTTAAAACAACAAGCAGCACAGGACTCCCTCCACTTCTTCCACTTCTGTGATACACACCCATTTTCCACACTTAAGGCCATCTATCAGGTGCAGATTTCTATTTTTAGCTCAGAGAAACACACTTCTTTGTGTGCACTATACAAAAGACGGTAGGGCCCCCCAGTATAGTGGTAGGGAGATTTAAAATTTACAAAACACAACACAACAGCCAAGTTCTTGGGGTTAAGAAATATATTCATAACATAAATATTTTATTTTCTCAGCTAGTAAGATCTCTTGCATTGAGTCCATTCTTTCAAATCTCCAACATTAATCATTTGTTCTACTTACTTTATAAAAAAATTTCAGTGAACTTAGAAGAACCAGTATTTCGGGCCGGGCGCGGTGGCTGACGCCTGTAATCCCAGCACTTTGGGAGGCCGAGGCGGGTGGATCACAAGGTCAGGAGATCGAGACCATCGTGGCTAACACGGTGAAACCCCGTCTCTACTAAAAATACAAAAAATTAGCCGGGTGTGGTGGTGCACGCCTGTAGTCCCAGCTACTTGGAGGCTGAGGCAGGAGAATGGCATGAACCCGGGAGGCGGAGTTTGCAGTAAGCCGAGATCACGCCACCGCACTCCAGCCTGGGCGACAAAGCAAGACTCCGTCTCAAAAAAAAAAAAAAAAAAAAAAAAAAAAAGAAGAAGAACCAGTATTTCAAAAAGCAGCTCCCAGAGATGCATAATAGCTGTTTATTCCAATATGCTCTTTCTCTTTCTTTCTTTTTTTTGAGGCAAAGGCTCACTCAGTTGCCCAGGCTGGAGTGCAGCGGTGCAATCTTGGCTCACTGCAACCTCCGCTTCCCGGGTTCAAGAGGTTCTCCTGCCTCAGCCTCTTGAGTAGCTGGGATTACAGGCATGTGCCACCGTGCCTGGCTAATTTTTGTATTTCTAGTAGGGACGGAGTTTCACTACGTTGGCCATGCTGGTCTCGAACTCTTGATCTTAAATGATTTGGCTGCCTCAACCTCCCAAAGTGCTGAAATTACAGGTGTGAGCCACCGCGCACAGCCCCAATATCCTTTCTTTCTTACTAAAGGTATCTGCTTTTGCTTTCTGACCACAATGAGCCCAGCTGAAAACTAACTGTCCCAGCCTCTAAGGTCCTGTGACAGTCTGGCCAATGGGAACAAGCAGAAACCACTGGCTGGGCTGCAGGAAAACGTTGACAAAGAAGACTGGCTCCAGGTACCTTTGTCCTCACTGCTGCCTGCCTGGAACACAGGTTTTGCTGTCGGGGTGAGGGGTGGGAACAGGCAGGAGCCATCCTGTGACAAGGTAAAATGTACATTCCTAAGAAAGCTAAGCAGAAATATTAGCATTGGGTCATGGGTGACATCAAGAAGCCACAGTAAGAGCCCTGAATTCTCTCTCCAGAATTCATATCACATGAGAATCCTGAACTCCTATTTGTTAAATCAGTTACTGATGAATTTTCTTTCCAATGTAGCTAAATTAGGTCTGTAACTAATATACACAGCAAAACCAAATCTCAACAACTAGACCTGTCACTGATGAGGCATTTTCAGGAATACCCAAGACACAAAACTAAATAATTTCATAAGCACACTGGCCGGGCGCGGTGGCTCACGCCTGTAATCCCAGCACTTTGGGAGGCCGAGACGGGCGGATCACGAGGTCGGGAGATGGAGACCATCCTGGCTAACATGGTGAAACCCCGTCTCTACTAAAAATACAAAAAAATTAGCCGGGCATTGTCACAGGCACCTGTAGTCCCAGCTACTCGGGAGGCTGAGGCAGGAGAATGGCGTGAACCTGGGAGGCGGAGTTTGCAGTGAGCCGAGATCGCGCCACTGCACTCCAGCCTGGACGACACAGCGAGACTCCCTTTCAAAATAAAAAAAAAAAAAATGTATTAAGTTCATTGCATAAGCTATAAAATATATTGTGTCTGTCTAACTGGCACTGGGAAAGCAGACAGCTGAGCTATTCGCTGGGTCTATCACATAAGGCAAAGCCAGCTCTACTTGTCTTCTGGTGCTAAAACTTTCCCCTTCAATCACAGAGACGTTCCGACTGTTTCCTTCCGGGCACAGCAGCTCCCATCTGTAATCCTGGTGTTTTGGGAGGCCCAGGTGGAAGGATCACTTGAGGGTAGGAGTTTGACACCAGCCTGGGCAACACAGTGAGACAGCAGCTCGGCCAAAAAAAAAATGTTAATTAACCAGAGATGGCGGTGCATGTGTGGAGTTCCAGCTTCTCGGGAGGCAGAGGCAGGAGGACTGCCTGAACCCAGGAGTTCAAGACTGCAGTGACCTAGGATCCTGCCACTGCACTCTAGCCTGGGCAACAAAGTAAGGCCCTGTCAAAAAAAAACAAAAAAAACAAAGAGAATGTTTCCCATCAGCAGTGAAGCCGGTAAATCCAAGGTTTCTGAGCCTCAGCACTACTGACATTTTAGACCGATTTTGGCGGGGGGAGCCAGTGGGGGCTGCCTTGTGTATAGCAGGATGTTAGGAAGCAGCATCCACGGCCTCTGCCCGTTAGATGTCAGCGGCACCCTCCCCGCATCTGTAACAACCAAAAATCTCTCCAGACATTGCCAAATGCCCTTCAACAGCAAAATCCACCACGAACATCCCCCCACCAACACGCAGCTGAAACCACGGTTCTTGTTTAACACCAAACCACGCCTTTAACCACGAACATACCCCCACCAACACGCAGCTGGAACCACGGTTCTTGTTTAACACCAAACCACACCTTTAACCACGAACATCCCCCCACCAACACGCAGCTGAAACCACGGTTCTTGTTTAACACCAAACCACGCCTTTAACCACGAACATACCCCCACCAACACGCAGCTGAAACCACGGTTCTTGTTTAACACCAAACCACACCTTTAACCACGAACATCCCCCCCACCAACACGCAGCTGAAACCACGGTTCTTGTTTAACGCCAAACCACACCTTTAACCACGAACATACCCCCACCAACACGCAGCTGAAACCACGGTTCTTGTTTAACGCCAAACCACACCTTTAACCACGAACATACCCCCACCAACACGCAGCTGAAACCACGGTTCTTGTTTAACGCCAAACCACACCTTTAACCACGAACATACCCCCCACCAACACGCAGCTGAAACCACGGTTCTTGTTTAACGCCAAACCACACCTTTAACCACGAACATACCCCCACCAACACGCAGCTGAAACCACGGTTCTTGTTTAACGCCAAACCACACCTTTAACCACGAACATACCCCCACCAACACGCAGCTGAAACCACGGTTCTTGTTTAACGCCAAACCACACCTTTAACCACGAACATACCCCCCACCAACACGCAGCTGAAACCACGGTTCTTGTTTAACGCCAAACCACACCTTTAACCACGAACATACCCCCACCAACACGCAGCTGAAACCACGGTTCTTGTTTAACGCCAAACCACACCTTTAATCACGAACATACCCCCCACCAACACGCAGCTGAAAACCATGGTTCTTGTTTAATACCAAACCACACCTTTAATCACGAACATACCCCCCACCAACACGCAGCTGGAAACCACGGTTCTTGTTTAACGCCAAACCACACCTTTAACCACGAACATACCCCCCACCAACACGCAGCTGAAAACCACGGTTCTTGTTTAATACCAAACCACACCTTTAACCACGAACATACCCCCCACCAACACGCAGCTGAAAACCACGGTTCTTGTTTAACACCAAACCACACCTTTAATCACGAACATACCCCCCACCAACACGCAGCTGAAAACCACGGTTCTTGTTTAACGCCAAACCACACCTTTAATCAAAACTAGATCTAAACGGCAAGAATCTTTGCTTTAAAGTATAATTTAACCAAACATTTTAAACCTAATTCTTTTTAATATGATTTCTGCTCAGAAAAAGCAAGGAAGAATTGAGTCACTAGTTAATTTCTTTCTTAGTGGCGATGATCCAAAACGTAGGCAACTCACAGAACAAAGATATCTTTCACAATTATTTATAATGTTGAAAGGCTTTAAATAAACTAAATGTCTAATGACAAAGAAAAGATTGGTTGAACAAATCGTGGTATATCCAACTGAATATCATGCAGCTCTTTTAAAAGCAGCCCTCATACCACACTGGTAGTAGCATAAACTCACAGTCTCATGGAAAGATAACATATGACATAAACAAAGGAAAAACAAATCAGTAAATGGAACTGAGCTATTATTAATACATGCTATTTGGTAAAAAAAAAAAAAAAAAAAAAAAAAATCCATTTAGCTCCTTAGCTGTATCTGAAATTTATACACACGTGCATTGCCTTCATTAAGACCACCCACCACCTCTTTTTCCAAAGTCGTCTAACTTTTGGGACATTATGAAATGGTCCATTCTAATCAATCGCCTTACAGCTTATCTCTAGGCCCAAAGATTTTAAATTCTAAACACACCTACTTTTTTTTTTTTTTTTTTTTTGAGATAGTGTTGCTCTGTTGCCAGGGAGGGTACAGTGGTGCGATCTCAGCTCACTGTAGCCTCCACCTCCTGGGTTAAATGGATTCTCCCACCTCAGCCTCCCGAGTAGCTGGGACTACAGGCGCCCGCCACCACATCCGGCTAATTTTTTGTGTTTTTAGTAGAGACAGGGTTTCACTGTGTTAGCCAGGATGGTCTCGATCTCCTGACCTCATGATGTGCCCGCCTCTGCCTCCCAAAGTGCTGGGATTACGGGTGTGAGCCACTGCGCTCAGTCTGAACATACCTACTTTCAATGTGTTTACTTTCTCCTATTATTTCACCTCCTAATATTTTCACATAATACCGTTTAATCCCTCTTGAAATTTTATATATATATATAGATACATATATATCTTGATACATATGTATGGCTTAAAATAAGGAACTAAACTGATTTTACTATAGAAGCAATTTTGCGGCCAGGCGTGGTGGCTCAAGCCTGTAATTCCAGCCCTTTGGGAGGCCGAGACGGGCGGATCACGAGGTCAGGAGATCGAGACCATCCTGGCTAATACGGTGAAACCCCGTCTCTACTAAAAAATACAAAAAACTAGCCGGGCGACGAGGCGGGCACCTGTAGTCCCAGCTACTTGGGAGGCTGAGGCAGGAGAATGGCGTAAACACGGGAGGCGGAGCTTGCAGTGAGCTGAGATCTGGCCACTGCACTCCAGCCTGGGCAGCAGAGCGAGACTCCGTCTCAAAAAAAAAAAAAAAGCAGCAATTTTGCTGGGCTCAAATAATGCTGGGTTGAAATGTAAGAGTAAGACTTTTTCTATTCATCCAGCTACTCTTCATTTCATAAGCAGTAACTGTGCCTAAATGGTACTATTTAAATTTAGGGACTCAAAAGTTTCAGGACTTCTGCTTAAGAAATTCCAATAGTATACTTCACATAAAGTCATCACTATATGTTTTTCATTGCAACAAGCTTTTCAAGAGAGTCAGAGAATTCAGAAGGTTGTCTTTAAGCAGACATTCGTAGAATCCTCAAACTAACTTGGTGTTATAGGATGGTCTTTAAAGAAACTGAGGCCAGACACTGTGAGTCATGCCTGTAATCCCAATACTTTGGGAGGCTGAGGCAGGAGAATCACTTGAGACCAGTCTGGGCAACACAGAGAGACCCCCATCTCTATTAAAAAATTTTAAAATTAGCAAGGCATGGTGGTACACATCTGTGGTTCCAGCTACTTGGGAGGCAGAGGTGGGAGGATCACTTGAGCCCAGGATTTCAAGACCAGCCTGGCCAACATGGTGAAAAACTCCCACCTCTACAAAAAAATACAAAAACTAACCAGGCGTGGTGGTGTACACCTGTAGTCCTAGCTACCTGGGAGGATGGGGTAGGAGGACCACTTGAGCCTGGGAAGTTGAGGCTGCAGTGAGCTGTGATCACTCCACTGCACTCTAGTCTGGGTGACAGAGTGAGATCCTATCTTTAAAAAAAAAAAAAAAACAAAGGAAATATTCTAAATGATATTTTTTAAAGTGTAAAATATTTACATTTTCACAGAACTATTTTTTTTTTTTTTTTTTTTTTTGAGACGGAGTCTCGCTCTGTCGCCCAGGCTGGAGTGCAGTGGCCGGATCTCAGCTCACTGCAAGCTCCGCCTCCCGGGTTTATGCCCTTCTCCTGCCTCAGCCTCCTGAGTAGCTGGGACTACAGGCGCCCGCCACCTCGCCCAGCTAGTTTTTTTTATTTTTTAGTAGAGACGGGGTTTCACCATGTTAGCCAGGATGGTCTCGATCTCCTGACCTCGTGATCCACCCGTCTGGGCCTCCCAAAGTGCTGGGGTTACAGGCTTGAGCTACCACGCCCGGCCCACAGACTATTTCTAAAACCCATCAGTCTCCTAAAACAAAAATATAAGAAGTATCATTTAACCTTTTCATCACACATTAATTTCAGCCTCAGGGGACTGTTAAGTAAATACAACTCTTTATCTCTATGTGGCCACAGAGTGCTTTTAGTTTCCGTGTGACTTCCTTGGAGAGAAACGAGTATCTTTACCTTTTTTTTTTTCTTTTTTTTCCTGGAAGCCCACTGAATTTCTGATACCTTCACCCCTCATCTTTTTTTTTAACTGTGTGAGATCTTCTACAGTATCTTTACCTTTTAATAAATTAATATACATTCACTGTTAGAACTGAGGACTCCACTGATGAGCCAAAAGGAAAACTAGTCAAGTCTACTACCACAAGATTCAGAGATAACCTAAACTTCCCGGATTTTTTACTTTATGGTTGAATCAATATACCTTTCATTTTTTTAATAAACATGGGACTATATAAGCATATTATTTATATACCTGCTTTAATCTCTTAAAACAAAAAAGATATCTTTTCCTGTCAATACAGTTTCATCATCATTTTTAAAGACTACTGTCTTAGTCCATTTGGACTACTGTAACAAAATATTAATACCTTAGGCTGGGTAATTTATAAACAACAGAAATTCATTTCTCACAGTTTTGTGGCTGAGAAGCCCAAGATCAAGCCGACCACACACTGGGTGTCTGGGGAGGGCTTGCTCTTTGCCTCAAAGATGGTGCCTTCTTGCTGTATCTTTACATGGTAGAAGGGGAAGCAGGCTCCTTCACGCCTCTTTAATCCCATTCATGAGGGCTCTGCACTCAAGACCTATCATCTCCCAAAGACCCCACCACTTAATACTACTGCATTGAGGATTTAGGTTCCAGTATATGAATTTTTGGAGGGATACACATTCAGAGCATAGCAACTACAAAATGCAAAATCTTTTGTTATAGAATATGCTATCATTTTACCCAATTCCATCGGCAATTCAATTTCAAAAACTTCACGATTACTAGAAACAATATGGTGAATATCCTTAGACATTATTATACATACTTCAATTTCCTGGCACTTCTTTTTTTAAGAAATAGAGATGAGGTATCACCATGTTGCCCAGCCTGATGTCGAATTGCTCAACTCAAATGATCCTCTCACCTTGGCCTTGTGAAATGATCAAAGGCATGAGCCACCACAACCATTCCCTCTTGGTAACCCTTTAAAAATGGAAGTCTGGGGGCCAGGTGCAGTGGCTCACATCTGTAATCCCAGCATTTTGGGAAGCTGAAGCAGGAGGATCGTTTGAGGTCAGGAGTTCTAGACCAGTCTGAGCAACATGGCAAAACCCTGTAGCTAAAAAATAAAAATTAGCCAGGCAATGGTGGTGCGCACCTGTACTCCCCGCTACTCCGGAGGCTGAGGTGGGAGCCCAGGGAGATTGCAGCTGCAATGAGCCAAGATTCTGCCACTGCACTCCAGTCTGGATGAGAGAGTTAGACCCTGACTCTAAATAAATAAATAAATAAATAAATAAATAAATAAATAAATAAATAAAGGAATTTTGAGGCTGGGCATAGTGGCTCATGTCTGTCATACTACCATTTTGGGAGGCCGAGGCGGGTGAACTGCTTGAGGCCAGGAGTTTGAGACCAGCCTGTCGAACACGGTAAAACCTCATCTCTACTAAAAATACAAAAATTAGCCAGGTGTGGTGGTGGGCACCTGTAATCCCAGCTACTCGGGAGGCTGAGACGGGAGAAATGCTTGAACCCAGAAGGCGGAGGTTGCAGTGAGCCGAGATTGCGCCACTGCACTCCAGCCTGGGTGACAGAGCAAGACTGTCTCCAAAAAACAAAAAACAAACAAAAACACTCTGGGCCAAGGCAGGAGGATTGTTTGAGGCCAGGAGTTCAAGACCAGCCTGGGAAACACGGTGAAACCACACATCTACAAAAAATACAAAAAAACCCACTAAAAATAAATAAAGCCAAGCATGGTGGTGTATGCCTTGGGAGGCAAAGCTGGGAAGATAGCTCGAACCCAGGTCAGGGCTGCAGTGAGCAGTGACTGCACCACTGCACTCTAGCCTGGTTGACAGAGTGAGACCCTGTCTCAAAAAATAAAATACATAAATAATAAAATGAAATGAAATAAAAATGGAACTCCTGAATCAAGGGCATATTTTGCCAATATTTTTCAAGAAAGACTGAAAGTGAGGTTTCTGCCTCACACTCAACAATATCGGTATTCTTTTTTTTTTTTCGTCCTCAGCTGCTGTCAAGATTTTTCTGTATTGCTTACTCTTTCAGATTTAAATTTACCTTAAATTTAAATTTTCTTTCGGCTGACTTAAAAAAAAATACATTACAGATATGTGCCAAGTCTTCATCGGAACTGGGTTAGCTTCTCCATTTGAGTCTTCCTTGTCACTTAACAGAGTTTCGCTTCAGTCTCCTCTGCTCCCTTTCAGGAACGTCTGTCAGACTCAGGGAAGTGCTCGCTCCTCACGCTCATTTCTCACACCTTTTTCCGGAGTTCTGAGAGATTTTTCTCAAGCCACCTCAGTATTCCGCATTATCTACTCTGCTAGCTTGGTACGGAATATTCCATTTTAACAATTGTGTGTTGTAACTTTAAAAACTCTTTACAGGTCGGGCGCAGTGGCTCACACCTGTAATCCCAGCACTTTGGGAGGCCGAGGCGGGTGGATCACGAGGTCAGGAGATGGAGACCATCCTGGTTAACACAGTGAAACCCCGTCTCTACTAAAAATACAAAAAAATTAGTCAGGCGTGGTGGTTGGCGCCTGTAGTCCCAGCTACTCAGGAGGCTGAGGCAGGAGAATGGCGTGAACCTGGGAGGCAGAGCTTACAGTGAGCCGAAATAGCACCAATGCACTCCAGCCTGGGCGACAGAGCCACACTCCGTCTCAAAAAAAAAAAAAAAAAAACTCTTTAGTGTTCTCAGTTTATTTTCTTTTCTCCACCTGCTCTTGTATTTGGACACCTGAATTACAGCTTCCTCTATCTCACACTATTTTGCATGCCCTCAATGATCTTGGGGTGAATTTTTCATTTGTCTAACGTGTGTTTGGTCATCTTTACAGAAAGTGCATACATACATCAGTTCTTAACCCACACCTGTGTGGCTCCTTACACTGTTCACTATCAATTCCTTAAGTCTCAAATATGTGGGAAAGACCCTTCTCTAGTGTCAAGTAATCACAAAGGTTTCTTCTTACCACTGTGCTTTGGTCACTTCAATGATAAATCAGAAAACAACAACAACAAAAGCTTCCAGCGTATGGGATTACAAGACCTTAATGGTCCTGGAAAATTATACTCATTTGTCATAGTTTTTTTTTTGTTTCGTTTTTGTTTTTTTGAGATTGAGTCTCGCTCTATAGATTGACCGGAGAGACTGGAGTGAAATGGCGCCATCTCAGCTCACTGCAACCTCCGCCTCCCGGGTTCAAGCGAATTCTCCTGCCTCAGCCTCTCAAGTGGCTGGGATTACAGGTGCGCACCACCACGCCTGGCTAATTTTTGTATTTTTAGTAGAGACAGGGTTTCACCATGTTGGCCAGGCTGGTCTTGAACTCCTGATCTCAGGTGATCCGCCCGCCTTGGCCTCCCAAAGTCTGGGATTACAGGCGTGAGCCACCATCTTCATTTGTCATAGTTTTCTATCGCCTTTCTTGCTGTCAATTTTTACCACTATTTACACAATTATGCCTAACAACTCTTCCTTTATTTTTAAAAAATCAAACTTCAGGCCAGGCGTGGTGGCTCACGTTTGTAATCTCAGCATTTTGGGAGGCCAAGGTGGGCGGATCACGAGATCAGGAGATTGAGACCAGGTGATCTGCCCACTTCAGCCTCCCCAAGTGTGGGGATTACAGCCATGAGCCACCACGCCTGGCCCCTGATTTATGTTTTAACAAGTGAAGCTATAAAACAAAGGCTCATGTTCTGAATTTTACAGTTTTAAGACTGGGCGCGGTGGCTCACGCCTGTAATCCCAGCACTTTGGGAGGCCAAGGCAGGCGGATCACTTGAAGTTAGGAGTTTGAGACCAGCCTTGCCAACAGGGCAAAACCCCATCTCTCCTAAAAGTACAAAAATCAGCTGTGTGCAGTGGCATGTACCTGTAATCCCAGCTACTCGGGAGGCTGAGGCAGGAGAATCGCTTGAACTCAGGAGGCGGAGGTTTCGGGGAGCCGAGAACGCACCACTGCACTCCAGCCCGGGTGACAGACAGACTCCGCCTCAAAAAAATAAGTAAAGGTTTAATTTTATTTTACTTATATTTTTGAGACAAAGTCTTGCCTTGTCGCTCAGGCTGGAATGCAGTGGTGTGATCACGGCTCACTGCAGCTTTGACTTCAGGGGCTCAAGTGATCCCCTAACCTCAGCCTGCCAAGTAGGTGGGACTGCAGGCACACCACCACGCCTGGCTAATTTTTTATATTTATTTGCTATGTTGCTTAGACTGGTTTCAAACTCCTGATCTCAAGCAATCTGCCTGTCTCGGCCTTCCTAAGTGCTGTTATTATAGGCGTCAGCCATGGCACTTGGTTTTGAAGTTTTTATTTATAAAATCTGTATTACTGCAACTTAATTTCCATCATTATCGGGGTAAAATGGTTATAGTATTTTATTAAATAATGTCATCATATTTTTAATATTTCGTACACAGCTTTCTTCTACGTATGGCATACAGAAAACATTACATTCTTAGACCATATTCTCCCTTGAACCGCTACAATGTAGAAGCAAATAATAAGAAACTGGAAAAGAATAATCTTGTTAATTTTATAATTTTATAAGGTAGGACCTTAAAATAATCCCAAATCGATAATGAGTTTCTACTTATGGGATAACATATCTAAGTTTCTTTCTTTAGGTCTCTGAGTGAATCCTAAATTGTATGATAAAAAATGTTCCCTTTTTAGTCAGATGTTTGTGCATATACTCTCTATAAAGATGGTCAGAAAAGGACACAGTGAAGAATCTTGCATCCTTTGAAACACCATTACTTCAGGATGGTGAAATAACCACTTACTTCTAGCCCTAAATATGACTGCCACTGGCTGGGGAGAAAAGATCTCTGGTAGAATAAGTTCTTTTCTTCATCACATTTGTTTTCTTTGAGAAGCTCTCTGGGGAAGAGAGTTTAGAGAACAGAATAGCTCATTGTCACTGAAGCCTACCGTGTGTCAGGCGTGTGCTCTGTGCTTTCTGTATGTTATCTAAGAGGTGGTTACAAATAAAAAAACAGACTTCCAAGACTATACTGCAGTGAGGCAGTAGATACAGATAGGAATTCAAGACTTTAGCACATTTTTTTTACTTATATTTACATATATTTATATACATATGCTCCCTATGTATGTATGGATTACATGGACATGGCAAAAATTAAACTGTACAAAAGGGTATATAGTGAAAAAGTTAAGTCACTTTCTCCTTTCCCTCAATCCTTTGCCTTAGGTGATAACTGTAACCGGTGTCTTTTACATTTTCCGAAAGATACTCTATCCTTATAGAAGCCAGACTGCTTGCCTGTCTTCCTCCAGCCATATATCCATCCCACCCTCGCAAAACAGATATTAGCATACTGTTCTGCACTTTGCTTTTTCACTTGGTATATGTTAAAAATACTTCCATATGCCGAGCACGGTGGCTCACGCCTGTAATCCCAGCACTTTAGGAGGGCGAGGCGGGCGAATCACGAGGTCAGGAGATTGAGACCATCCTGGCTAACACGATGAAACTCCGTCTCTACTAAAAATATAAAAAAAATAAAATTAGCTGGGCGTGGTGGCAGGCGCCTGTAGTCCCAGCTACTCAGGAGGCTGAGGCAGGAGAATGGCGTAAACAAGGGAGGCGGAGCTTGCAGTGAGCTGAGATCGTGCCACTGCACTCCAGCCTGGGCGACAGAGGGAGACTCTGCCTCCAAAAAAATAACCAAAATACTTCCATATAGATGATAAGTTATTTTTAACAACTGAATAGTATTCATTACTTAGCCAGTCATCTATAATGGACATATAGGTTATTTCCAGGTTTTAGCTATTACAAATAATGTTGCTATGAATAACCTCTCAAAGAAGCTGTATCAATGCATACTGTCACCAATAATGTAAGAAAGTGCCTGAGCTTCACCTACCCAATTATATTAACAAACTTTTTCATCTTTGATAGGTGAAAAATGGTATTATAGTTATAATTTGCAATTATGTTATTATTGTGAAGGTGAACAGCTTTTCTTGTTTTTAAAAGCCATTTGTATTTCCGCTCTCTTTTTGATATGTAGTTCTTTACGTATTAAGAAAATTCAGTTCTTGTCATACATTGCAAATATTTAAAAATTTTTATCTTTTGATCTTTATGTTATTTTTTCATGTCAAAAATTTAAATTTTTATGAAATCAAACTTAAACCTTTTTTCTCTAGGTTTCTGTGACATGGCATAAAAAATCCTTTTTCATTCTGTTGATTACAAAAAATTTTCTCCATTGTTTTCTTATATAATTTTATGGTTTCATTTATTTTGTTTAGATTATTGCCCAACCGGGACTTTATTACAGTACAAAGAATGAGGTAGGCCAGGCGCGTTGGCTCACACCTAAATCCCAGCACTTTGTGAGGGAAGCAGGCAGATCACCTGAGGTCAGGAGTTCAAGACCAGCCTGGCCAACATGGGGAAACCCCATCTCTACTAAAAATACAACAATTAGCTGGGTGTGGTGGTGCGCACCTGTAATCCCAACTACTGAGGAGGCTGAGGCAGGAGAATCGCTTGAACTCAAGAGGCAGGGGTTGCAGTTAGCCAAGATCATGCCATAGCATCCCAGCCTGGGCCACAGAGCAAGACTCTGTCTCAAAACAAACAAAAAACCACACAAAAAAAATAGAACAGAAGCAGTTCCCACTGTTACGAAGTTACCCCAAATTTCTAGGGCTACCCTGACGTACAAGGTCCTTTACTGGGACTAGAGGCGTAGAAACTCTAGGAATCCTGTGGCCTTAGCTCAAACCACAGGAAGAATTCCTGTGTACTATAAAGAAAACTGTAATGAGAAATCGATAGCTTTCAGAGTATAAAACTGTTCAAATATAGTGAAAGAAAAAATAAAATAATTCAGTATCAGATTTTCCTTAGGGGAATTAAAGCAGTTTGAAAAAAGGTTATAAATGATCAGTGACATGAACCAAATGAAACTGATAGAGCAAACGGCATATTAAATCAGATGTCCTGGATTTGAAAAGTTATTCATTGCATTCCCTTCCTCCATTCCTTTCGTTTGAAAAGTATCCAACCTTGAACCAGTTTGTTGGTTTGTCTGTTCTGAGACAAACAGCGCTGGGATTACAGGTGTGACCCACCAGCCTGGCCCCTGGAATCGGTTTCTTGACCACAATTTCTTATCCTGGGGACCACCAGGTGGGCCTGTAAACCTACTAACATCACATGCTGAGTCTAGGGGGACTGTATTTGTGTGGACATTTCCTCTCATGAACATGTTTCATTTTAAATGTGTCTAAAGGCACCGATGATCTTTAAAAGCAAGGATTTCACTGTTAAGTCAAAACAACTTCTTGAACCATTAGTACTACTGTACCATATATAGACCATTAAATCGGCACTATGTTTAAATACATTTAAAATGGCATTACATTCATTTTTAAAAGCTATTTCAGACAATGGCACTGTAAGGTAATGTTATTCCAGTTAAGAATATAACAGGCTGAGGCCGGGCGCGGTGGCTCACGCCTGTAATCCCTGCACTTTGGGAGGCCGAGGCGGGCGGATCACGAGGTCAGGAGATCGAGACCATCCTGGCTAACACGGTGAAACCCCGTCTCTACTAAAATACAAAAAATTAGCCGGGCGCAGTGGCGGGTGCCTGTAGTCCCAGCTACTCGGGAGGCTGAGGCAGGAGAATGGCGCTAACCCGGGAGGCGGAGCTTGCAGTGAGCCGAGATCGAGCCACTGCACTTCAGCCTGGGTGACAGAGTGAAGACTCCGCCTCAAAAAAAAAAAAAAAAAAAAAAAGAATATAACAGGCTGGGCCGGGCGCGGTGACTCACACCTATAATCCCAGTACTTTGGGAAGCCAAGGTGGGCAGACAACGAAGTCGGGAGATTAAGACCATCCTGGCTAACACGGTGGTCAAGACCGCGCCACTGCACTCCAGCCTGGGCGACAGAGGGAGACTCTGTCTCAAAAAAAAAAGAACATAGCACGCTGGATGCCACGGCTCAGGCCTGTAATCCCAGCACTCTGGGAGACCAAGGTGGGTGGATTACCTGAGGTCAGGAGTTCAAGACTGGCCCAGCCAACACAGTGAAACCCCATCTCTACTAAAAACACAAAAATTAGACAGGCGTGGTGGCAGATGCCTGTAGTCCCAGCTACTTGGGAGGCTGAGGCAGGAGAATCGCTTGAACCAGGGAAGTGAAGGTTGCAGTGAGCCAAGATCGTGCCACTGCACTCCAGTCTGGGTGACAGAGTAAGACTCCGTGTCTCAATAAAAAAAAAAAAAAGAAAGTAACAGAAAAGTTTAGTTTTCTTCTACTTAGGAGAGTCAGAGCTTATATTCTTTAAAGTTAGTCTGTGGAACTGTATCTCTTCCTCAGTTATTATCTGCTATGTCTTAAAGTTTATATGTTAAACTGATTTAGGATTTAGTATATGGCTAATCACCCTTATCCAAAGTAAGGTTGGTATTATTAAAAGTTCCAGTTTATTAGTTGGTTTAAATATCCTCTGACTCTCAACAGCTTTCCATTAAGAAAAAACTACCTTAATGGGGCATTAAGTTAAGGAATAGAAAGCAGAGAATTTAGATGAGGATTTCCAAGGAAAACAAATCATACAGAACGTTTATTCGAGACAGTGAAGAGCACACTTATGTTAATTTGAACTTTGCATACCCAGACCTTATCTGTCCATCTCTCTGGTTTACCCAGACTATTTTGAGGACCAAAGCAAAGAAGGGGAGAAGAGAGTAGGCAGGTAAGAAGACAAAGACAAGGCAGCTAAAAGAACACGAGGAGACTGAGAGAGCTATAATGGTTCTCCAACTGGGAATCAGGAATCCTCTGCAGAGTAACAAACTGGAAAAAGTAAAAAGGGCTTTTAAGATTCTGGCTGGCCAAGCACTGTGGCTCCCCAGCACTACGGGAGGGTGAGGCGGGAGGATCGCTTTAGCCCAGGAGTTCGAGACCAGTCTGGACAACATGATGAGAACCTGTCTCTACAAAACATAAAAAATTAGCCAAGCATGGAGGGGTGCATCTGTGCAGTGAGCCATGATCTCATCACTGCACTCCAGTCTGGGTGACAGAGTGAGACCCTGTCTCAAAAAAAAAATTCTGGTTAAGGGCTGGGCATGGTAGCTCATGCCTGTAATCTCCCATTTCGGGAAGCCAAGGTGAGCGGATCACTTGAGGCTGGGAGTTCAAGACCAGACCAGTCTGGCCAAGGAAAACAACAACAACAAAAGGAGGTGGGCAGGAGGGGAAGGGGAAGGAGGAGGGGAAGGAGGGGGGGAAGGAGGAGGGGAAGGAGGAGGGGAAGGAGGAGGGGAAAGAGGAGGGGAAGAAATTTGTCAGGCATGGTGGTGTGTGCCTGTACTCCCAGCTTCTCCGGAGGCTGAGGCAAAGGGATCACTCGAGCCAGGAGTTGGGAGTCTGCAGTGACCTATGATCGCGCCACTGCACTCCAGCCTGGGTGACAGAGTGAGACCCCTTCTCAAAAAAAAAAAAAAAAAAAGATTCTGGTTAAAATCAAGAAATCAAAAAAGAGGCAACTAGAAAAGCTAGGGGACAAACGCAACTATCTGGATTTCTGTAATTATAGATATCGGTAATCTATAAAACACATGTCAAAGGCAAAACAATATGATTTCCAGGTATACATTCCCCATTGGGGCACCCTTCCCAAGGCTGCTTTCCCTTCAAGCAGTGGTCTTTACCTTTTGAGGGATCACAGACATATCCACTAAGAAACTGACAAAAGCTAAGGAATCACCTAGAAACGAAATACCTGTGAACACACGTACATAAAATTTAGCAGTTTCAGGAGATTTGCAAATACCTTTCAAGTCTGATCCTGGATTCCAGACACTGTTTTAAAGGCCTCAAGTCCCAAAACGACCCTACCTATTATAACACATCCACTCCCTCCTGGCCATCAAAATTAAGATGATTCCCTCTGTGCCACTGATCTCAAATAGATTATACGAAGAAAGCACTATAGGTAGTCACATGGGTAAATTAGGACAGTGCTGAAATGAGAATCAGAAGGACTGGATTTGAGTCCCAGTTATGTCACTAGCAGATACTGTAACATCAGGTAAGTCACAACAGTGTTAGCTCAGTATTTCCTCAGCCATAAATGAGGGGTTTGGAATAAACTAAGGTGCTGACATTTTAAAAGGGAGCAACTTTCCTGTGTTTACTGAATATTTACCAGGAATCTAACATGTTTCAGGTCCCATAGGTAGGTGGTGGGAAAACAAAGACGACGACCACCCTCAAGGAGCTACACAGACAAGTAGATAGCTACAAAACAATGCGGTTCATATTCTAATAAAAGAAACAAGAGAAGGAGGAGCATATAACTTTGCCCAAGAAGACTAGAGCCTAGTCTTGACGATGTTTCCCAAATAGATACGGTAGACACGGAGTATATCCAACATATGAAGACTCCAAGGTGTGAGACAGCAGCCAATCTTCAAGGCAATTCAGAGTTTGTGCAACCATGTAAAAGCACTGAGATCAGACAGCAGGCAGGAGAATGTGTAACTAGTAGGCAAGGGAAGTGTTTTAGAATAAGACAGCTTTGATTCACCTGCCTAACTGGCTGCCCCACTGTAAGTATGAGAAGAACAGTGTGCATCTGACATCTGACTTCTAAAAATTAGCTGACTCACAAATGGTAAAAACTGTTCTCTAACAATATTTGAACTACAAATTTCTAATAAAGAAAAATGGCGGCCAGGCGTGGTGGCTCACGCCTGTAATCCCAGCACTTTGGGAGGCCAAGGCGGGTGGATCACAAGGTCTGGAGATGGAGACCATCCTGGCTAACATGGTGAAAACCCATCTCAACTAAAAATACAAAAAATTAGCCGGGCGTGGTGGTGGGCACCTGTAGTCCCAGCTACTCGGGAGGCCGAGGCAGGAGAATTGCTTGAACTTGGGAGGCAGAGCTTGCAGTGAGCCGAGATGGCGCCACTGAACTCCAGCCTGGACAACAAAGCAAGACTCTGTCTCAAAAAAAAAAAAGGAAAGAAAAAAGAAAAAAAAAAAAAAAAAAAAAGAAAAAGAAAAAAGAAAAATGGCCAGGCACAGAGGCTCATGCTTGTAATCCTAAGACTTTGGAAGGTTGAGGTGGACAGATTCCTTGAACTCAGGAGGTGAAGATCAGCCTGGTCAAGATGGTTAAATCCTGTCTCTACAAAAAATACAAAAAAAAAAATTCTACTCGGGAGGCTGAGGCAGGAGAATGGTGTAAACCCGGGAGGCGGAGCTTGCAGTGAGCTGAGATCCAGCCACTGCACTCCAGCCTGGGCGACAGAGCGAGACTCCATCTCAAAAAATAAAAATAAAAAAATTAGACAGGCCCAGCGATGTGGGGGGCTGAGGCAGGAGGATGTCTTAAGCCCAAGAGGTTGAGACTGCAGTTAGCTGAGATCATGCCACTGCACTACAGACTGGGTGACAAAGTGAGACCCAGTCTCAAAAAGAAAAGAAAAAAAAAAATGTGGCAGGGCATGGTGGCTCACACCTGTAATCCCAGCACTTTGGGAGGCTGAGGCGGGTGGCCCACCTGAGGTCAGGAGTTCAAGACCAGCCTGACAAACATGGTGAAACTGCGTCTCTACTAAAAATACAAAAATTAGCCAGGCTTGGTGGCAGGCACCTGTAATCCCAGCTACTTGCGAGGCCGAGGCAGGAGAATTGCTTGAACCCGGGGGGCGGAGGTTGCAGTGAGTCAAGATCGCACTACTGCACTCCAGCCTGGGTGACAGAGTGAGACTTGGTTGCAAAAAAAGAAAAATGAAGTCAGTCCGGAGTTCCACTGTTTATAAACCCTGATTAATCAACCAAATTCCAAGAGGCTGAGGTGAGAGGCTCACCTGAGCCCAGGCGTTTGAGGTTGCAGTGAGCTATGATCGCACCACTGCACTGGCACTCCAGACTGGGCAAGAGTGAGAACCCATCTTTAAAAAAGAAAGGAGGCCGGGCGCGGTGGCTCAAGCCTGTAATCCCAGCACTTTGTGAGGCCGAGGCGGGCGGATCACAAGGTCAGGAGATCGAGACCATCCTGGCTAACACCGTGAAACCCCGTCTCTACTAAAAAATACGAAAAACCAGCCGGGCGAGGTGGCGGCGCCTGTAGTCCCGGCTACTCGGGAGGCTGAGGCAGGAGAATAGCGTGAACCCGGGGGGCGGAGCTTGCAGTGAGCCGAGATAGCGCCACTGCACTCCAGCCTGGGGCACAGAGCAAGACTCCGTCTCAAAAAAAAAAAAAAAAAAAAAAAAGAAAGGAATTTAAAAACAAATAAACTCTTTCTGAGTCATCACTTCTTAGAAACATCCCATAACACGGCTTTTGCGATTCCCCAGTTTTACTCTTTTCCTCAGTAGGCACATAGACTCCATTCCTTCTCTCTGCCTTTCTCAAAGGTCAGCCTGGTGCAGACACCAATCAGTAGTGACGAAAGGAAAAGCCAAAAAAGGATCATGAACATTAACCAAAAAGTCAGAATTAACCTCATACAATGAGACCAAATTAAACTTTTCCAATTGCACCCTTTGTTTTGTTGTTCTTGTTTTAGAGACAGGGTCTCACTCTGTCACCTAGTCTGTAGTGCAGTGGCACAATTATGGCTCACTGCAGCCCTAACCTCCTGACTCCAAGGGATCCTCCCACCTCATCCTCCCAAAGCACTGGGATTACAGGGATCAGCCACCGCCTGGCCAGCACTCTTTCACAATCAATTCTTCCACCTGTTGCTCTTGGTCCCACTGACTCTTGCTTTCCAAGATTTCTGGCTCCAACAATCATCCCTTCTATTTCAACCTCCACCTCTCTCTCTAGGTTCATCCCTGCAGTCACATAAATATATCAAGTTGCCCTTTCCTTGTAAAAAGTCATCCATTCAGCACATATTTTCAAGCGCTTACTAAGCATCTGGTGCTGTGCAAAGCACTGGCACTGCCTTCACGAAGCTCTGAAGAGGTAGTAAAAAATATAAACTCAGATTAACAGTCTGTTCTGCTCCAACCTAAGAATTCATTTCTAAGAAACCTCCTATTATCAAAGTCATGAAATAAAAGACACTGTTCAGCAGGAGCAAAAAGGAGTAAGGGACCAGAGTTTCAGACTCAAAATACTAAATTCATTTCTCCTGCAAGAAGTTCAGCAAGGTATCAAGTTCCCCTACTACTAAGTCTGGCTTTTAGTTGTATCCAGTTTTTGCTCAAGAGCAAAGCCTTTCTTTTCCCAGCTTCATTAGCATTACCAAAAAAAAGCACAACTCTTCAAAAACATCATCAGAAACATAAAACATCATCAGAAACTGTTGTGCTAAACAAAGCAGAAAACCACCTTGAACACTTTTTTCCTACTCAAGCTGTGTTACTTTAAAGATAGTGGTTTGCTGAATGCAAATTGTGTTCCCGAAATCATTTGCTGCTGTATGACATCCAATTCCCGCTATGAAAGGGGAAGTCTTGGGATGCTAGAGAAGTACGCAACCGGGGCTCATACCCAGCATGGGCAGGTCAAGAAGGCCTGCCAAGGAAGTGAGACTTCAAGGATGAGTAGGAGGTAGTTTAAGCAAGAAAGGAAAGAGGAGGGAAAATTGTGCCAAGGCAGAGAGAACGACATTTACAAACGCCCTAAGGGGAGAATGGACACACACACTTCCAAGAATACAGCACAGTGGAAAAGAGGGAGGAAAGCAACAGGGGAAATCAAGCGAGAGATGCAGGCCATGAGGTCTTGTGAGCTGGAGGAAGGGATGAATTTACATTGTGAGCAACGGGAACCCGTTAAAGCGTTTAAGTGAGAAGTCACACAATTTTGCTTCATTTTAGCTGCCTCTCCCCACTTCTTCAAGTTGGGTTTCTAAAAAGAGCAGTGTACACTTGGTGGTTTGCATTTCTTCCTACCCTCTCTCCTGAACTCCTCGTATCTGTCTTGTGTAGTCTGCTGGCATGACTCCCTTTAAGGTATCTGTTAAGCTAGCTGCTTGATGTAATGGCCATCTCAGGTTGGCCCTTACCTGTCAGGCGGCCCTGCTCACCCTCAACTCCCTCCACTGCTTTCCTCCCCACTTCTGCGGCTGTTCCTCGCCAGTCTTTTTTGCAAGCTCCTCTTTCTCTACCCATCCTTTTAAATGTTGTCAAGATTCTGTCCTTGGCCTTTGGTATTTCCAAACGCTCTGTATCTTCCCTGGATGATCTCATCAATGTCTAAGACCTCAAATACCACCCATGTGTTCATGATTTCCAAAATCACATTTACTCAGACCTGTCTCCCGAACTCCAAATTTATACATTCAACTAGCTTAATTTCAGTGTCTCGCAGGTACCTCAAGTTGAATTAAACAGTTTCAAAACCAAACTTGTACATAATATATACTCCTTTACCATTTCATTTCATATCTCTTATCTCCCCTCCATCCCTCCTGCCACTGCCTAAGTGCAGGAGCTCATCATTTCTGTTCAGGTTTACTCCAACCAACTACTGCCCCGCGCCGCGTGCCTACACTTTCCCCATCCAGCCTGCTAGCAGTCAGAACGATTTTGCTAACAAGTAAATACGATCAGCCCGGAGCGGTGGCTCACACCTGTAATCCCAGCACTTTGAGAGGCCGAGGCAGGGGGATCACCTGAGGTCAGGAGTTCGAGATCAGTCTGGCCAACATGGCGAAACCCTGTCTCTACTAAAAGTACAAAAAAATCAGCCGGGCATGGTGGTGTGTGCCTGTAATCTCAACTATGCAGGAGGCTGAGGCAAGTGAATCACCTGAACCCGGGAGACAGAGGTTGCAGTGAGCTGACATCTCACCACCCTGGGCGACAGAGCGGGACTCTGTCAAAAAAAAAAAAAAAACCCGTTAATATGATCATGGTATTTCCAGGCTTACAATTCCACAGACAGTTCCCATTAACCAGCTCAAATTCCTTACTCTGATCTACAAGGGCCTTCTAGGCTCTGCCTTATTCTCCAGCATCTCAACTTCACACCAGTCTCCAAGCTAAACTGTGGGTGGTTCTCTCAGCATTCCTTCAGTGGTTCTCTCAGCATTCCTTCAGCGCCTTTGTGCATTCCCTCCTTGCTGGAACACTAATTCCCTTTACCTCCCTTGTCCTGTTCCCCTGGCCAATGTCTTTCAAGACTTAGGTGAAGTCCTCCCTCCCCCCAGAAGCTTCACCAGAACTCCCATGTGCACCCCTTTTTCGGAAGTACAGGACTCCTAGGTATACAACTCCACAACACCCTGTGCTTCAGGCTAGCTTTACATGTATCACTTGAACGTTTTCATCTGCTTACCTATTTACAGGGCTGCATCCTGAAAAACTGGGACTCTTGTCTTTTAACTAGAATTCTCTGTGTCTAACACTAGCACGTAACAAGCATGTTATGAACTAATGAACGAAAACATGGAACTACGATGAGGCCCCAAAAGAATAAGCCCTAGAGTGTGAGCACCTCGAGGGCAGGAACCTTGTCAGGAGCATTCTCTGCTGAATCCCCACGGCCACGAGCAAAAGCTGCAACTCCACTGGTGTCCGGGCATATTTGTGGAATGGCTGAATGGATGTTCTAACTCTAAGGCCACAGAAAACACACAGTCCAAACTTCCTGACTTGCTTTCCATTACTAACTTTCTTGATTTGTGACCTACTTTTACTGTAACATCAGTGTGCATGGTCATGGTTTCATGACCAAACGAATGGTCTTGTTTTCCACTAGGAAAAAATACTAATATGAGTATTGACCAACCAATTAAACTACAGGATTCCTCGGTAAGAATCTATAGAAGGATTTCCTGATCTTTTTGAAAATGGATGTGAAATACTCCAGAGGATGCGAGTAAGTTTATTTTTCTGGAAAGAGGAATCACAATTCTTATTGAATTTTCAAAGATATTAATGATACCAAAGAAAATCAAATTTCTTAAACCAAAATGTTAAGCTGAATTAAGTTACATTCACTTTTCTCTTTTCAAATCTATTTCGATATATATAACCTAAGCCTTAGATACAGCAGCCTCTGCTAAAACAAATGTAACTGGAGAAGATGCAGCTGGCAGGCTCTCTCTCACATTAAGATTCCTACTAGAATTAGCGTTTCACATTGTCTATAATTGGAAGAGTCCTTAACAGCATTTCTTTAAAACTTGAAGCTCTATTCTAACATACTCTGTATCATGGGAATCAGGATATTTATACTTCCCACTAATGTGTTCAAGAAGAAAACGTTACTTTCTGAACACATTTTTCACTGTCATCTAATTAAATGGAAAGGGGAAAAACCCAGGATCATCCACATTTACAGGAAAGCCCGTCTTTTCTTTTACTTTACACACAGAGAACCAAACATCAGAAGCAGCATTAACTTAACCGTCACCAAATTCAATCTGGGGAATACGGCGAGGATTAAACGAAGGAGAAAGCAATTAAATCATTTTAAAAGAAAGTTTTGTTTGAATTAAAAGGTAGTCTAGTTGACATAAAAAGGCGAATCACAGGTGTTTATACTACATATTGCATCTTTGTGAGCTGAACAGGCACGATTAGGGCGATAGGCGTCGGAACAGGGTGCCCCTGGCGAGGGGACGCGGGCACTATCTCAGGGCAAGGAAAGGTTGTTTTGATTTGAGGGGGGCTTGCAAGGGGGGATTCATCTGTGACACTCGTTTGGGAGCACACATGAGATCTTCGTTTCACTGCAGGGAAAGCATACCTCAGTAAGGAAAACTATAAAGAGAATGGCACGCTATCACTGGACGAACACAAGCAGAGCCTCTCTCGTTCCGGGAAGATTCTGCGGGGGAAGACCCCATGCGGGGCGCCGCTGGGCTACTGGGGAATGCGAAGTCGGAGGGTGCCGGGAGCGCTGCCCTCGCCCGAGGCCACGAGCCACCCCCAACCACGGCGGCTCCGCCAGGAGAGCGGGCTTCGCCTCGCGGAGGGCTGCGGCGGCCGGACCGGCGCCCACGGCGGCCTGCTCCGACAGGTCCTGCGCGAGCGCCAGCGGGACCCGGACGCCGCGGCCCCGCTCGCCCGCCCCCGCCTTCGCCGCTCTCGGGGACGCCGACTGCCTGCCCGGCCACAAAACACCCGGCCAGAGAAAAACCACGAGCTGTCCGCGAGCAGGAACCACGCACAGCGCCGTGGGAGCGACGGCGAGGCGCGGGGTCCGGCGCCCCCACAGAGTCACCAACAACCCCGACCCGGGCCGCTCCACGCCAGTGGCGTATCCACGCGCTCCCCAAGACGGCGCTTTGGCGCCGCCCTCCAGAACCAACCGCGCTTGCGCTAACCAAGAGGCTGCTCAACTCATGCATGCCTTTTTTTTTTTGCCCCAAAAGGAGCAAGAGAGCGGTCAGCGCAGGCGCACCCCTGACGCGGCCCGCGCCGCCACTTCCGCCCCGAGCGAGAGGCGAGAGGCGGGGGAGGCGGGAGGGAGCCTGCGGGCAAGGCACGAGCCCGGGTCTCGGAGGAGGTCGGCGACCGCCGCGCGGGTCCGCTACTCACCAAGTACAGCGACTGCCAGCGACGCTGAGTATCCAACTCCTCGAACTCCCGCTCGATGGTGGTGGGCATGGCGGCGGGAGCGAGCTGGCGCGAGCAAGCTGGCGCGAGCAGAGCCTGCGCCGGCGGAGAGGCTCAGGCCCCGCACGATCCGGGGCGAGCGCTGGCGCTGCGACGCATGCGCGCTGCGCGCCGCGCCCCGCCCCCACGCCCAGCCTGGCCGGGCGTGGGGAAAGTACCTGGAGCGTCGGACGTCAGCGCGCAGACTCGGCGCCCGAGCGCCGCGCGGAGTCGGCGGTGGGGCGGGGCGGGGCGGGGCGGGGCTCGGGACGCCCAGGTGGGAGGGGGCGGGGCCAGGGGACCACCGGGCGGCAGTGGTCGCGGCGCACAGCACGAGGTGGCAGCCTCTTGGGCTGGCTTCTTCCGACACGAGGGAGGTGGTGGTGTGGGGGGCGGGGTTACTGGAATAGGACCCCCTGAGGAAGTCCCCAGAGAAGTCGCCGGCACGCTCCGCCTTCTTGCTTTCCCATTTCTCGTTTTCTTCGCAGCCTTCGTATTTTTTTAAAGTGCGGTATTTGAATTTCATTTTAAATATCTTCTAGGTCAGTTTAGCGGCCTGTGACCAACTTGGGAACAGATTCCTCATTCTTTTCTGCCCTGGTGTCAGCTCCTGTAAGCCTGCAGATTTTATGCCAAATAAACCGCTGGAGCAAAAGGCAAGGCAGCCTCCCCCGAATTTGGGAGAATACACGTTGTTAAGAAAACGTTCTACAACTTACGAATTAGAGTTAACTGTAAAAAAAAGCACGTCTTCTTTTACCAAACAAACGTACTAGTTGGGGAAGTCATCTTGCTTCAGATTTAAGATAGTTCTTTTTTAGTGCTTGTAATATCCTACTATATAATCTTCGTAAGAAACGTGAAGGATTAGGAGAGGTTTAGCCGTGCTATCCAGTATTGGGATTTAAACTTTAAATATTAATTCAATTCCTCAGTGGCACCAGCCACATTTCAGGTGTGGTATAACCCTGTATGGCTAGTGGCTGCTATGTGACAAAGTACATATGTAGAACGTTTCTATCATCAAAGACAGTTCTTTTTGACAGAGCCGGCTAAGAGGACTAAAATACTTGGAGCAGAAAAATGTCCTTAATCACATAAAAGAATGAAAACCCTAGCCAGAAGGTTAAAAAAAAAAAAAAAAAAAAAAAGTTGGCTACGGAACTAGAAGAAATCGTAGTAACAAAACATTAAGCAGTCAGCAAGCTTTCTACTTACATAGTGTGATTTAGGGATACAGGAAAGCTTCCCCCGAAAGACCCCACAAAGTCTAATGGGCCTTGGTTTTGAAATTCTGTCATTGAATCTGATTGTTTTGATTAAAGGCGTGGTATCTCACAGAATATCCTGTAACCGTTCGCATTAGTCTGCTCATCAGATTGCTTTCCAACCAAAGAATACTGTGTTCTACCAAGGGAGAGCTAGTCTCCCACCTAAAATCAAGGTTGGCAATGGTGGGGGTGTTTCCCTGAAAGGAGGGGCATCTTTGTCTCAAAACAGCAGTTCTTATCGCCAAGTATTCTCTTTGGAACTCACTTGTCAGCCTGTCTGGTTGGGGAGCTGTATTTGCCTATTTAGTTTGCTGAGTGCAGCAAAGAATCCAGAGCAGCGGTTCTCGCACCAGCATCATTTGCATCTGCTGTGAGCTTCTTTGAAATGCAGATTTGGAGGCCTCACCCCAACCTACTGAGTCAGAATCTCTGGTGTTGGGGCCCGGGAGACTTGTTAAACAAGCTCTCCTGGGGATGCCTATGCCTCCCCGAAGTTTGAGAACGATTGCTCCAGAAGAATACCTACTGAAGCCCGGGGATAAAAAGAAAACAACAGAGATTAACTTGCTTTGAGATATCCTGCTGACAAGATATGACTTGGTCTCTCTGACATATGTGACCCCAGTCCAACGAGTTCCTAGCTTGCTGTTTCTGAAGGACCCCAAACCTAGACTTTTGCCCCCTTTGAAGTCAAGATCAGAGGTTCTCAGGATTTTAAAATGTCGAGCGTCCCTAGTGCCCCCAAATTGTTCAAATTCCTTTGATAGTAGGGATACTTTTTTTTTTTTTTTTTTTTTTGAGACGGAGTCTGGCTCTGTCGCCCGGGCTGGAGTGCAGTGGCCGGATCTCAGCTCACTGCAAGCTCTGCCTCCCAGGTTTACGCCATTCTCCTGCCTCAACCTCCCGAGTAGCTGGGACTACAGGCGCCCGCCACCTCGTCCGGCTAGTTTTTTGTATTTTTTTGGTAGAGACGGGGTTTCGCCGTGTTAGCCAGGATGGTCTCGATCTCCTGACCTCGTGATCCGCCCGTCTCGGCCTCCCAAAGTGCTGGGATTACAGGCTTGAGCCACCGCGCCCGGCCGATAGTAGGGATACTTTTATGTGCATACTTTTTATATATTTGAGGAAATACATAATGAACAAAGTCTGTTAATTTAAAAAATTACAAATTCATTTAAAAGAATTATGAAATTAGTCATGTGTATTTTTAAATAATAGTACATATATGTATGAGATACTCATTTTACAGATAATGCTTGGTGGATTATATATTTAGATTCATAGCAATGTCTTCAACTCACTCCTTGGCCCCTTCAATCCCTGTTTGGGAACCACTGCTCTAGACCAGAGGAAATGAAGCATAGCAAGAGTTTGGAGTCCCTTCCTTCACTGGAACAAGGCCTGCCTTCTGCACTTTAGTATCCTGTTAAAGAGGCTCTCTCCCCTCGATGTATAGTGTATACCCTTTCAGAGAAAACTCTACTTACTACCCACAGCCCCTCCTGTGGTTTGAATAATGGTGTCCCCTCCAAAATTCATGTTGAGACTTAATCCTCATGGTGGCAATATTAAGAGGTGGACATTTTGGGAAGTGATTAAGTTATGAGGGATCTGCTCTCATGAATTTGATTAGTACCTCATAAAAGGACTGGAGGGAATTAGCTTAGGCCCTTTTTGCCCTTCTGTCCCACCGTGTGAAGACCCCTGGGTGGCACCATGAGGAATGGGCCTTCAGCAGACATCAAACCTGCTGGTGCCTTGACCTTGGATTTCCCAGCCTCCAGAACTGTGAGAAATAAATTTCTGTTGTTTGTAAATTACACAGTTGCAGAGATTTCATTATAGCAGCACAAACAGACTAAAACGGCCCTTATAGCTAGAACTTCAGAGGGACAAACATATCAAAATACAGCCCAAAAGCCTAGTGTCTACAAGAGCTGTACATTTATAGAGCTGGGCAGACATTTGTTATACAAATTCAGATTGTACAGATTGCAGTGAGAATGAACTTAGGTATCTATAGTTTTTAATAAACTTTGAATTGAAATATACACAGAAATACACACAAATCACAAGTGTATAGCTCAGCTATGTTTGCAGAGTGAACATAGCTATCCATCAATACTCAGGCCAAGAATAGGAACTTTATCTGTCCTCCAGAAAGCCCCTGAAGCACCATCCTAAATCCTCCCCTCCCCCTTGAGTAACCAGCCCCATGCCCTCTAACACTGTAGGTTAGTTTTGCCTTTTTTGAACTTTGTTTAATTATGTAATATGTGCTTTTTAATGTCTGACTGCTTTTGCTCAACAAATTAGTGAGAGTCATCCATGTTGTAGGAATAGTTTGTTCATTCTTGCTGCTAAATAGCATGTGATTGTTTGAGTCTACTACCATTTATTTGTTCTGAATTTGGTTGTTTCCAGTTTGGCGTTATGAAGAGAACCATTAAGGACATGTTTGTACATGTCTTTTGGCAGACATACACTCATTTCTTGTGGGCATATATCTAGGAGAGGGATTGCTGGATTGCAGTGTATCTGTATGTTCAACATACACTGCTGAACAGCTTTCTGAGTGATTGCATCCCCTCTTGAGCTTGGACACAGGACAAGGATGGCCACTATCATCACTTCTGTTCTACACTGTATAGTCATAGCAACAAGTGAAGAAAATTTAGAAGTGGTATAATGATTGGAAAGGATGAAACAAAGTTGATGTTACAGCCAATATATTGTACACATAGAAAATCTAAAGTAATCTACAGGTAAACTATTAGATTAATAAGTGAATGTAGGCTAGGTGCAGTGGCTCACACCTGTAATCCTAGCACTTTGGTAAGTCAAAGTGAGAGGATCACTTGAGGCCAGTAGTTGGAAACCAGCCTGGGTAACACAGTGAGACTCCATCTCTAAAAATAAAAAAATTAAAAAATTAGAAAAAAATTGAATTTAGCAATGTCTTTGAATACAAAGTCAATATAAGAAAAAGCAGTTGTATTTCATTTATTTATTTATTTATTTATTTTGAGATGGACTCTTGCTCTGTCTCCCAGGCTGGGGTGCAGTGGAGCGATCTCGGCGCCACCACGCCCAGCTAATTTTTTATGGTTTTAGTAGAGACGGAGTTTCACCGTGTTAGCCAGGATGGTCTTGATCTCCTGACCTTGTGATCCACCCGCCTCGGCCTCCTGAAGTGCGTGGATTACAGGTGTGAGCCACCGCGTCCGGCAGAAAAAGCAGTTGTATTTCTACATAGCAGCAGCAACTAGAAAATTTTTAAACATTGGAATATAAACTATTCAGAAAAATTCTTAACAAAAGATTAGCTAAACCTCTAGTCTGAAAACCACAACATATCACTCAGAGGAATGAAAGAAGAGCTAAATAAATGGAAGGTTATATGATGTAATATATTGGAAACTTTAGTATTGTAAAGTTGCCAATACTTCTCAAAGTAATGTGTGACTTCAGTGCAATCTCAATCAAAATCTCACCATATTTTTGTAGCGGAAATTGACAAACTGATGCTACCATTTACAAATAAAAATGCAAGGGGCCAAAAGTAGCCAAAATAATCTTAAGGAAGAAGAAAATGGAAGTTTTACCTCACCAGATAATAAGGTTTACTCTAAAGCTACAATAATTAAAACAGCGTGTTCTTAGTGTGAAGATAGACAAATAGAAGAATGGAACAGAACAGAGTCTAAAAATGAACTCAAGGGCCAGAAGTAGCCAAGAACACAAGATCTGGAAGACATTATCGCTCCAGATATCAAGATCTCTTATAAAGATATGTGGTATTGATGCCATGAAAGGCAAGCTGACCAGTGGAACTCAACAAAGTCCAGAAACAGGTTCGTACATATTGCCATCTGGTGTGTCTTTGTGCCCGTGTATTTCACAAAGGCTAAAGTAATGTCTTTAATAAATGGTGCAGGCCGGGCGCGGTGGCTCAAGCCTGTAATCCCAGCACTTTGGGAGGCCGAGACGGGCGGATCACGAGGTCAGGAGATCGAGACCATCCTGGCTAACACAGTGAAACCCCGTCTCTACTAAAAACACACACACAAAAAACTAGCCGGGCGAGGTGGCGGGCGCCTGTAGTCCCCGCTACTCGGGAGGCTGAGGCAGGAGAATGGCGTAAACCCGGGAGGCGGAGCTTGCAGTGAGCTGAGATCCGGCCACTGCAGTCCAGCCCGGGATACAGAGCAAGACTCCGTCTCAAAAAAAATAAATAAATAAATAAATAAATAAATAAATAAATAAATAAATAAATGGTGCAGCATCCAAAAGAGCATAACTATATGTTTCCATTTTATATGAAGTTCAAAAATAGACAACAGAATAGTGTTACCTGGGGGGTGCCTCTGGTAGGGTGGGGGTGTTGGCTGGGAAGGAGCATGAGAGAATCTTCAGGCATCCTGGAAATATTCCATATCTTGATTTGGTTGGTGGTACGCTGTTGTATATACTATACACATATTTGTGTGTGTGTGTATAAAATGTCATTGAGCTCCACATTTAAGATATTTTGGACTTTATTATATGTATACTAACCTCAATAAAACTAAAAAAAATCCTCACTCAAGCTAAGAGTGAAAATTTTTTTAATTTAAATGAAAATAAATGGTGCTATTTCATTTAGAAATGGAAACCAGGCACATTATCTTACACAGTATTTCATAAACTACCATCACCTAGTGAATATAGCAAAAGACTGTGTGTGGCTTCAAAGCCACACAGTGCACCTAGATTCTCTAAAATTGCCAGCAATTACAAGGTGATAGATACGAGCCACATGGGATTAAGATTGGGATTCATTCATTCCATATTTTGGAGCCACAAAGTTGTATCTGCTGCCTAGGTTTGGACCAAATGCAATTAATGTATCTAACAAAAAATCCTAATATTTATTCAGCTTCATCCACAGCCTCCAAAAATGGTTTTAGTAAAAGACCAAATAAATTACTGTTAAAAAAAAAAAAATTTGGGGGGCCGGGCGCGGTGGCTCACGCCTGTAATCCCAGCACTTTGGGAGGCCGAGGCGGGCGGACCATCCTGGCTAACACGGTGAAACCCCGTCTCTACTAAAAATATAAAAAATTAGCTGGGCGTGGTGGCGGGCGCCTGTAGTCCCAGCTACTCGGGAGGCTGAGGCAGGAGAATGGCGGGAACCCGGAGGCGGAGCTTGCGGTGAGCGGAGATCGCGCCGCTCACTCCATCCTGGGGACAGAGCGAGACTCCGTCTCAAAAAAAAAAGAATAAATAGCCGGTGTGGTGGGTCATGCCCGTGGTCTCAGCTATCCGGGAGGCTGAGGCAGGAGAATGGCGGGAACCCGGGAGGCGGAGCTTGAGGTGAACCAAGATGGCGCCGTTGCACTCCACCCTGAGTGACAGCGGGAGACTGTCTCCAAAAAAACACTTTCCAAAAAGAACCGCCTCACCCAGCCACACAGAATATGTGGCAGGCCTTCCAATGAACTCTCACAGTACTTAACTAGTCAGTTATCAGTGTGTTGACGTTAAGCCCAAGGCTTCCTTTTTCACCTTCTCCCCGAGACTGGATCTGGGCCCTTCAGATAGTTTTCCTTCGCCAGCTGACACGTGTTAGGCTTTGTCTGCAGGGAGTGGAGAGACGCTTAAGGAGAAAGGGCCTCCCGGGAAGCGCACAGGGGAGCTGACATTGCTGGGCTGACTCCAGTGACCAGCGGCCTCGCCCAGCGCGCCTGTGGCAGAGTACCAGCCGTGAGACATCTCCCATGCACCCAGAGGGCGACAGAGTAGATTGAACGGGGGCCTCCCAAAAATGTGTCTGCCTGGAACCCGTGAAAGTGACCTTCTATGAAAACAGGGTATTTGCAGATTGAGCTACAGATCCTAAGATCAGATCATCCTGGATGATCAGGATGAGCCCTAAATCCAATGACAACTGTCCTTCTAGGAGAAGGGCGGGGAGACATTCGAGACAGGAAAGGGCCATATGAAGATGGAGGCAGAGGTTAGTCACTCAGCCACGGGGAACACCTGGAGCACCCAGCCGCTGGAAGAGGCAATGAAGGCTCCTCCCTGAACCCTTCCGAGGGAGCAGAGCCCTGCAGACACCTTGGTTTTGGACTTCTGACCTCTAGAACTAACTGAGGATAAATGGTATTTTAATCCACCAAGTCCATGGTCATTTGCTATGGCAGCCAGCTGTACAGGGTTTCCAGCTAGTTCCACAAATGCATCCACACAGGGAGGGCTCTCCATGCAGTGGGCTAGAGGCATGCCTTCTCTAAGGGGGTCGAAGGCTCCTTAGAGCTTCATCCCTCAGCTTCTCAATGAAAAAAAATCCTTTGGCTTCTCAGTGAAAAAACTTCTGAATTGAAGTACCTTAAAATTAAGGATTTCTGTTCAGCAAATGGCAGCATGAAGGGAAAGGGTGAACTGCGGAGTAGAAGTTTTGCAATGAATACATCCCCAAAAGACTCAGGCCCAAAACAAAGAATGCCTACAAGTCAGTATGTGAAAGATAGCTTAATAGGAAAATGGGCAAGATATTTTTGAGTAGGCATTTTGTGAAGAGGATATCTAAATGGCCAGTAAGCACATGAACCTTACCCTCATTAGTCACTAGAGAATATGCCAGTTACACCTATAATGAGATATTACCTCACCCCACCAGAGTGGCAGAAACGGGGAGCAGCTATGGGTCTTATACCCACGGGGTGAATGAATGTTGACTGGGAGAGCGAGGAGTGTAACTGGGCCCTTTGAGATTTCAGCACCCCGCATTTTTAGTGGCTGAAACCATGAACATTCTGATCAGGCCCTTGCCTACTTGCACATGTTAACTGCCCGCTTTCTGCCAATATCTCTTGGTCCCTCAATATAATGATAAACTGCTGATGTGCTGTTTCTTCGTCAAGAGGAGGAGATAACTTCAAGGTCACAAAACATTTTTGCAGAGGGAATGGATGCCATTAAGGATGTCACAACTGGCTGCTGACGTCCAGAAGCACCAGTGTCCCGTGTTTGGCCCCAGCTACTCGTGGGGTACACAGGTCTGAGTTTGGGGTTCTACAGTAGAAGTACAATCCTAGCAAATCAAGCCACATTGAACCATTCCAGAGGACAAAGGGTGGCATAAAAATCTGTTGGAAGTTACCAGAGAGTGACAGATATACACTACCACATTGTTAAGATGAATATCACAATTTTGCCTTGATTAGTCTTGGAAGGAAGAATAAATAATGGATAAAGGAAGATGAAAACTAGGTGACTCTGATCAGGATTCTAAAAATGATTCATGTGTGTTTTGTTGTTGTTGTTTTAGAGCAAGGATCTCACTCTGTCTCCCAGGCTGGGGTACAGTGGTGCGATCATAGCTTACTGCAGACTCCAACTCTTGGGTTCAAGAGAGCCTCCCATCTCAGCCTCCAGAGCTGGGACTACAGGCATGCATCACGCCCGGCTAATTTTTAAATTTCTCTTGTAGAGACGGGGTCTCACTATGTTGCCCAGGCCAGTCTCAAACTCCTGGCTTCAAGTGATCCTCCTGTCTTGGCCTCCCAAAGCATTGGGATTACAGGTACGTGCCACCATGCCAGACCCTAAAATGATAAGTTCTTGAGTACTTTGTTAGAACCATATTGCTTTGTATGTGTTAGATGGTTCTCAAGTCTCCTTAGTTATTGAAATCTAGGGCTTTTTATTTATTTTGATAATTTTGAGTCTGCATCCGTCACTGTCCCAGAGGACGTACAGTTGTGAAACAGTTGGCACGCTAAAAAAGGTAATTAGAGAGTTTAAGGACAGAACGATTCACAGAGTTGTGAACAAGATTAGAATAAATCAGTAAAGCAGGACCAAACACTCAGGGTTAGCAACTGTGCAGAAATTCTACCAATCCATGGGTCTGAAGGTGCAAGGGACAGGAGCAGTTACCAAAACCCAGAGAGAGGGCAGGAGAGGGCTGCCCGATGGGCACTGTGGCTTTCTTTGAAGGAGCACAGCCACAGCAGGCCTATGACTTCGGCAGGAACACACACTGTATTCCTTTCCTACTGCTGCCGTGACAAACGACCACAAGGAGTCCAGGGGCCCTGGCTCATATTCAACTAGTATGAGGGCTCATAGAAGTGAAACAGTGTTGAAGCAATGAAAGCTTCTCCAGCTCAGCTTATCACATCTGAATTCAAGACCTTGTCTATAGGTCAGGCACAGTGGCTCACGTCTGTAATCCCAATACTTTGGGTGGCTGAGGCGAGTGGATAACCTGAGGTCAGGAGTTTGAGACCAGGCTGGCCAACATGGTGAAATCCCATCCTCCTAAAAATATAAAAATTAGCCGGGCTTGGTGGCGTGCCCCTGTAATTCCAGCTACCCGGGAGGGAGGTTGAGGCAGGAGAATCACTTGAACCCGGGAGACGGAGGTCGCAGTGAGCCGAGATCATGCCACTGTACTCCAGCCTGGGCAACAAGAGCAAAACTCCATCTCAAAAAAAAAAAAAAAGACCTTTGTATAAAACTATCTTCTTTCCCTGTTTTCCCTATCACAGCTAATGGCATCACTTATTCAACCAAGCTACAAACCTGGAAGTCATCTTCAACATCTCTCTATCTTTCATCTTCTGTGTCTAATGGGTCGCTGGTTCTGTTGCGTCTTGCCTCCTAAATCTCTCAAATCAATGCTCTGCTCTCTGTCTCCCCCTGCTGCTGCCTTAATAAAGATTTCCTCCTCTTCCTGTCTCCTGCTGTATCCCGATGCTCGAACTTCCCTTGGGTACCACCGTTGGGTACCAGTGTGGTGCCTCAGTATGGTGCCTGATTATGATGATGGAAAGTCAATGTGATTGCAAGAATAACAGTGAATCTTTGTTGGACGTTCTATTGTTTCCAAATTTCCTATTACAAAAAAATACATAATATCTTTTGCAGACATAATTCCTCCCTTCTTTTTTTTTTCTTAGATGGAGTTTCGCTTTTGTTGCCCAGGCTGGAGTGCAATGGTGCGATCTCAGCTCACTGCAACCCTCGTCTCCTGGGTTCAAGCGATTCTCCTGCTTCTGCCTCCTGAGTAGCTGGGGTTACAGGCATGCGCCACCACGCCCGGCTAACTTTGTGTTTTTAGTAGAGACAGGGTTTCTCCATGTTGGTCAGGCTGGTCTCGAACTCCCGACCTCAGGTGATCCACCCGCCTCAGCCTCCCAAAGTGCTGGGACTACAGGTGTGAGCCACTGCACCTGGCCCACCTCCCTTCTTTTTAAGAATTTTTCCTTTGGATAAATACCCAGAAGTGTAATTATTGGTCCAAAAGGTTATTATCTCCATTTCAGTTTGTCTAGAAGCAAACCCTGAGATGGAGATTTGAGCATGTGTCCTACATGGGAGGTGATGCCAGGAAACACTAGTAAGGGAGAGGGGAAGGGAAACAGGGAAAAGAAGAAAGCCGGTCGGGCGCGGTGGCTCACGCCTGTAATCCCAGCACTTTGGGAGGCCGAGGCGGGCGGATCACAAGGTCAGGAGATCGAGACCATGGTGAAACCCCGTCTCTACTAAAAATAGAAAAAATTAGCCGGGCGCAGTGGCGGGCGCCTGTAGTCCCAGCTACTCGGGAGGCTGAGGCAGGAGAATGGCGTGAACCCGGGAGGCGGAGCTTGCAGTGAGCCGAGATTGCGCCACTGCACTCCAGCCTGGGCGACAGAGCGAGACTCCGTCTCAAAAAAAAAAAAAAAAAAAAAAAAGAAGAAAGCCAATGGCATGTTTATTAACAACCAGTTAGCACTGTGGGCAACAGGAGGACTTCCAGCAGGCTGGGAAACTCTCGGGGGCAGTAAAGAACATATTGTCAAAGTTTCCAAACCAAAGGGCAAGGAAACTCAGTTTTAGCCACAAACTCCCCACCTGTCATGGTTTGAAGACTATTTCTAGAGCTAGTTAGCTCTCTGGCACTCCTACTTTGCCCTGTGTGTAAGCTGAGCTTGTTTTCATGGCCAGAAAAAAAATTAAAGCAGAAAATCGCCTCTGCGTGTAGAAGTACGTGCTGAAGATATGCGGGAAAGGTGCCTAAAGCACCTGCTGCTCTTTTTTTTTTTTTTTTTTTTTTTTTGAGACAGGGTCTTGCTCTGTCACCTAGGTTGGAGTGCAGTGGTACAATCTCAGCTCACTCTTGGGCTCAAGTAATCCTCCCACCTCAGCCCCCTGAGTAGCTGGAACCACAGGCTTGTGCCACCATGACCAGTTAATTTTTGTATTTTTTGTAGAGAGGGGGTCTTGCCATGTTGCCCAGGCTGTTCTTGAACTCCTGGACTCAAGTGATCCACCTGCCTTGACCTCCCACAGTGCTGGGACTACAGGTGTGAGCCACTGTGCCCAGCCAGATATTTTTGTAGCTTTTGAAATCCACTGTTAAACTGCTGTATGAAAGAATAGAACCAACGTAATGCTATAGGCAGCAATTTAGAACTATATGTTTGCCCACATCCCTATTAACCCTGGTAGTTGCAATTTTCTTAACAGAATGTCAAATGTACTTCACTGTTTTTTCTTTTGCTTTCTTTTTTAAAATAAAAAAATTAATAGAGTCCTACTATATTGCCCAGGCTGGTCTTGAATTCCTGGGCTCAAGCCACACTCCCGCCTTGCCCTCCCCAAGTGCTGGGATTAAAGGCATGAGCCACTGCACTTGGCCTGGTTTCTTTTTATCCACAGCTACTTCCCACTTCTTACTATTTTATGCTTAAGTACATATCAGGCTGCTTCTAAAATGAAATACTATCGTGTTAATAAAAAACACAAAAGAATTGATGTTGTTGCAAAAACATACTTTCTCCCGGGTGAAACAGAGTTCAGACAGTTTTAAGTAACATTTCTTTGGCTACAAAAATTTACATGAAGTATATTGTATATTCTTGTTATGAGGAGACACATTCAAATCCCTGAATCTTAATTAATTCACAGCCATGTGAATCATCATCTCTGAGCACCTTTCCCTTTCCGCTCTTGGGCTTCTCTGATGCTGTAACTTGCAACACCTAAACGAACACACCAGTCATTCAAACATTCTTAACTCAGATGTGCACAGGAGTTAGCACATCTGGCATCACTCTTCACTGGTGTGGATTTCCCCTTTCACACCCCAGGCAGGCAATTATTTGATGTTGTTTTGTTTTGCTTTTGTTGTGTTTTGTTTTGAAACAAGATCTTGCTCTGTTGCCCAGGCTGGAGGGCAATGGTATGATCAAGGCTCACTGCAGCCTTGACCTTCCGGGCTCAAGTGATCCTCCTGCCTCAGCCTCTTGAGTAGGTGGGACTACAGATGCATGCCAACATGTCCAGCTAATTTAATAAAAGTTTTTTTGTAGAGATAAGGTCTCACTATGTTGGCCAGGCTGGTCTTGCAGTCATGAACTCAAGGGATCTTCCTGCCACAGTCTCCCAAAGTGCTGGGATTATACATGTGAGCCACTGCACCAAGCCTCCAGGTGGCCGATTCTCAGCTGCATTTCTTAAGGCTCCTTAGAAAGTCCCAGTGGGGGCCAGACGTGGTGACTCACGCCTGTAATCCCAGCACTTTGGGAGGTCAAGGCAGGTGGATCACCTAAGGTCAGGAGTTAGAGGCCAGCTTGACCAACATGGTGAAATCCCGTCTCTACTAAAAATACAAAAATTGGCCGGGCACAGTGGCTCACGCCTGTAATCCCAGCACTTTGGGAGGCCAAGGCGGGCGGATCACAAGGTCAGGAGATTGAGACCACGGTGAAACCCCATCTCTACTAAACATACAAAAAATTAGCCAGGCGCTGTGGCAGGCGCCTGTAGTCCCAGCTACTCGGGAGGCTGAGGCAGGAGAATGGCGTGAACCCGGGAGGCGGAGCTTGCAGTGAGCCGAGATCGCTCCACTGCACTCCAGCCTGGGCAACAGAGTGAGACTCCGACTCAAAAAAAAAATAAAAAATAAAAAATAAAAATCAGCCAGGTATGGTGGCATGGGCTTGTAATCCCAGCTACTGGGGAGGTTGGGGCATGAGAATCGCTTGAACCCATGAGTGGATGTTGCAGTGAGCCAAGATTGCACCACGGCACTCCAGCCTGAGCGACAGGCGAGACTCTGTCTCAAAAAATATACAAAACCACCCCCTCAAAAATAAATAAATAACAGTACAATTAAGAGCATTTGGATACCCATTGTCCAGTTTCCTTACAGAGACACCGGACCCAACCCCTTCCAATCGGCAGCGCGCTCTGTGTGACTAGGGCAACCAAGCCTGCAAATACAAGTCAGCCTTGAACAACAGGACTACTCCTGGTATGCAGCATCCTGGACAAATGCACACAGCTTGTTCTAATACAAATGTGTACACAACTTGTTTTTAAACTGTATTGCAACATTCATAGGCCCACATGATATATATAGATTTACTGATAAATTATGATGGATTTAGAATAATAGAGAGATAAGAGGGATTTCTATATTTTACCATCCAGCCAATGCACATGAAGGTTCTCTGTAGTATCCAGGCACCATCACTTCTTGCTCTTTTTTGTCAAGTGCCTCTCCCGGCTAAAGTCATATCTCCAGGAGGAAAAGGTAGCAAAGCTATCAGCACTGCCCATGCTGTGGCTCTCAGGAACTCGTTTGTGCTGAAGCAGTGTCGACCTTCCTGTCTCTGCAGCTGCCTGGGACTTATACCCCACTGGTGGCATCCCCACTCGTGAGGCTGCAGCATCGCTTGCTGCCGTGCATGCTGGCTTCTGCTGATGCTCTCAAAGCTGCTTCTGGGCTTCCTTGATGATCACCAATGCCAGTCCTACCGGTAGGATGCAGGAAAATACAAAGGCTGGTGCCTCTTCTGGTCATTGTAAATTCACTACTTGGGATTTTATAGCATGAAGGTAGAACAGAATCTTCCATCCATGTCTTTCCTTGAACTCTTTAGCATAATCACTGCAGTCTTAGAAGGTGAGCTCTCTCCAGGTCGAGCCCCACCTGCTGTCCACACCCTGCCACCAGCGCAGTGGGGGTAGCAAGGAGCCCACACCTTCCCAGCAAGCCAGAAACTCATCCTGAAGGACTTGAGCCTGACCAGGTAAAATGAGAGATGGTCACATTGACTGGAGGCAAGAGAGGACACCCGCAGGTCCCATTAGCAGTGGATAGCAAAGGTCACCACGTCCTCAGAGGACACAGCATGTGGCCTGCAGAGGGGCCGAAGCGACCCCTTTGGGTGCCAGAGGCAGGGGCATAGGGTATAGGACACTGCAGCCACCCCCGCTGCCCTCAGCTGCTGTGGCCCATTGGCAGCATCGCACCCAGATGGGCCAAGCTGGTCCGCACACATGCCTGTCAGTAACTCAGTGCTCTGAGCTGGCCAGGAACCTAAGGCAATCAAGAGTCACCAAAGCCAGCGTGTCGGCGACACTCTGGTGGCCCGGCCACTTGAGATTCAGGGGGAGAGGCAATGTGCCAGTAAGAGCTTGCATGGACTCACTGCCCTCTGGGAACAGGGAGTCTTCCCCACCCTCTTCCCACCCCTCCAGCCCTGGCCAGCACTTTGGGCTGTGGATCTGCACTCAGGGTGGGAAGCAGAGGGTCAGAGTATGCTCTGAAGGGAGAAATGGGTACAGAAACCCCGAGAGTCCTGGTCTGGGCCTGGGGTACCCACCCAGTCAGCCAGGCCCAGTGGGGGCTTGGAACATGTTACAAAGGTGGCACAAAGCAGGCTTCCGAGGCACAGCACCTGCATCTAAAGGCTGAGTCCTACCTGCAGCAGTCACTGAATGGTGACTTTTTTGGTCCATTCACCCCAGCGAGGGGTTGTTCTTATTACCACTGCTGGGGGAGGGAGCAAGTGTAGAAAGTGTTGTGCCTTCCAGCCAGGGATGCCCGAGCACTCTGTTTAGCCAGACTGTTAGTAAATGTACAGTAATGGCTTATAGAATAAAGAAAGGGAAGTTCGGGAACACACCGTCCTCATCCACTAAAAATAACTTCGAATGCTTATTTTTTAGTAATACTCTTTTAGCTCTAGATTTGCTTCATAGGCTCTTGAATCCTTGACTCTCTCCGGCTAAGCTCTGAGACTAACTTTTAAAATGCTATTCTAAGGAAGGCTAATGTTTTTACAAGGTTTGCCAAAATAGATAGGGATGACTTTTTAAAATAACAGTTCCAGGAAATATGTAATGACTTTTTTTAAACAAAGGATTCAGAATCTGGGTTGTGGAAAATGCTGTATTGATGCTTCCTACAACATTTTTGGGAATGTTTTAAAATGAAAGTAATGATTTAATTAACAAAAATATGTGACTTAAGGAACTGCTTGTGGGCAGCTTGGGATTGTTTAAAGCTAATTTTTCGGCTGAGCGCAGTGGCTCACGCCTGTAATCCCAGCACTTTGGGAGGCCGAGACAGGCGGATCACCTGAGGTCAGGAGTTCGAGACCAGCCTGATCAATATGGTGGAACCCTGTCTCTACTAAAAATACAAATATTAGCCAGGCATGGCGGCAGGTGCTTGTAGTCCCAGATATTCAGGAGGCTGAGACTCGGAGGTGGAGGTTGCAGGGAGCTGAGATTGTGCCACTGCGCTCCAACCTGGGCGACAGAGCAAGATTCTGCCTCAAAAAATAAAATAAAATAAATAAATAAACCTAATTTTTAAAATCTTTTACAAGTGGGAAAGAAATTTTCCATACATTATGAGAGTGAACAGTAATTGTTTCTTCGTTACATGGATTTTTAAAATCGCTCAAATTTTAAGTCTTTACCCATCCTGGGTTTTTAGACTCTAGGATCAGCTTTCAAATGAAAACTTTATGCAAGCAGGTTTGCCTTTCTAATGTTTTTCCAAGGAAGGAAAAAGAGGAGACAGGAAAGAAGGAAGGAAGGAAGGAAGGAAGGAAGGAAGGAAGGAAGGAAGGAAGGAAGGAAAGAGGGAAGGAGGGAGGGAGGGAGGGAAGGAGGGAGGGAGGGAGGGAAGTAAAGAAGAAGAGATGAAGGGAGAGAAAGAAAATATAAGCTTCTGGATTCATAATTACAGACCATCTAGCTAACCATATCCACTTTATGTCTGTGTTTAAAGGACAAGACAAACAGACAACGCTTTCAGCATGAATTCTCCGTGACACCGCCTTGCCAAGACTACTTGTATGTTACTCTCTGCTTTACATGGCTAGGTTGTTTGAGGGCAGGAGTTGGTGAGAATTAGTTTGGAAAACTGACTTCTCTCATTCAGACATAGCTTTTCTGGAGCAGAGTTTTTCAGAACATTTACTGGCAGCATAACATAGATGATGTCACAGAAGTAATTCCCGCACTGCCGAGCTGCTTAATTCCCCTGTTAAACGCTGCCCTGATGTCAGCGGCCCACGCCAGGAAGACTGCCAGAGTTGTGCTGCATTCACAAAGACTCCTCATCACCCCCAGGAACGCCACTTTTCAGTAACATTAATTTCAAATTATAAGTTATATTGTTCTAATCAAGACTTGATTTACTTGAGATTTGAAATTTTAACTAAAACTTTTAGAAGTTAATTCATTTCAAATGATAGAGCCTGATCTCATGACACCAATGTCATCTATAGTAGGGCTGGGAAAAGACATGAAGTTGTGGTTTTCATATGTTTGTTTGCCACATGCAACATAAAAAAGCAAGGTGGTACTGAAAAATACAGAAGAATCAAGAATGTTAGCATTTTTTAGGAATGCATATTCCCTGCCCTCAGAAAGATGTTTTAAAAAGGTATGTAATTCCTTTTTATTTCTTTGTTGTTGTTGTTGTTGTTTTGAGACAGAGTCTCACTCTGTCGCCCAGGCTGGAGTGCAGTGGCGTGATCTTGGCTCACTGCAAGCCTCCCAGGTAGCTGGGACCACAGGTGCCAGCCACCACACCTGGCTAAATTATTGTATTTTTAGTAGAGACGAGTTACACTGTGTTAGCCAGGATGGTCTGGATCTCCTGACCTTGTGATCCGCCCACCTGGGCCTCCTAAAGTGCTGGGATTACAGGCATGAGCCACCGTGCCCGGCTAATTCCTTTATATTTCTAGTCCTAATTTTCAACATGTTTGGGATATAAAATGGCATTTTGTTATACCTTAAAGGTCTTTTTATAGTTCTGTTATTCTAAGAATTCATTGCTTCATCAAAGGAGAGAATTGGACACAGGACTTTAGTGGCCAAGAAAGACCTTCGCTATTAACACTCTTATTCACCTTACATTACAGTACTGCGTGGGGATGAGTGAATATCTGGGCTTAGAAGGTACTCTGCTATTATAAGGATGAGGAGCACCAGTTCATTTTCAGTAAATCTACTGTCAGAAATCATTCTCTTCACATCTCTATCAAACATAAATCCAGCCAGGCGCGGTGGCTCACGCCTGCAATCCCAGCACTTCGGGACCCCGTCGCAGGTGGATCACAGGGTCAGGAGATCGAGACCATCCTGGCTAACACGGTGAAACCCCGTCTCTACTAAAAATACAAAAATTAGCCAGGCGTGGTGGCGGGCGCCTGTAGTTCCAGTTACTCAGGAGGCTGAGGCAGGAGAATCGCTTGCATGTGGGAGGCAGAAGTTGCAGTGAGCCATCTGGCCACTGTACTCCAGCAGCCTGGGCAACAGAGCAAGACTCCGTGTCAAAAAAAAAAAAAAAAAAAAGAAGAAAAGAAAAAGTCCCAGACACGAGTGCCTTCTGTTTTATGGGTTTTTTGTTTGTTTGTTTTTGTTTTGTTGAGACTCAGTCTCCCACTGTTACCCAGGCTGGGGTGCAGTAGTGCAATCTTGGTTCACTGAAACCTCTGCCTCCCGGGTTCAAGCGATTCTCCTGCCTCAGCCTCCGAGTAACTGGGATTACAGGCGCCTGCCACCACGCCTGGCTAATTTTTGTATTTTTAGTAGAGATGGCTTTCGCCATGCTGGCCAGGTTGGTCTCGAACTCCTGACCTCAAGTGATTCACCTGCTTCGGCCTCCCAAAGTGCTGGGATTACAGGCGAGAGCCACCACACCCGGCCAATACTATTTTTTAATTCTAGCTAATATGTACAAATTTTATTGATCTAGATGTACTTTAGAATAAATTTTAAAAGTCCACCAAAATCTTGTTGGTCGAAACTCTTTTAAACGTATAGATTAATTTGGGGGAAATTGCCTTTACAGTATTTAATCTTCCTTTCCATTTGTTCCAATCATCTGTGCAAGGTACAGGGCTTATAGAACTCTCCTCATATGAATTCTACAGAATTTTTCTTAATAATAGCAGGCAATACGAATTCAGCTCTTACTATGTCAGAAACTGTTTCAAGTACTTGAAGTGTATTAACATTTTAATCCACAACCCTATAGATAGTTGCATCGATTAAGATTATTCCTACATAGGAGCCCGCTTCTTGGCAGACGGGGAGGCCCGGCGTCCCCAGGCGAACGGAGGCTGCAGGTTGGGGGAGGCCGGGTGCGGCCCCGCGAGTGGGCGGGGGCAGGAGCGGGCCCGCGCTGCCCTCCTGCCGGGTCTAGTCGCGTCCCAGGCTGCAGGCGCGGCGTGGCTCGCCCCCGGGGACTTGCCAGCCGCGAGTGGGGCCCGACTAGCTCTTCACCACGCTCCACTGCATCCGCACGGGCTGGTTCTGGGAGGGGCGCAAGGGCACCGACCCCCGCGCCAAGGAGGTGACGGCCGTTAGGGCAGTGGACCCGGAGGAGGCCGAGGACGCCCACAGGAGACCCCTGCGCTCAGCTGTGCTGCAGCCCCCAGTCCACGCTGCTCCTGCCGCCCGGTGTGGGTTTCCCGCCGAGGGCCAGAGCGGCGGCAGCGCGCAAGACTCGCAGAACTCGGTGCCCCCGGAGGAGACCGGCCCTGGGGAGGTCCGGGAGGGCGTCTGTTGTCTGCGCTCCCAACGCAACAAACTCCCGAGACGCGAAGCCGCCAGCGTGCTGCCTCAGAGCAGGGCGACGCGGAGCCGGCGGACCCCGGGGAGGCGGCGCAGCCCACAGACGCGCAGGCCGACTGGAGCAGCTCTCGGCAGCCCCTCCCGGAGGGCGTCGGAGGTCGCCAGCCGCGGCCTGCGGCTTCCAGGCAGGCTTCTGGCGCCTGGGGATCGCGGCCATCGGACTGGCCAAGGAGGAGCCCTCGCCCTCCGACCTGCCCGCGCGCGCGCCCCGTGCCTGATCTCCAAGAACAGCCCGTCCGCGCCGGGGGACCGCGGCAAGCCCTTGGAGGAGGCGGCAGGCCTGGCCAGACGGGGACCCGCGTCCCGCCACCTATCGAGGAGCTCCGGGAGCGCAAGGCGACCGCGCGCTCCGCCGACACCCTTTCTTCCGGGGTTCACGGGCGCCGCCGGCGCTGGAAGTCCCAGGGGCACCGCGAGGAGCGCAGCTCCCGGGATCCCGACATCGCCAGTGCGCAGAGGACGCGGTCAGGCCTCCCCTACCCCGGCGTCCCTCACAAACCGGCGGAGTCCACGCAGCAAGCTGCGCGGGAGGCCCCGTGTTCGTCCACGCCTGGCGGCTGGCCCTCCGGGAGCGCAGACAGAAGTGCAGGCAGAGCTGCGGCCGCGAGGCCGGCCTCGGAGCTCCACGAGCCGGCGCTGCACACGGCAGAATCCCCGCGACGTGGGCCCGCGCAGCCGGGGACAGAGGGAGTCTGAGCTCCGTGACAGCGGTGCGGACCTGGAGGTGCCTCGTGCGCGCTGGGCCTGCAGGCCACGTCTCCTCCCACCCCTGCGCTGTGCTGCGCTGCACGCGGGGACGCGGAGCCCTGCGACCGGCTCCCCTCCCCTCCCGGCCCCGCTGCAGCCACCCCAGGCAGCGGAGCCCGACCCGTCTGCGGACCCGCGCGGCCCGGTGACTGCTCAGACCAAGGAGCACAGCAACCATCGGGCAGCTCTGCCTCCTCCTTCCACGGGTCGTTGGGGAGGCGACAGGGCAGCCCCCAGAGGAGCGCCCTGGCCGGGCCTTCTTCCCCTGCCCCGGGCCGCAGTGCTCTCCGCCGGTGATGGCCATAGATTTGCCTTGTGGTGTTGGATCAGGCGCTGTGTCTGCTCATAAGTACTGTGTCACCCAGAATGTTTTGTTTTTTAAGAAAATTGGTCTTTTCAGTTGGGTGCTGAGTGGTTTTCCAAATCATGTGTCGGATTTTGACAGAGGGATTTGGCGGCCCAGAGGGAATGGACTCAGATGCTGTCATCTAGAGCAACTGGGATGAGATTGTTGATAACTTTGATGATATGAACATAAAGGAGTCTCTTCTTCGGGGCATCTATGCTTATGGTTTTGAGAAGCCTTCAGCTATTCGACAGAGAGCCAGTATTTTCTGCATTAAAGATCCAAAAAGTAATTCCGGCACCGACTATATGGGAGCCTGCATTGCCTTGCTTGCGTTGGTGGAACAAACGTTCGAAATGAAAGGCAAAAACTGCAGGCTGAAGCATCACATACTGTTGTTGGTACACCAGGGAGAGTGTTTGCTTTGTCAAACAGAAGATATTTTCTCCAAAATGGATCAAAACCTGTGTTTTGGATGAAGCAGATGAAATGTTGAACCAAGGATTTAAGAATCAAATCAATGAGATTTTCCAAAAATTAAATACAAGTATTCAGGTTGTGTTGCTTTCTGCCACAGTGCCAACCGATATGGTGGAAGTGACTAAAAAATTCATGAGAGATCCAATTTGAATTCTGGTGAAAAAGGAAGAATTGAACCTTGAAGGAATCCGTTTTATATTAATATTGAGAGAGAGTAATGGAAGTTGGAGACACTCTGTGACTTGTACGAGACACTGACCATTACACGGGCTGTTATTTTTCTCAATACAAAGCACACTGTCAACTGGCTGAGAAAATGCATGCCACGGACCTCACAGTTTCTGCTCCGCGTGGCGACATGGACGAGAAGGAGAGAGATGTCATCATGAGGGAATTCCAATCAGGGTCAGACCATGTTCTGATCACTACTGATTTGTTGGCTTTTGGGATTGATGTGCAATAAGTCTTTGGTTATAAACTATGATCCATCTACCAATTGTGAAAACGACATTTGCAGAATTGGCAGAGGTGGTTGATTTAGGAAGAAAGGTGTGGCTATAAACTGTTACTGAAGAAGACAGGAGGATTCTTGGTGACACGGACACTTTCTATACAGTACTACAGTGGAGGAAATGCCCATGAATGTGGCTGGCCGTATTTAATTCCTGGGATAAGATAGTTTTGGATGCAGTGCTCAATGTTGTTGAGTGGGCGATCACAACCTGCATTATGCCTCTTTCTCTGGGAATATTTGAATCTTGTCTCAATACTCATAATGGACCAGAAATACAGATTTTGATAGCAAAGTGGCATTAGTCATGAGGTCTTGTGAGGAAAGTCATTGGCTTTATCCTCTTTAGAGTTAGACTGTCGGGATGGGTATAAAAGATGGGAACTGTAAAATCTTTCTTCTTCAGAAATTTATTTCATAGTTCTGTAGAAATGGTTGTATTCAATGTTCTCTATCATTTAATAATATACTTGTGGACTAAAAGATACAAGTGCTGTATAAAATCAGGTAACTATGTTACATGACCATATCTGTCTTTACTGCGTTTGTCATTAGCCTGAGTAGAAAGGCCTTTCAAATTGTTTTTTAAGAAAGCATTTGAATGCATTTTGTTTGGTATTGTGCTTTTTGTTTTTTTGTTGTGAGACCATGTCCCACTCTGTCACCCAGGCTGGAGTGCAGTGGTGCCATCTTGGCTCACTGCAGCGCCGACCTCTTGGACTCAAGTGATCCTTCCACCTCAGCCTCCCCAGTAGCTGGGACTACAGGCACTGGCCACCACACATGGCTAATTTTTGCATATATTGTAGATACAGGGTTTCACCATGTTGCCCAGGCTGGTCTTGAACTCCTGAACTCAAGGAGTCTGCCCACCTTGGCCTCCCAAAGTGCTGGGATTACAGGTGTGATTACTGGCACAAATACAAGCCTTTGGTATTGTATTTATTCAATAAAGTATTTAATTAGTGCTAAAAGAAAAAAAAGACAATTGAATTTGTTTCCTTACATATTCTCAGGTTAAGATGTTTTCATAAAACATTGAGAGGCCTCTGCCAACTTCAATGAAGACCTGACTTGGAAAAATAAAAAAAAATATATATATATACACACACACACACACACACACACACACACACACACACAATTCCTATATAATTTATATTTTTGTTGCCATGTTGAGTGGGATGATTCCCGTTTGCATTTTCTAGTTGAATAATGCTGATATAGGAAAGCTATTGATTTTTGTAAATATGTTTTGTAACTGGTGCATATCTCTTTTTTGTTTTAACAAGTTGAAGAATCCTGGGCAACAAGGCAAGATCCCACCTCTACAGGAAATTTAAAAAATTAGCCAGGCACAGTGGCATGGAGTGAAGTCCCAACTACTCCAGAGGCTCAGTGGGAAGATTGATTGAACCCAGGAGTTTGAGGTTGTACTGAGCTATGATAGCACCACTGCGCTCCAGCTTGGGTAATAGAGCAAGACCCTGTCTCAAGAAACAAACAAACAAAAAACAACAAATAAGTTAAAGAAAGTACCAGCCTGTAATCCCAGCACTTTGGGAGGCCGAGGTGGGCAGATCACGAGATCAGGAGATCGAGACCATTATGGTTAACACAGTGAAACCCCCTCTCTACTAAAAATACAAAAAAATTAGCCGGGTGTGGTGGCGGGTGCCTGTAGTCCCAGCTACTTGGGAGGCTGAGGCAGGAGAATGGCGTGAACCCGGGAGGCGGAGCTTGCAGTGAGCTGAGATCCGGCCACTGCACTCCAGCCTGGGCGACAGAGCGAGACTCCGTCTCAAAAAAAATAAAATAAAATAAAATAAAAGACTGTAATTAGGCTTTGATAGTCTAAGATACAGAGAAGTGAGGAAGACCCAACGTGGGTGAATTTCTGCAGTGCTGTGTTCTTAAAACCTGGGTTTTAGCATGCACGTCTTCCTCTCTATAATTTCACTATAGTTTGAGACAAGGAGGTGCGATGTTGTTGTCTGAAGGTGGCTTCTGAGTCCATGAGTCTGTGAATTTCTTATCTGAGTCTCAAAAAGCTTTAAATTCTCAGTGTGTTGAGAAAAAAACTCAAAAGAAAATTATATGGATCACTCCCCAGACTCAAAATTATTAATATTTCCCTTTTCTTTTTCTTTTATTTTTGTCCAAGATGGAGTCTTGCTCTGCACCCAGCCTGGAGGGCAGTGGCACAATCTTGGCTCACTGCAACTTCTGCCTCCAGGGTTCAAGCAATTCTCCTGCCTCAGCCTCCTGAGTAGCTGGGATTACAGGCGTGCGCCGCCACGCCCAGCTAATTTTTGTATTTCTAGTAGAGACGGGGTATTTTTAGTAGAGACCATGTTGGCCAGGCTGGTCTCGAACTCCTGACCTCAGGTGACCCACCCACCTAGGCCTCCCAAAGTGCTGGGATTACAGGCGTGAGCCACTGTACCCAGCCTGCCTTTTCTTTTAAAGTCTGTTTTAAGTTGTGTTAAGGCTTTATTTCAAGGTGTCTCATAAATGCTACCTTTCTCCTTAATATTTTCACTTTGTTTTTAGTTAGTTAGTTTGTTTGTTTTTTGAGACGGAGTCTCGCTCTGTTGCCCAGGCTGGAATGCAGTGGCCAGATCTCAGCTCACTGCAAGCTCCGCCTCACCATTCTCCTGCCTCAGTTTACACCATTCTCCTACCTCAGCCTCCTGAGTAGCTGGGAGTACAGGCGCCCGCCACCTCGCCCGGCTAGTTTTTTGTAGTTTTTAGTAGAGACGGGGTTTCACCGTGTTAGCCAGGATGGTCTCGATCTCCTGACCTCGTGATCTGCCCGTCTCAGCCTTCCAAAGTGCTGGGATTACAGGCTTGAGCCACCACGCCCGGCCAATATTTTCACTTTGTTAGCTACACTAGAATTAACTCAGACCTGTTAGCAATGAGACTATCATGTTCTTCCATTCTCCTGAAGTTGCCCATTCTCAGGCAGAGATTGTGACAGTGTTATGAGGTGGTGCCATTTCTGGTTTCATTTGTTTGTTTGTTTTGTTTCTTATGAGACAGAGTCTTGCTCTGTCACCCAGGCTGAAGTGCAGTGATGCGATCTTGGCTCACTGCAATCTCCACCTCCTAGGTTCAAGCGATTCTCTTGCCTCAGCCTCCCTAGTAACTGGGGATACAGGCATACACCACCACGCCCGGCTAATTTTTGTAATTTTAGTAGAGACGGGTTTCACCATATTGGCCAGGCTGGTCTTGAACTTCTGACCTTAAGTGATGCACCTGCCTCAGCCTCCCAAAGTGTTGGGATTACAGGCGTGAGCCACTGCACCCAGCCCATTTCTGGTACCTAAAGCTTTTGTGTTTCTTTCTCTCTCCTCCTAGTCTAACACTTTTAGAAATTTTATCATTTCTTTTTTCTTATAATGAAATACTGAACTCCAGCTTTTCATAACATGCCAGGTGTGTAACCAAAAAAGGTGCTTTCTCCTTCTGCTTGGAAATTATAACCTTTCTTTCTTTAGGACAACTCTGTCTCACAGGCTTATGTTTATAATCTACAGATCTTTATGGTAGTCTCAACTCAGAGTTGCCCTTAAAATAGGGTCTACCAGTCATGTAAGTTATTTGAGTTCACGTAGACACACGGGAAAGGTTGATTGTACTGAACTCAGGCAGGTCCATTTGTTGAACTGAAAGCCTGAATCTAGCCAGTGATATTTCTACCCCAATTCTGTTGAGAATTAGTTAATAACCTTCAGCTTGGTATAATGCTTGTAAAATTTATTAGATTTGAATAAATAAATTGGAGAGAACCCTGACTTGGAAATTCACACATACATATATGCTACTACGGGAGAGAAAGGTACACTGAACTGTGAGTTTGTAAAATGTCACATTAAAGAATCATTATTTTAAAACTTTAGTGACTTTAATAAAAGCTGCTAAAAATAAACTCAAGTTGGATCAAGGATTTAACTCTAAGACCTGAAACTATAAAACTGCTGGAAGATAACGTCAGAAAAACCCTTCTAGATATTGACTTAGGCAAAGATTTCATGACCAAGAACCAAAAAGCAAATGCAATAAAAGCAAAGATAAATAGCTGGGACTTAATTAAACTAAAGAGCTTTTGCACAGCAAAAGGAACAGTCAGCAGAGTAAACAGGTAATCCACAGTGGGAGAAAATCCTCACAAGCTATACATTTGCAAAGGACTATTATCCAGAATCTATAAAGAACTCAAACAAATTAGCAAGAAAAAAAAAAATCCCATCAAAAAGTGGGCTAAAGGACATGAATAGACAATTCTCAAAAGGAGATATACAAATGGCCAACAAACGTGAAAAAATGCTTAACATCACTAATTATCAGGGAAATGCACATCAAAACCACAATGCGATACCACAATCCTGCAAGAATGGCCATAACAATTGAAAAATAATAGATGTTGGTGTGGATGCCGTGAACAGTGAACACTTCTACACTGCCGGCAGGAATGTAAACTAGTACAGCCACTATGGAAAACAGTGTGGAGATTCCTTAAAGAATTAAAAGTGGAACTATCACCATTTGATCCAGCAATCCCACCACTGGGTATCTATCAGAGGAAAATAGTCATTATACAAAAAATGTATTTACACACGCATGTTTATAGCAGTGCACAATTCACAATTGCAAAAATATAGAACCAAACCAAATGCCCATCAATCAACAAGTGGATAAAGAACTGTGATACACACACACACACACACACACACACACACACACACACAATGGAATACTACTCAGTCATAAAAAGGAATGAATTAATGGCATTTGCAGCAACCTGGATGAGACTTGGAGGCTCTTATTCTAAGTGAAGTAACTCAGGAATGGAAAACCAAACATCATATGTTCTCACTCATAAGTGGGAGCTAAGCTATGAGGATGCAAAGGCGCAAGAATAATGCAATGGACTTTGGGGGCTCGGGGGAAAGGGTGGGAAGGGGATGAGGGATAAAACACTACAAATTAGACCAGGTGCAGTGGCTCATGCCTGTAATCCCAGCACTTTGGGAGGCTGAGGTGGGTGAATCACCTGAGATCAGGAGTTCAAGACCAGCCCGCCCAACATGGTGAAACCCCATCTCTACTAAAAATACAAAAATTAGCCGGGTGTGGTAGAAAGCACCTGTAATCCCAGCTACTTGGGAGGCTGAGGCAGGAGAATCGCTTGAACCTGGGAGACGGAGGTTGCAGTGAGCCGAGATAGTGCCACTGCACTCCAGCCTGGGTGACAGAGCCAGACTCAGTAAAAAATAAACAAACAAACCTACAAATTGGGTGCAGTGTATACTGCTCGGATGATAGGTGCACCCAAATCTCACAAATCACCCCTAAAGAACATATTCATGTAACCAGACACCACCTGTTTCCCAGTAACCTATGGAAATAAAAATTAAAAAATAAACAAATAAAAGCTGCTGAAACCACGCAGCCTCCTTCACAGTGAAAAAGGTGCTGCGTTTTCCACGCCCATTTGCAAACCTTGTGCCAAACTAAATGTTAACAAGAACCTTAAAGAAAAGTTTCACCTCCAAACCGCAGTGCTCTGAAAGTGCCAAAACAGCAAAAAGTCAAACACAAACAAGCCTAAAGCTTTGTGAGGCCAGAAGAAACCACAGGTCATAGAAAAATACACTTTCCCTTTCACACTCTCGGTGTCTTTCTCGGGGGCTGTCATGAGAGCAAGGGTGTCTGGGCTTAATAGTCACCGTGCAGCACCTAAGCCATGATACCTCAGCCGTCTGCGGGCAGCACAAGGAGGACGCTGAACAGGGATGGAGTGTGCACATCACTGAGAGCGTTTTTATGTTGACTTTCCTCTCTGCATCAGCACCAGAATGTCTTCCTGTTAGCTTCAGTGGTCTCTGTGTTGTCAAGGAAAATGACCCACAGTACCTGTCTACTCATCAGCTTTGCCTGAATCACACTTATAAGGCTCTTGATGTGTAACAGGTTTATTAGTTTCCCAGCAGGCAGCACTGATTGGTAAAGGAGGAAATGACTCCATTTATACTATCAAGCAGCCTGTCTTACAGTAATCTTTTAGGCATTTCAACAGTAAAGTAGGCAGGTGTTTACCAAAAAAGCTTCCATAAGCACATCAAAGTTCATGTTTTAGCTGCTTCAGAAAAAAAATTAACTATGGGACATTTCCATAAACAATACAGCAGGCACGGTGGCTCATGCCTGTAACCCCAGCGCTTTGGGAGGCCGAGGCAGGTAGATCGTCTGAGGTCAGGAGTTCTAGGCCAGCCTGGCCAACATGGTGAAACTCTGTCTCTACCAAAAATACAAAACATTAGCTGGGCATGGTGGTCCTCACCTGTAATCCCAGCTACCTGGGAGGCTGAGGCATGAAAATCACTTGAACTCGGGAGGTGGAGGTTGCAGTGAGCTGAGATCACACCACTGCACTCCACCCTAGGCAACAAAGTGACACTCCATCTCATAAATAAGCAAATAAGTAAATAAATAAATATTTTGTCTTAATGACTAATTTGTAGAAGTCAATGTATCATTCAAGGCAATGAAGTTTAACATAATGCTTAAGAGCTCAAGATCATATACAAAGACCTGACCTCAAATTCCCCTCAAATGAAAAACAGTATGCCAGTAAGCTTGCTAAATAATTCATGGGAAAAAATTACATTTCTAGAAAATGAATTTTTTAAAAATTTTATTCATTAGATTGCACTGTTTATAATAGCAACAAATTGGATGCCAAGCAGTAGAAGACTGGTTAAAATACTGGCACATAGTAAATGCTCACTAAATACATACTGAATGAATACATGGATGACAATAGCTTCCCTTGCTTCCCTCCTATTCTCTAGGTTCCTGCTGATTCTGGGAGCCCCAAAAACTCTCCAATAAATCTTGTCTCTGTTTATGATTGCAATCCAAAAAAGCTGATGGATATATAATATTAAATGTGGTAAAAAAAAAAAATCACTTTATACCAATTCTATTCTACAAACAATATTATATTTCAGTTCAGTATAATTATAAAGGTATAGCTTTAGAATTAGTTTGGTTGTTTCCTGATATACCAAATCCCACTTCAAACCTTAAGAAGTTTAAAAATAAAGTGAGCTCTCATCACTTGACATGTATATCAGAATGGAACTGGTAATTAGGAGGACTTCTCGGAGATCATAGGCTCCAACGGAGAGAAATGTCCCAGATAATCACAAGGTGAAAAAAGGCACACCAGTGACAATTATGAAGACGCACAGGTTGGTGGTAGGCATACTGATTTAGTCGCAAGTAGAATCGGCCAAGTAGGACAGTGAAGAAGGATACTGAAGGATATTGAAAGGATATGAAAAACAGGGTCAAGGAAAGCAGAAGGCACTCTTTACTGGAGGACTTAACAAAATAGGTAGCAGGGAAATCCAAGATTATCCTAATTCAAAATACGGGACCTGAAGGAGAGAACTAGTAGGGGAAAGCAGTTCTATGCTGTAACTTTAAACTCCGCAAGTACTGCCATCCAAACGACCTGCATTTGGGCTGGGTTCCGTGACTCACACCTTTAGTCTCAGCGCTTTGGGAGGCCGAGCGGAAGAATCATTTGAAGCCAGGAGTTCGAGACCAGCTTGGGTAACAAAGTGAGAGCCCGTCTGTGCAAAATAAAAAGTTAGCTGGGGCCAGGCGCAGTGGCTCACACCTGTAATCCCAGCACTTTGGGAGACTGAGGTGGGTGGATCATCTGAGATCAGGAGTTCGAGACCAGCCTGGCCAACATGGTGAAACCCTATCTCTACTAAGAATATAAAAATTAGCCAGGCGTGGTGGTGGGGCCTGTAGTCCCAGCTACTTGGAAGGCCGAGACAGGAAAATCACTTGAAGCTTGAACCTGGGAGGCGGAGGCTGCAGTGAGCTGAGATTGTGCCATTGCACTCCAGCCTGGGTGACAGAGTGAGACTCCATCTCCAAAAAAATAAAAAGGTAACTGGACGTGGGGGTGCGCACCTGTAGGCCTAGCTACTTGGCAGGTTGAGGCAGGAGGATAGCTTGAGCTCAGAAGTTGGAAGCTGCCGTGAGCTGTGATCATACCACTGCACTCCAGCCTGGGCAACAGAGTAAGACTCTGTGTCTAAAACAAATAAACAAACAAACAAACTGTATTTAATCTTCAAAGTAACCTTATGAGGAAGGTATTATCATCCCCAATTTGAAAGTGGGAGACCCAGACCTTAAAGGTATGTATTTGTCTCAGCATGAGAGGCTCAGAGAGCAGAGACTGAGGCAAAGGCTCATGTGCTGTATGTTATCAAGGAGATGAAGCCCAGGGAGCAGGAGTAACCACCAAGGGAAATGAAAAAGGGAAGGGGGAGGAGTCCATTGGAGAGCATGGTGTGGGGTCAGCCACCCTGGATCCCACTGCACAGAAGCTTACCCCATAGGGAGTTCATGCCCCACGTGCCTGGCCTGTGCATGCATGGGCACTGAGAGGGCTACGACCATGTACCCCTGGCCTCATTGTCTACTGAGAACTCTGGGCAGAGGGCACTACGGGCAGGCAGGGTGGCGTGAGGTTACCTCTGTGTGAAGTCAGCTGGAGCCTTGCAGGGCTGATCACTGCAGAGACAGCTGCATCTACAGAAGACCTAAGTGGTACCCAGGAGGTGCTAGACACCATGCTGTTCAGCAGGTCTGGGATTTGTTCTGAGTCTTCTAGTACATCTGGATAAGGGATGAAGGGATAAAGGTAAAGGAAGTGGTGGCTGAGTTAAATTCCAGGCTGTAGACAGTCTGAGAGTCATGCAGTTTAGGAGAATCCCAAGAATGTTCTTAGTATGACACAGGGACTTTCCACAGTCTTATGGTTCGTGCTTCACAGGTAGACACTATATAAACTGTTCACATACATGAGCATGATTTAAAACTTTAGGATAAAAGAATGTATGAGTTGGCTTTCATTCATTTATGATTTGAACAAATATACTTGCATTTGCCGAAATGTATTAGTCCCTTATTCTACCTTGACAAAACCATGATCCGGGTACAATGAGGCATGAGAAACCTTGTTGGCAATTGCCTTTGTGCTGTCCAGAGGCAGAAACATCGTTTCTAGGTGGGAGCTCCTGATTCCAAACCTCTTACCTGGAAGCAACCTTGAGTGGATGATAAAATCTCCCTTCTCACCTCCATCTTTTACATTGAAAACACCCTTAATTTAAGTGAGAAATGGAATCAGTATAATGATGGATGAAACACAAACACACACACACACACGCACACACACAAACGAGACCCTCTTGCTTCAGCGCCCCAAGTAGCTGGGATTACAGGCGTCTGCCACCACACCTGGCCTAAAAATATAGACTAAGGTTTGTTTTTTAATTTAATTTCATTAGCACTGCAGATTACTCCATGAATATTGAGTTATTATTAGCAAGTTCTATAAGTTGACTGGAAAACATCCATCATAAGGCAGGGCAGCCACTAACGGGCAGAAACAGGCGCCGTGCAGAAGAATCCATTACGTTGTCCTCCAGCGTCACTGAGAAAAATGACTGTCTGGTAATTCATTGTGAAGACCTGGACTCTGCAAGGACTTTATAAATACCAATGTGAGCATATCCATTCATCACATAGAGTGGCTAATATGTATTTTTCAGGCAACTTTCTAAGAATTAAATGTATTCATATAGAAAAATATCTGTCATTTATTTTTGTTGGATTCTAATTTGTAATCATGAAAATCAATAATCTAATTTGAATTTACTTGCTCTTCTTACCATCATCTAAATCATTATTAAATGAAGCCAAGTGATATGCTTCTCTTCATCTCTAAGTGGAAATGCACATCCAATTTATTTTAAAACATTTTGCAAAGCAACATCACTTTCGGAAAACACTTAATAATTGCCTGGCAAATTATTCTCTATGGCCTGGTGCTATTCTTGTTGTATGCAAGAGCTCGGTGCAGGAAAACCTCAGGGGACTGAATAAGGAGCATCCTCCCGTTCTAAAGATGGGCCAAAGGGAAAGAAGCCCAGACTCCATAATCTTTCTCCCAAAACTTGGTCGTTCAATTAGCTAAGTTTAGCTGTCCTGGCCCTTCCTGTGCTAATGGCTTGGTTTGTTCCCATCTCTGTGTTGCACTCAGGAGCTGAAGGTACCCTTTTCCATGCAGCGTAGACAGAGCTGTGGAGGCACAGGGGAGACAGGGCACCCAGCTGCAGGAGAGTCCGAGGACTCAGTGCTGCCTCAAAGCCTGTGCTCATCATGGCTCTTCCTCCTTCCGCACAGGAACTGCTTGCCCTTCTTCTGTGTCCCCAGACCTAGAGGAGATATTCAAAATATGTAAGGGCCAGGATGGTGAGGGCACTGATGAATCAGAACAGATGCCCACCAGTCACTGAACGGGGACTTCCCAGCTAATGGTCAGCCCTTTCCAGACCCCTAACCCCTAACCTGCCTCCTCAGCTCTCCATCCATCCAGCCCCTTCGGAGTGTTTCTAGATACCAAAGAGGAGCCAAATGTGTCAGGAGACATGGCCTAAGGCAAGACATGTGGGAGCAACATTCTGGTCTGGACAAATGACAAGGGAGGATGAGCCTCAAGGAGGACGGTAGGAGAGAGAGAAGTGCCAAAGAGAGTAGAATAAAAAAGAGACGGACCGGGCGCGGTGGCTCACACCTGTAATCCCAGCACTTTGGGAGGCTGAGTGGGGGCGGATCACTTGAGGTAAGGAGTTCAAGACAAGCCTGATCAACATGCAGAAACCCCGTTTCTACTAAAAATACAAAAATTAGAGAGTCCTGGTGGTGCACACCTATAATCCCAGCTACTCAGGAGACTAAGGTGGGAGAATTGCTTGAACCTGGGAGGCAGAGGCTCCAGTGAGCCAAGATCGTGCCACTGCAGTCTAGCCTGGGCAACAGAGGGACACTCTGTCTTAAAAAGAAAAAAGAAAAGAAAAAGCAGCTAGACAGACAGACACACACCCCGCTGGTGGGATACACGCAGTTGGACCAGGTCTGCAGGGACTCGGACCATCTGCTCTGGCTCTCGCCCAACAGCTTGGAGTGGTCCGACTCACCTGGCAGGCAGTGGGCAGTCAGAGGGTCTCTGCTGTTTTGCATGTCTGCACCTGGGGCATGGTCCTCAGAACAGGCAGGAGAGTAGAAGAAGGGGTAAAGTCCTTCAGGGTGCCAAAGGGTGTGTTCATATGCCTGACAGTATGTTCCTCTGCCAGGGAGACTGGCAGATGCGCGTGCCTGGGAGGATCTGGGGAACGCAGGGTCCTGCACGTCCAGCTGGAAATGCCATACTTCTTCCTCCTCTGTGTAGCCTTCTGTGTCCTCTGCCTTTAGAGAAACCTTGTGCCATTTCACTGTGTGTGTTTTGTGACTCGCTGTCTATTGTGGCAGCAGCACACATACACATTTGCAGATAGATTCCAGAACAAGAGTGGTAACTGACCGTTCACAAAAGCAGTTGGCTACCAGGTTATAAGCCACATTTTCTATATTATTTCTCTTTCTTCCAAGACAGAATTCCTGTGAGGAAAAGGCTGACTCACAACCGTTTCTCCAATCGCCTCCCTTGAAGAACATTAGGGCAGGAAGCTTGCTGGTGAAAGGACCTTTGTTCACCTGGATGCAGTCTTTGGCTCTGTCTCCCCTAGACATTCCTGGGAAAAGGGGAGCACATCTAAGGAGAACAAAGCTGCAGTTGGGCTCATCAGTGGGACTTACCCTTGGAAGGTGATACCCAGCTGAAAGGCAACCTGGAAGTGGTTTTTGTTCTGCAGTCGGCAGTGTATAATGACAACTATTGAAGAACCAGGCATACGACTAGTTGATTGACTGAAATGGAGCGTGGTGTAGTGCCTGGCCACTCACAATATGATCCATGGATCAGTATCAGCACTACCTGAAGCTTATCAGAAAAAGAAGCACTTGGCCCCATCCCAGACCTATTGTGTGAGAATCTGCATTTTAACAAGACCCCCAGGTGAGCTGTAGAAGTGAGCTGCAGTTTGAGAAGCCCTGGTGTGGTGTGCAAAGGTGCTGGACTTGGAGTTGGAAGATCTGGCTCCTTGTGCCAGCTCTGAGCCTTACTAACCATGTGACCTCTGAGCCTCAGCTTCTTTATCTGCAAAACTGAGATGATCCTAATAATCTCTTCCAATATTTCCTTACACAGTTGCTATAAATCAGCCTAAAATACATACATGAAAGCACTCTATAAATGTACATTGCTCTGATTAAAGCACGACGATAATAAGGTCACATACGTTTAGTGTGGATTGATTCCTGTGTTGATGTGACCTGAAGCTGTATGTTGTCGCAGGCTTAGACAGTTGCTTGCAGACATGAGCCTCGATTCTCAGAGAATCCAAGTATGAGAGTGAACTGATTTAGGATTGCTGAATATGTGACATGTCTCGTGCCCATTTCAGCCTCGAAGGTTTGCATTTAGGGTATCTGCAATGCCAGACTCCGTGCCACTGCCAGCCCTTGCTGCCTGCACTGTCTGTCCTCCATTCCTTTCTTTCACTTGAAGTACAAGGCATTAAAAAACAAATAAATACCCCATGGAGATATTATTTTGTACAATTTCCTCATGTATCTAAAGCGTTATAATAACCCCCACACTCCTAGTCTTTCATCTATGGTAAATATTGGTGATCTGAAAATTTTGCCTAAAATAGAAGATATTCTCTGTAACTATGAGAAATTTTAAGTTGAAACGTGATACTGTCCTGCAAATATCATAATCTGTGCATGTAGTGGCAGCAGAGACACCTGCTTACGATCACTTAATTATTAAAACAGTCTTTCTAGAGCCCGATTCTCAACCCCATCTGAGAGGTGAGAAAATGGAGGTGAGAAGTCATTTTAGGTCATTTTAAGTGACCTGCCGAGGGTCACATGGTAGGCAAGTGTTCGAGGCAAGTCAAAGCCAGGCTATTTGATTCCCAACCTCCATACTGGACCCCAGCTTTGTCCTTCCAGGAAAAGAACGAAAAAAGCACTAGGCCAATGGTCTCAACCTTGGCTACATGCTGGAGTCATCTGTGGAGCTCTGAAAACTACTAACGTCACGTAGACTGGGGAAAATATTCACAGCTCATTTATCTGACAGATGTCTTGTTCGTGGAAAATACACAGAATTCCCACAAATGAACTAAAGAAAAGAGAAACAACAGTGTTTAAAAATGGGCAAAAGACTTGAATACATGTTTCAGAAAAGACAACATACGAATAGCCAATAAGCAAATGAAAAGACGCTCAACACCATTTGCAATCAAAGGACTGAAAATAAAATGACCACGAGACGCCCTTTCACACTCGCTGGGAGGGTCAACATCGAAAAGATGATCACACCAACGCTGGCAAAGACGTGGGCGACGGAAGCTCTTGCACATGGCTGTGGGGAGTTTAAAATAGGACAGCCACGTGGGAGAACTAGAGCAAATCTTTATAACAACTTTAATCTTCAACCTAGAAATTCCTTCCTACGTACTTAATGGGGAGAGAAACGAATAGGTTCCCAAAAGAGACTCCTCCGAGAATGCTCGTACGACATTGTTCCAGTTTATCCAGTGTGACTAGAAAAATCCCCCTACGATGGTGAAATACAGCCAGCATTTTTCATGCCCATCAATTCCGCCCGTGCTCAGGAACTGAGAAGGGGCACAGCAGAGCAGCCCTTGTCTGCCCCATGACTGCCAATGTCGGGCACAGCTTGTCCCCAGGGGCCCTCCCACTCACGCACCAGCACTGGGGCTGGGTGGCTGAAGACTGGGCCAACCAGGACTTCCGTTTGGAGTGTCTGCAGTGGCCTCCCAGCATGGCAGGCTCAGGGCCCTGACGCCAGTGTTCCCAGAGAACTCCCAGCTCTGGGAAGCTGCCCAGCCTGTTTATTTGCATGGCCTTTTTAAACATAGCCTCAGAAGCAACATAGTGTCTGCAGTAGTCTACTCGGGCTGTCATAATAAAATGCCACCACTTTCTTGCTGTGTGCTCCCAGTTCCTTCCCTCTGCACCTGTGCAGGGAGGGAGAGAGACTGAGATCTGGTGCCTCCTCTTTTTCTTGTGAGGACACGCCAGGCCTGTTGAATCAGGGCCCCACCCTTATAACCTCATTTAATTGTAATTGCCTCCCTAAAAGTCCTACCTGCAAATACAGTCACACTAGGGATTAGGACTTCGACATGTGAATTTTGAGGGACACAGTTCAATCTCTTACTAGTCTCTACTAGTTGAAGCAATCGCAAACCCACCTGGCTCCAGTGGGAGGGGCTGTAGAAACCATTTCTGGTGAGAGTGTCAAGGACTGTGGCCCCGCTTCGAAACCTCAGCCTCATTCATAATGGCCCAAAACTGTAAACAATTCAAAAATCAATCACCATCAAAATGGATAAATACATCATGATATATTCATGTAACCAAACATTACTCAGCAATAAAAAGGAACATACAGCCACATGGGTGAATCTCAGAAACACTGTTTTGAGCAAAAGAAGCCAGACCTACCAAAAAACAAGCCATGTGATTCCATTTATGTGAAGTCTAAGAAGAGATAAAACTCATCTATTGTGATGGAAGTCTGAAAGTGGTTGCCTCTTGGGGTTGGAGTTCATTGCAAGGGGCATTACAGACACAACTTTCAGTTGTGATAGGGATACTCTGTGTCTCGTTTTGGATGGCGGTTACAGGGGTGTCTACAACTGTCAAGTGTCTTTGAAGTAAACATCTAATACATGTATATTTCCATGTCATGTAGATTATTCTCTATTTACAAAAGGAATGATGATGACGATGCTGGGTCCTACTCCCAGAGATTCTCATTCAGTTAATCTGGGGCAGATCCTGGGCAAGAGGATCTTCAAAATTTTCCACAGGATTCCAAGGGAAAGTGAAGCTGGAGACCACCGTGCCAGGCCAGCACGGTTCTCAGCGGGAGGGGAGGCCGACAGAGCATCCTTTGTGAGAATAAATGCTTGCTGTGTAACAGATGGCCACACACTTCGCTTAAAACAACTCAAATTTGTTCTTACGGCTTTAAAGATCAGAAGTTTAACATTTGTCTTAAGGAGGCCCTGGAGAATATCCATTCTGCTTTAGTCTGTTTGGGCTACTATAACAAAATACCACAAATTGGGTGACTTCTAAGCAACAGGAATGTATTGCTCATAGTATGGAGGCCGGGAAGTGCAAGATCAAGATGGATTTGGTGTCTGGTGAGGGTTCATCTTCTCACTGGAAGGGGCAAGCTAGCTCTTTTGGTGGGCCTCTTTCACAAGGATGCCAATTTCAATCATGAGGGTCCACCATCGCGACCTAATCACCTCCCCAAGACCCCACCTCCCAATATCATCACCTTGGGAGTTAGAAGGAAACACGTGAATTTGGGGAGACACAAACATTCAGACCATAGCACCTGCCCTACCCCTTCCAGCTTCCAGGGCTGTCTATTTGCTCTGGAAAGAGCTACCCTATCTTTCAAGCAACTGCGCTTTGTTGTAAGCAGTGAGAGCAAACCGCCTTTTGCTCTGGAGAAAGAAAGACACTGTTGTCTGTCTTCCATGGCTGTTCATTTCACCAACATTCTTGAAAAGGTAACCCAGAACGAAGGGAAGCCGGCGTCTCACTGCAAGGATGGCCGCATCACTCCAATCATAACATTTCCTCTGACACTGACTCTCCTGCCACCCCCTTACAAGGACTGTTCCGTCACACGGGGCCCACCCAAGTAAGCCAGGACCATCTCCCCACCTCAAGCCTCTTAACTTGCTCACATCTGCAAAGGTCCTTTACCATGTAAAGTAACCTATTCACAGGTCCTGGGGAGTGGGACGTGGACATATTTGGGGGGCCATTATTATTCAGCCACCACACTGTGCCATTCAAAATGAACTTTGTTGCGATGTCGGAGCGAGGACTAAATCTCTACCTAGAATATTGGAACCCAAAGGGCTCAGAAAGTTTCCAGAGCCATCTCAAACTATTTCTTAAAAGTGACCTACAAAAAAATTTCCATGTCTCCCTAGACTATAGCATTACACAGCAGCTGTCCCAAATAAACAGGCCCTGGGGTAGTGGTCGCATTAACCGAAAACTCAATTTTCTTTCTCAGGTCCCAGGACAACAAGCCCCATTACAACATAAGAACTTGGGAACAGTAACTGCCCTTTGTGACAAGGGGAAGAGGACATGCAAACGTTAGTTACAATAGCAGTGAGGAGTACCGGTGGCGGCATGCACTCCTATTTCTCCCTTTACAGAAAGATTGAAGTGGATCCCAGCTGATTCTTACAAGCATGTTGGTAGGACTGATCATGGAGCATTCTGTCTTCCTCCCTCTCACTCTCCAAACATTTTTAAGAACTTGCTGTGTGCTAGGCAAAGAATGCTTGCGAAGACCTTGTGCTTCCTTCCCCACTCTCTCATTCTTCCAGTGTCTTCCAGAGGCAATTCCTGCAGTTCTTGCAGTGGTTGCCAGTTTCCCTGCTTATGGCCAATTGCTCTCCTTGGCTTACAGGATGAAGTCCAGAGCCTCCAGTCTGGCATCTGGGGTCCCATCTTGTCTATGCAGAGTGTTCTCCCCCAGGACTCACAAAATGAATCTCACACCCCAACAAAGTCCATCTGAATAGGGACACCCAGTCATTTTTTATTGTGTTGCTTAAACACGAAATTCTTGACATAAAGCACCATAAAGTTTCCTTTTTGCAGTTTACAGTGGAGGACGCTGGAGCCGCTGGACACCACGGTGGCCGCCACGACCACAACGGCCTGAGAACTTCTCTGTCCCTGCAGTTTACAGTGCAGGACGCTGAAGCTGCTGGACACCACGGTGGCCGCCACGACCACAACGGCCTGAGAACTTCTCTGGCCCTGCAGTTTACAGTGCAGGACGCTGAAGCTGCTGGACACCACGGTGGCCGCCACGACCACAACGGCCTGAGAACTTCTCTGGCCCTGCAGTTTACAGTGCAGGACGCTGAAGCTGCTGGACACCACGGTGGCCGCCACGACCACAACGGCCTGAGAACTTCTCTGGCCCTGCAGTTTACAGTGCAGGATGCTGAAGCCGCTGGACACCACGGTGGCCGCCACGACCACAACGGCCTGAGAACTTCTCTGGCCCTGCAGTTTACAGTGCAGGACGCTGAAGCTGCTGGACACCACAGTGGCCGCCACGACCACAAGGGCCTGAGAACTTCTCTGGCCCTGCAGTTTACAGTGCAGGACGCTGAAGCTGCTGGACACCACGGTGGCCGCCACGACCACAACGGCCTGAGAACTTCTCTGGCCCTGCAGTTTACAGTGGAGGACGCTGGAGCCGCTGGACACCAAGGTGGCTGCCATTGCCACCACGATCACAACGGCCTGAGAACTTCTCTGGCTCAAGGCCTGCTTCCTGATGCCAGCCACGTCTGACTCTGCCTGGCTACACTGACCTCTTCCTGCCCAAACTCCAGAGACCCATCTGTTCTGTTACTTACCTGTCACCTAGGAATGGTTTGATCCCAGTCACCTGACAAACTTCTGGAAAGTCAAATGTGTCACACTAGAAGAAGGCTGGATACTTGAAACCCATCCATGAAGGCCTGAGTAGTCCCAGGATCTTGGCTAAGAAACTACTGGACTAGGCCATCTCTGAGGTCCTTTCCTCCAATGAAAGTCTGTAATTCTGTAATTTTACTCCAATTGTGTCCTTTCAATACATAATACAACTTATAGTGGGAAGAAAAGATCCCAGGGAAGTCATCAAGGAAGACGCGCCCTTCCCTAGTCCCAGCCACTGCAGGCGTCCCAGGCCTGCAACATACACCCTTCTTGGCAAGGCAATCCAAAACGCTCTCTGACTCCGTCACAGGAAAGAGATTGAGCCCTTCATCCCTGCCCCAACTGTTGCTGCTTATACACTAGGAGAGTGGCTAGAATAGCAAGGGTTTCCCTCAACAGAAGGACTGTTGACCTAAGGTAGAAAGGTGGCTCTCCTGGGCTCCTGCCACCTGGCTCTGCCCTTCTCAGCACTGCTACTGCCTCTGCAAGAGCCTCCTCTCGCCTTGGACCTCAATCAGAAAGGAAAACATGCACTCGCGGCTTCTTTCGGCTTAGAAAGGCTCTCCCCTCCAGAGCACAGGTGTGAGGAGCAAAGGACGTCTGCATGACGTTGTCTACAGTGCTTGCCAGGGGGAGACAAGAACACCACTGCCCAAAAGTTCCAGAGGGGAATGCCACTCAAGGCCATGGGCCCCAGGCAGCCCGTTACTGTGCAGATGGCAACCTCCTGGTGCAGAGGACTGATGTGACTCCTCAGAAAGCCTAGAGGCGCCATTCTGCAGCCACCTTCTCCATTCTAGCAGCACACTTTTCTCCCCCAGCACACCTCCGGGGAAAAGGACCCTCCTCATCCTCTATACTCCTCTTGCCAGACAAGTCTCCCTGGGTGTTTCACATTTTTGCACGTCTTGCAGTCTTTGCATGTTTGCCTTCCCTTTGTTCTGGGTTACCTTTTCAACAATGTTGGTGAAATGAACAACCTTGGAAGACAAACAATAGTGTCTTTCTCCAAAGCAATGGGCAGTTTGCTTGCACTGCTTACGGCAAAGGGAAGTTGCTTGGAAGACAGAAAGAGCAGCTCTTTCCAGAGCAAATGGATAGGCAGCCTTACTGCCCATTGTCAAACATTCAGGGCCCCCACGCTCAGAGATTGTCCTGAATTGCAAGCCACTGCCTGTGCAGGTGTCATCCGGCCCCACATGCTGGGACTCAGACAGGGCAAGGAAATGTGGGTACTATGGCTATAGTGATTGTTGTAAATAATAACACGGCTTTTAGCTGGGCACGGTGGTTAATGCCTGTAGTCCCAGAACTTTGGAGGTGCTGAGGCAGGAGGATCGCTTGAGCCCAGGAATTTGAAGCTGCAGTGAGCAATGATTGCATCACTGTACTCCGGCTTGGACCACAGAGTGAGACCCTGTCTATAAAATAAACATTAAAAAACAAAACACAGCTCCTGCCAGTATCCATATCCACGAGTCTGTGACAGCCCAATACATTAGCTGGCAAGGAAAGTCCCAGACCCCTCCAGGGCGTTGACACTAACCCTAACCCTAACCCTAACCCTCTGCCTCCTGGGTTCTAGCAATTCTCCTGCCTTAGCCTCCCAAGTAGCTGGGATTACAGGCCCCCGCCACCACACCCAGCTAATTTTTGTATTTTTAGTAGAGACGGGTCTCGCCATGTTGGCCCTGGCTAGTCTCGAACTCCTGACCTCAAGTCATCTGCCTGCCTCGGCCTCCCAAAGTGCTGGGATTACAGGCGTGAGCCACCGCGCCCGGCCAAATTTTATCAACTCAATTAACATCAAATTTAGAAATGTAAAGATTTTATTTCCAGTTTGACGATAAGCTGTCTGCCCTGTGACAGACCACTGAAAAATTCAGCTGTGGCTAACACCTGGGAATTTGCAGTTACAGGACTTTTCCAAGTTCCATTTGAGATGTCGTAGTGCCACCTGCTGGCTCCTGTCTCACAGGCACGCTGCACATGCAGACGGCGGGTCTTACCCCACAGTGCACGCACAGTTCACGGATGAACCTGAGGAAAGCAGGGATGAATCTCACCAAGGTCGTGCAGAACAAAAGGAGCTGGGTAGGAAAAGTGCAGATTGTGTAATTTCATGCACAGGTAATTTCATACAAAACAAGTGAAATGTCACAAAACAGGTGAAACTAACTGTACGAGTCAGGTTTTCACAGAGAACTAATAGGAGATACATGGATATATTTTAAAGGAATTTATTTAAGGGAATTGGCTCATGTGATTGGGGGCCTGGCTGGTCTATAACCTGTAGGCCAGCAAAGCAGAAAGTCTGGCAGGATTTCTGTGCACAGTCTTAAGGCAGAATTCCTTCTTCTTCCCTGGGAAACCTCAGTCTTCGCTCTCAGGTCCTTCAACTGAATGGGTGAGGCCTACTCTCATTATGGAGGGTAATCTCCTGAAAGTCAATGGATTATAGATATTAGTCACACCTACGAAACATCTTCACAGCAACTTCTAGACCTAGTGTTTGAGCAAACAACTGGGCACCATAGCTTAACTACAGCGGCACATAAAAGTAACTACTGCAGGCCGGGCGCGGTGACTCATGCCTGTAATCCCAGCACTTTGGGAGGCCGAGGTGGGTGGATCATGAGGTCAAGAGATCAAGACCATCCTGGCTAACACAGTGAAACCCCGTCTCTCCTAAAAATACAAAAATTAGCCGGGTGTGGTGGCGTGCACCTTAGTCCCAGCTACTTAGGAGGCTGAGGCAGAAGAATGGCGGGAACCCGGGAGATGGAGGTTGCAGTATATTGAGATTACGCCACCGCACTCCAGCCTGGCAACAGAGTGAGACCCTGTCTCAAAATAATAAATAAATAAAATTAACTACTGCAGTCAAGTCTTTGTCAACTTGGCACCTCTACATATATCCTTAAACTATACTTAATCTCCAAATAACAGCAAAATCATGCTTGCGCCTCATCTGATTCAACTATCCTGGGTAAGACCAGAGACACACTAACCCTTCCCCAGAAGAGGACGTAGGGTTCTTGGGTCATGTTTACTCTTCTCTTTGGTATCCTATAACTGAAATACTAAGATATATCTTATGTTATATAAGGGAATAAGAGAGAGAAGACGACAAAGATATTTTCTAAACACACACACACATACAACACATTTGTAACCAAATATGGAAGAAATACTCATAACAATTACCGTCAGCATTTTTGTAACTGGCCATGTGGTTGTAGCTGGTATTTATAACTACCTGCTTCCACTACCCATTCCAGATTCCCTTTGCCCTCAGCAAGCACCTCAGCCGGTCACGGTTTGTCACCTGGTGGGGTGACCCAAACCTTCCCTCCCGAAGAGTTTGGACCATTTAGTAGTATGGCCTGAATTAGGCTGTTATAGTTTTCCATTGACCTTAATCACGGTGAAGAGTAATATTGAGATCGCCTGTACTCCAGAAGCACTCTTAGTTACCTCCGTGGGGGAGTAGCAGCCCAATTTTCCCTTGGTAGCCAGCACCAATCATCCGAAAAAACACAGCAGCTCCCTTCTTAGCCTGTTGATTCAGAAGCATGAGGAGCCCAAACTGGCTGGGTGGCATCTTAACTGAGAGTTCAGTGGAATCACTTTTGTTTTCCCTGGTGGAAGCACTTCCCTTTGGAAATAAGACTTAGATCAGCAGAGCATTAGGTCACAGGACGGGAAGAAAACACTTTGCTAGGGGGTCAGCATGGGGTAATAGCAAATGGTGCCACTTCCATTTCCATCCCTTGATTCCTGGACTTGTGTAGCATGGCTATTGGCGAAGCAGCACCCTATATTGGATGCTAACTTACATTTATTTATTTTGAAACAGGGTCTTGCTCTGTCACCCAAGCTGGAGTGCAGTGGCATGATCAAGGCTCACTGCAGCCTTGACCTTCTGGGCTCAAGTGACCCTCCTATCTCAGCTTACTGAGTAGCTGGGAGTACAGGTGCATACCACCACACCCAGCTAATTTTTTTTAAACTTTTTTTTTTTTTTTTAGAGACAGGGTCTTGCTATGTGTCTCAAGCTGGCTTCAAACTCCTGAGCTCAAGTGATCCCCCAACCTCAGCCTCCCCAAGTGCTGGGATTACAGGCGTGACCCACCATGCCCAGCCCCTTGGGTGCTAATTTGAAGCATACACAACCTCCTGGAGAATACTGCCCCAGCCCTGCAAAGCATTACCACCTACCTGACACTGTATCTGAGTCTTCAAAAGGCCATTTCACTGTTCTGATCAAGGCACTCACTTCACAGCAAAAAAAAGTGCAGCAATGGGCACAGGCTCATGGAAGTCACTGGTCTTACCACGTTCCCCACCATCCTGAAGCAGTAGGCAGAACAGAACAGTGAGTAGAATAGAACAGGCTGAATAGGATAGAAGCAATGCTTTGTGGAATCTACCACAGTGGTGAATACGGCATTCTGTGGATTCATGGATAAGTTTTGGCAGAGGTATTGTGTACAGGGAAAGCAAATCCATATTCGGACTAAGTGTCCACTCCAGGAAGAACAAAATACCGACCTACCATGATGGAAGGCGTCCAACATAACCAACATGCCACCTGTAGCTGGCTGATCATCCTGGGGAATGGTGCCATATTGAAGCCTCAACGTTGGTCTCTACCGCTGACAGATTGGGCACTCAGTGGTGGGTGTAGCCAGGTTGGCCTTAGTGGGTGGATGTCCACGTTGCTGAACCCATGTGTAACCTCCATCCCTGACACCATGGCTGCTTTGTTCATGAACTCACCGGGCACAACGGAGATGGCTACAGAAAGAGACTGCCTGGCATCCACAGAACAGGTTTTTCTATCCTACTATTAAAATTCTTCTCTGCAGATGTCACCCTTTGGTGGGCATTCATACGGAACACAAATATCTTCCATTTTTTGCTCATTCGGAGAGAGAGAGACATCAAATTTCCTTATCACCAATTTCCAATAATACTTCTTCCAAGTCCCTGACCATTAAGCAAAATCTCATAAATTAATATACAATTAAACCTCTTGCCATGTCTCCTTCCAAACAAAAACCACTGGATTCACTGCCCGAAGTTGGGGATTGCTCCTGATGGGAGGAATTCCCTTCACCACTGTTTCTCGGGGATGTCCTAGAAAGGGACTATTCTGCTGCAGTTCTCCATATTGGGGTGCCTGCATACCATGTGGAACCATCTACATGCCTGGTATATCTCGTCTTGTCTTCCTCAGTCAACTGATTGTAGGAAACGCTGTATGAGGCCATAGATGGGGCTGGAACAGATAAGACTGTGTAGCAGGACTAGAAGCCAAGGGTCCCACTCAGAACCAGCAGCTTTTGGGTCCCTTGGCTGATGAGCTGCAGTGGCACACCCAAATGAGGAATGTCTTGCCTCCAAAATCCAAAAGGGCATTGTACCTCTTTTTTGGTTACGGGAGGAGCCAAATGTAACAACTTGTCTTTCATTTTGTGAGGAATATCTTGACATGCCCTACACCACTGGATCCCCAGAAATTTCACTGAGGGAGAAGTCCCCTGAATTTTGGTTGGATTCATTTCCCATTCTCTGACATGCACATTTCTTACTAATAAGTCTACAGCAGTTGCTACATCTTGCTCATCAGGCCCAATCTGCATAATGTCATCAATGTACTAAACTGGTGTGATGTCTTGTGGAAAAGAAAGGCGATCAAAATCCCTGAAGACTATATTATGATAGGAACGGAGACTTTAATCTACTCCTGACGTAAGACAGTTGTTATGGACTGAATTGTATTCTTCCAAATTCTTTTTTTTTTTTTTTTTGAGACGGAGTCTTGCTCTGTCACCCAGGCTGGAGTGCAGTGGCCCGCTCTCTGCTCACTGCAAGCTCCGCCTCCCGGGTTCGCGCAATTCTCCTGCCTCAGCCTCCCGAGCAGCTGGGACTACAGGCGCCCGCCACCTCGCCCGGCTTATTTTTTGTATTTTTTTTAGTAGAGACGGGGTTTCACCATGTTAGCCAGGATGGTCTCGATCTCCTGACCTCGTGATCCGCCCGTCTCGGCCTCCCAAAGTGCTGGGATTACAGGCTTGAGCCACCGCGCCCGGCCGCTTCCAAATTCTTATGTTGATGTCCTAACCCCTAATCTGACTATGTTTGGAGAGAGGGCCTTCAGGGAGGTAGTTAAAATTAAATTAGATCATAAGAGTGGAGCCCTTATCTAATACAACTGGTGACCTTATAAGAAAAGGAAGAGAAAACAGAGATTTCGCTCTACGCACAAGCATAGAACAAAGGCCGTGTGAGGACGCAGAGAAAAGGTTGCTGTCTACAAGCCAAGAAGAGAGTCCTCAATAGAAATCAAATCTGCCAGCACCTCCTTCTGGGACTTTTAGCCTCTGGAACTGTGAAAAAGTAAATTTCTGGGCCAGGTGAAGTGGCTCATGCCTAGCACTTTGGGAGGCTGAGGAGGGTGGATCATCTGAGGTCAGGAGTTTGCGACCAGTCTGGCCAAGTTGGTGAAACCCTGTCTCTACCAAAAATACAAAAATTTGCCAGGTGTGGTGGTGCACGCCTGTAATCCCAGCTACTTGGGAGGCTGAGGGAAGAGAATTGCTTGAATGGAGGTGGAGGTCACAGTGAGCCAAGACCGTGCCACTGGACTCCAGCCTGGGCGACAGAGCGAGACTCTGTCTCAAAAAAAAAAAAGTAAATTTCTGTTGTTTAAACCACCCAGTCTGTGGTATTTTGTTATGGCAGCCTGAGTAGACTAATAAAACAGTAAAGGTGTATTGCTGGCCTTGCCAGCTGGAAGCAAATTGCTTCTGGTAATCTTTATTAACAGATATTGAGGAAAAAGCACTTGCCAATAGATAGCTGCACACCAAGTACCAGGGCACCAAGGCATGTGTTAACTTACTCAAGCAGTGAAACCATATCTGAGACAGCAGTTGCAATTGGTGTGGCCACCTGGTTAAGTATACAGGTGTCATTCTCCAAGACCCATCTTTTTTCTCCACAGGCCAAATAAGCTAATTGAAGGGGATGCGGTAGAAGTCGCCATCCCTGCTTTGTTCAAGTCCTTGATGATGACGCTAATCTCTGAAATCCCTCCAGCAATTTGGGAGAGTTTTTGGTTTACTGTTTTTCCTGGGAAGAGGCAGTTCTAGTGGCTTTCACTTGGCTTTTCCTACCACAATCTCTCTCACTCCACAGGAACCAGCGTTGGGATTCTGCCAGCTGCTGAGGAACTAGTTGGTCTATACCAGCTATGCATCCAGGAACTGGGAAAGTAACCACTGATGGGTTTAGGGACCCACTGGCCCGGTGCGAGATGGACCTGGGTTCCATTGACCATTTTACTTCCATAGGCCCCTACTCTGAATGGCCTCCTGGAATGAGCGTGAGTTCAGAGCCAGTTCAGTAATTACACAAAAGTCTGATTATTTTCTTTTTCACAATGTACAATCACCATGGTAAAAGGCCATAGGTCCCTTTGGGGACACCTGAGAGGAAGATTAACATTCTTGACAGTGCAGCAGGGTCCTTCCTCAAGGCCACCTTGATTTCCCTTCGTTTGAGGGATTCTGGGTCATAAACTGGTTCAAGTCTGGGAATTGAGTGAAGAGCTGCGACTCTGTTTTTATGATTCAAGTTAGGTGTTTGTTCACTTGACCTAGAACTCTTCTAATTATACAGATAAAGTAAGAATTTAACAGGTTGTCTGTCTACTCTCTTCTAGGGACACCACGATCAACAGCCAATGCCATAGGTCTCCACCGGTCAGACTATTATTACCAGTTTGACTCTACTGCCCATTACGGTGACTATGTTCTCCTTGCTTTTGGCAATTACGTGTTGCCACTTGTCCCCTTCCATCCCAGAAACCAATTGTCTGCACTGCATCTAAGGATTCCCAGTTCCATGACAGTAGATCCCACTGCAATTTCCAACCTACAAGGAAACGCAACCACAGGACTCCTCAGGGATGCAGGGGCTCCCCTCACAAGTGCGTTTCTCAGTCATGGCGAAAGCCATGTCCTCCGGATGCTCCTAGGGTGGGTGAGTGGAGGTCACACGTTAAATCTAATATTCTGACCTCCCTATACCTTCCTCTACAGTGCACAAAGTCAGCTCTGCCATTTCAGCTGTATTTAGTGTGGGCCACGTTTTGGTCCATGCTTCAGCCACACCAAACTGTCAGAGCCCTTTTCTAAGACCTGGAGGCGCAGCACTGAATCCAGAAGATCTGAGCAGTGGGCCCATCTCAATAAATTACCCCCAGTCCAACTTCATGTTCCTTCCATCACTATCCCACACCCTAACACTCATTCCCAAGATGTGTCTGTACAAACTGGAACCATTGTGCAGTTCGTTCAGAGCACAGTGAACCTCCTGAGCCACACTTTGGATCTCACCTTTTGGGGCCTGTAGGGACTTGAGTCTTGTCATAGTTCTAGAAGCAAAGAGGTGTTCCTAGGGTAGGTCCTGAGGAATCAGCACTGTCTTCTGAGGCAGCTACCTCAGAAGAGGCCACCACAGGCTCCTGAGTGATAGTCAGTCAATGTCCTCAGATAGGATGGAAGGCTTGCTTCTACTGGCAGAGAAGACTGCACAGAATTTAGGAGCTCATTGTCCCCAGCTTCACCAGGATCTGCCCACAGGTCCCCATTCACATTTTTAGGTGTCCTTCTCATATGAAGACAGTAGGAGAGAGAAAAAAATTCAGGACCCTGTTCTTCCCAATTCCTGCCCTTACATTAACAGCAGAGGCTCCTGTGAGGTTGGGAACTCAATTTGTGTCATAATTCAACCACTTGCAGGATGAGACTCTGGATTTGGCTTTCAGAAACATCAGCTCTGTGGCGACAGGAGATGTGTTTTTCTTCTCTTTTCTTTTTCTTTTTTTTTTCAGGGCAGACAGAAACGTTTCATTCAGTTATGTAGTAGTTGAGCTGGGAGTTTGAAACCCTGAGTTCATGCTTTCTTTTCCTATCTTGTCAAGCACAATTAACAGCACCAGCCAATTTCATTATACTCATTAAGTTGATAAAAATGTTCTAAGGTGGCAAATATACGGCCACCCAGAACCTTGCCTCTTATGAATATTTGTGTAGGAGTGTCCAATGGTGGTATTTTGGGTATCTCTTCTGCCAGATCATACTATAGGTGCTCCTTTACCACTGGAAGTAGTCATTAGTGCATTATAATGCAACCAGATTGGCCAGGTGCGGTGGCTCATGCCCGTAATCCCAGCACTTTGGGAGGCCGAGGTGGGCGGATCACAAGGTCAGGTGTTTGAGACCAGCCTGGCCAGCATGGTGAAATCTGGTCTCTACCAAAAATACAAAAATTAGCCAGGCGTGGTGGTGCCTGCCTGTAATCCTAGCTACTCAGGAGGCTGAGGGAGGAGAATCGCCTGAACCCAGGAGGTGGAGGTTGCAGTGAGCCGAGATTGTGCCATTGCACTCCAGCCTGGGCAACAGAGCAAGACTCCTCTCAAGCAAACAAACGAACAAACAAATAACAACAACAGAAAAACAAAACAAATAAAATCCAACCAGATTAGAGAACCAATTCCAGAAACCACAGAACGAATTACAAAAACTCATCCTTAAGATTCTGTTCTTCTAGGGTGGGTGCAGTGGCTCACGCCTGTAAACCCAGAGGGTGGATCACGAGGTCAGAAGATGGAGACCATCCTGGCTAACCCAGTGAAACCCTGTCTCTACTAAAAATACAAGAAAATTAGCCAGGTGTAGTGGCAGGTGCCTGTAGTCCCAGCTACTCAGGAGGCTGAGGCAGGAGAATGGTGTGAACCTGGGAGGCAGAGCTTACAGTGAGCCGAGATCGCGCCACTGCACTCCAGCCTGGGCAACAGAACAAGACGCCGTCTCAAAAAAAAAAAAAAAAAGATTCTGTTCTTCTAGAACCACTCTCAGTATAAAACCTGTATCAGTCAGGGTTCTCCAGAGAAACAAGACAATATTTACATCTTTCTGTCTTATTTCTAGGAATACAAAAGTGTTTTATTTTAAGCAATTGGCTCATGTGATTGTGCAGGCTGTTAAGTCTAAAATTCTCAGGACAAACTGGTGGGCTGGACATGGGCTAGGAAATGATGTTGCAGTCTTGAGTCTCTAATCTGTAGGGTAGGTTAGGAACTCAGGAAGGATTTCTGTGTTACAGACTTGAGGCAGAATTCTTTTTTTCTTTAGGAAACCTGAGTCTTTTATCTTAAGGCCTTCAATTGGATAGATGAGGCCCAGCTACCTTATCAAGGGTAATCTTCTTTACTTAAAGGCAACTTACAGGGACAAGAGTGACTTTTCATTTTTTATTTTTTTTTGAGATGGAGTCTTGCTCTGTCACCCAGACTGGAGTGCAGTGGTGTGATCTCAGCTCACTGCAATGTCCGCCTCCCCAGTTCAAGTGATTCTTGTGGCTCAGCCTCCTGAGTAACTGAGAGTACAGGCAGCCGCCACCGCGCCCGGCTAATTTTTTTATTTTTAGTAGAGACGGGTTCCACCCTGTTGGCCAGTCTGGTCTTTAACTCCTGACCTCTGGTGATCTGCCTGCCTCAGCCTCCCAAAGTGTTGAGATTATAGGCGTGAGTCACCGCCCCTGGCCAATTTAAAATGCCAATCTACTATGTAAGTTCCCACTAACCCTGAGTTTGGGAATGCTTCCAAAATGTCTAGTTGATATATTACTCTTTGTGTAGGAACACCTATTTACTGTAAGTTGCCTCCAAAACAACCTTTGCTGTTGCAGAAATCACAGGCTGACACCACAGCCACCTACCCATTCCTTCCAGAGCACGTATGCTTTTTTCCCAAGATGTAAGCTGTGTGTCTAGGGGGTTGTGGAGTGGAGATCTACCTGTCTTACAGCCACCCAAGACCGCAAGACCCAAGACTTCTGTCTGTAAGTTCCCCTAATAAGTCAATAAATACAATCCCCTAATAAATTCCCCAAAATAGAATGCTGTAATAAATCACCCAAAACTGACAAACTGGATTTGTCTGCCTCTTTCTTTGGTTTCTCAGCTCCTTCAGCAGTTGGAGGTCGCTTCGTATATATATATATATATTTTTTTTTTTTTTTTTTTTTTTTTTTGAGACGGAGTCTTGCTCTGTAGCCCGGGCTGGACTGCAGTGGCCGGATCTCAGCTCACTGCAAGCTCCGCCTCCCGGGTTTACGCCATTCTCCTGCCTCAGCCTCCGGAGTAGCTGGGACTACAGGCGCCCGCCACCTCGCCCGGCTAGTTTTTTGTATTTTTAGTAGAGACGGGGTTTCACCGTGTTAGCCAGGATGGTCTTGATCTCCTGACCTCGTGATCCGCCCGTCTCGGCCTCCCAAAGTGCTGGGATTACAGGCTTGAGCCACCGCGCCCGGCCCGCTTCGTATATATTAATATGACCCTTTCACAGAACACAACTGATTGCAGATATTAATCACATCTACAAAATACCTTTATAGCAACATCTGGACTAGTGTTTGAGCGAAGAACTGGGCTTCATAGCCTAACCATGGTGACACATAAAATTAATCATCACACCAACCTATGTTGTTAGGAAGGAAGTCGGTAGTTACTGCTTGGGGAGGGGTATAAAGACCAGAAGGGACCACAGGAGAGCTTTAAGGGTGTGAGTCATGCTCCCTTTTTTGAGGTGATGATGGCTGCATGAATGTGTTTAGTTTGTGAAAATCCAGTGAGCTGTACATTTATGATATGTGTACATTTTGGAATCTATATTATACTTCATTGAAAAGCAAAATGTTAAGAAAAAAGATAGTAAGACAAAAAGCAATGGAAACAAGAAAAAAAGCCTTACATCAGATACGGAGATTTTACAAATTGCAAGAAATTAACATATATAACTCTATATAAATAAGTTTAAATATTTTGGTGAAATGACTGATTATTTATTTATTTGAGACAGTGTCTCACTCTGTCGCCCAGGCTGGAGTGCAGTGGCACAATTTCAGCTCATTGCAACCTCTGCCTCCTGGGCTCAAGTGATCCTCTTCCTGCCTCAGCCTCTTGAGTAGCTGAAATACAGGCGTGCGCCACCACACCTGGCTAATTTTTTTTTTTTGTAGAGATGAGGTCTCACTATGTTGCCTAGGCTGGTCTTGAACTCCTGAGCTCAAGCAATCCTTCTACTTCGGCCTCACGAAGTGCTGGGATTACAGGCATGAGCCATCATGCCCAGAACAAAATGGCTGATTTTTTAAAGGAAGATATAAATGATCAAAATTGTCTTGACAAAAGGTAAAAAATCTGAAGAGGCCATGAATAAAATAATTTTAAAAGGTAGTTAAAATTAACTATACTTATCATCACCAAAGGCATCAGGCTGATAAAATTTTGTGAATGTCATCTACAAAATTTTCACGGAATCTTCTACAAAATCTTCATAGGAATCTATTTAAACTGGCCCAGAGCAGGAAAAAAATGTGGAAGCTTCTTAACTAATTGTAGGTTATTTATTTATTTATTTATTTATTTATATTTTTGAGATGGAGTCTCACTCTGTTGCCCAGGCTGGAGGGCAGTGGCACAATCTCAGTTCACTGCAACCTCCACCTCCAGGGTTCCAGCGATTCTCCTGCCTCAGTCTCTCGAGTAGCTGAGATTACAGGCGCTCACCACCACACCCAGCTAATTTTTGTATTTTTAGTAGAAACAGGGTTTCACCATCTTGGCCAGGCTGGTCTCTAACTCCTGACCTTAAGTGATCTGCCTGCCTCAGCCTCCCAAAATGTTGGGATTACAGGTGTGAACTGTCATGCCTAGCCTTCATTGTAGATCGCATTCTTTCCGAATACGAACTGGAAACCTCCAAATTTGCTTTCCCAGACTCTTATTAGCTCTCTATTTCTAGTTGGGTTCTGCCATTGAGAGACATAGGGGATTCAGATGTAAGAGGAAGAAGACCTTTTATCCAATTTGCGGAGGCAGCTCACACAGCTGAGTAGTGGTGGCAATGGGTGAGCATGGCTTCCTGCTCAGAGGGGATTTGAACAGCAGCAGTAGCAGCAGCACTCGGCCCTAGCCCCAGCAGTAGTAGCAGAGGTTCCGGGAACCTCAGCTGTTCAGAGTTTGTGGGCTCCTATGGCTGCTGCTCTGTTGGATGCCTGCAGTGTAAGTTGGAGTATTGGCTCCTGGCTTTCTGCTTGTTGGTGGTAAAGGTGCCAAAGTCAGCAGACTCAGAGAGTCAATCATGGTAGCTCTGGGTAAAACTATTTTCCCTTTCACACTTCCAGCCCAGAGTTTCCCGTAGTTACTAGTCCCTGGGTAATCTCACATGTTCCCTTTTTGCTCTTAATTAACCCCTCGGATATATTTGTAACCAGTTTCCCGTGTTAAATTCTTTTCTTTTCTTTTTTTTTTTTTTGAGATAATGTCTCCCATTTTTTTTTTTTTTGAGATAATGTTGCCCAGGATGGAGTGCTGTGGCACAATCTTGGCTCCACCGCCACTCCTGGAGCTATTTTTTTTGTATTTTTATTTTGTATTTTTAGTAGAGACGGGGTCTCGCCACATTGCCCAGGCTGGTCTTGAACTCCAGAGCTCAGATAATCTGTCTGCCTCGGCCTACCAAAGTGCTGGATTACAGGGTAACTTAGCCACCAGGCCTGAACTGACACAACCACTTTGGAAGACAGTTTGTAAGCTTCTTGTAAAACCAGGCCAGGCACAGTGGCTCATGCCTGTAATCCAAGCACTTTGGGAGGCCAAGGAAGGAGCATCGCTTGAGCCCAGGAGTTTGAGACCAGCCTGGTCAACATGGTGAAACCCCACGTTTACAAAAAATAGAAAAATTAGCTGGGTGTAGTGGCACTGTGCCTGCAGTCCCAGCTACTTGGGAGGCTGAGGTGGGAGGATTATCTGAACCCAGGGAATTTAAAGCTGCAGTGAGCCATGATTGTCTGCCATGACAGTGAGAGACCCTGTCTCAAAAAACAAAACAAAACCCCCAAAAACAAAACTAAACTTACTGTTACTATATGATCCAGCAATCATGCTTCTTGGTATCCATCCAAAGGAGTTGCAAACATGTCCACCCAAAAACCTGCACACAGATGTTTGTAGGAGCTTCACTGACAATTGCCTAAACACAGAAACAACCAGGATGCCCGTTAGTTGGTGAATGAATAAACATTGTTACAGCCTGACAATGGAATATTATTCAGCACTAAAAAGAAATGAACTATCAAGACAAGACATCGAGAAAGCTTAAATACATGTTACTATAAAGAAAGAAGGCAATCTGAAAAGGCTGGCCACTCCCAGATTCCCATTATATGCCATTCTGGAAAAGCCAAAACCATGCAGTCAGTGCACAGATCAGCGGTTGCCAGGTGTTGTCGGAAGAAAGGGATGAACAGGATGAACAGGAGCACTAAGGATTTTCAGGGCAGTCAAACTATTCTGCATAATACTGTAACGGTGGATCCATGTCATTATATCTTTGCCAAAACCCATAGAATAAAACACCAAGAGTGTTTTGAGATAATGTCTCCCTTTTTTTTTTTTTTTTTTTGAGACAGTGTTGACCAGGATGGAGTGCCGTGGCACAATCTCAGCTCCACCACCACTCCTGGGGATTTTTTTTTTTTGTATTTTTATTTTGTATTTTTAGTAGAGACACAGGTCTCGCCACGTTGCCCAGGCTGGTCTTGAACTCCAGAGCTCAGATAATCTGTCTGCCTCGGCCTCCCAAAGTGCTGGATTACAGGGTAACTTAACCACCAGGCCTGAACTTTGGGTGATAATGATGTGTCAATGTAGGTTCACTATCATAACAAGGGTACCACTTTGGTATGGGACGTTGACAGTGGAGGATGCTGTGCATGTATGGCAGTACGGGTACATGTGGGAACTCTATTTTCTGCTCAATTTTGCTGTGAACCTGAAAGTATTCTAAAAACTGAAGTCTATTTTTAAAAATCCACTGTTTCACCTAATTCAACACTTCACTTCCACTCTGATAATCTCTGGCAACCACTGATCTGTTTACTGTCTTTATTTACATTGAATTAAAACAATTTTTAAACTGTTTTGGTATTTTAATAATCAATATATTTTGATTGGACTTTTATAGTGAGCACTTTCTGTGGATATGAGTGTCTTTGACCTTCAAAAAAGTTATAGTTGTTATCAGTTATCATAAGAGGTGGGGTCCACCTCTTAAAGTAGCAATACAATCTTATTTACGGTTGAAAAAGGTCATTTCGCCACTTCTCTTTGCAGGTTTCTGTGCAATCCGTCAGGGGACAGCTGGGACCAATCATTTAAAAACCTTTGCAGCCTGCTAATCTTACCATATCTCACATTCTTGTCATTCCTGGCCAAAATCCAAAGGGATTTCCTACAGCCTCATTTTTAGTTTTTTTTTTCTTCTGTACTTTCGCTCCCCTGACGCAAGCTTCCACTGTCTCCATCCTAAACTTTCCCACTACGCCCTCCAGAATGCCTTTTCCTATAAGCAAACCCCCTGAGTCTCTGGCGTTTCGGAAGAGGCTCCTCCACTTTCCCGTTTTGGCAGAACCCGTGATCTGAGCCAGGCGTCCTCCCGGGGGTCTGGTCCCTTCACCTCCTTTCCCCGAGGACTCCGGCTCCCGGCGAGCAGGCGGCCCACTTCCCCGGCCGCTTCCTTCCCCCGGGACGACACGTTTCTACAGGCGGGCTCTTGCAATTCCTACTGTTTCTCTACCCCGTGGTGGCTCCTGGAACCCCCGGGCCCGGTCTGCCGGTAAAACGTTGACACATTTAAACTACTACTTCCGATCCCCCCCTCCCCGTCCAGCCTGCGCTCTTCGGCTGCCCAGCCTGAGCCTGGACTGCCCGTCATCCCCTCAGGCGTCCCTGCGGAGCGCGGCTCCTGACCACGCCCACGGTTCGCCTCCTCCACCCGCTCCGCGCGCCTCGCACGTGTTTGGGGGGAAACTCATCCAAACGTCGACTTAAATGATTCCGGGACGAGGACCGCGAGAGCAGTCTTCACTTCTTCATCCTTCTTCATTTGCACAGTATACCAATAAGCTCTCACTGCTTCTCATCACCGGTAACTCCCCTTTTGCAGAGCAACCGCCGCCGCCGAACGCTCAGAGCCCGGAGGCACCCGCACCCGTCCCGCAGGACGCGCCTGGCCGAGGACAGGGCGGGGCTTGAGGGGGCGGGGGGTGGGGCGAGGCATGATGGCCCGGGGAGTAGGCGGGGCTTGACGGGCCAGGGGGCGGGGCGAGGCTTGAGGGACCGAGGGGTGGGGCGAGTCACGATGAGCCGGGGCCTGGGCGGGGCTTGAGGGGCCAGGGGACCGTGTGGGGCTGGACGGGCCCGTGGGTGGGGCGGGGCTTGATGGGCAAGGGCGGTGCGGGGGCGGGGGCAGCACGCGCCGTGCGCTCCCGGGCTGCGAGGTCGGGCGAGGCTGCGGGCCGCGCGCCGCCGCCGCCACTGTCGTCTTCGGAGGCGCGGGCCCGACGGAAGCCATGTTTGTGGCTCGCAGCATCGCGGCGGACCACAAGGATCTCATCCACGATGTCTCTTTCGACTTCCACGGGCGGCGGATGGCGACCTGCTCCAGCGATCAGAGCGTGAAGGTGCGCGCGGCGCTTGCGGGCGGGGCCGAGCCCGGAAGGAGGGGGAGTGGGTGGGCGGTGCGGGGAACAGGGCTGTGTCTGGGTTTCAGTGACGCCGCGGGAAGCTGTGGGGTGGCGGGCGAGCCCTGGCTGGACGGGGCGGAAGCCCTCCCCGCCCGTGTATTGTGGGGTCACGGCGGCCTCGCGGGCCGCGCTCCCGTGCGCCTGCGCAGCTGGTGCGACGTGCGCGCTCCCGCCCGCAGGGGACGCCGGGCTTTCGCTTGGGCAGCGCTGCGGTGGCTGCGGACGGGAACCCGGGCGGGAACCCGGGGTCGTCCTGCCGTCCGCCTGGGCGTGGCGTGTCTTGCCCGCACTGTTCACCCGAGGACCTGCAGTGGGACCTGGTGGGAGACTCTGCCTGGCCGGCGCTGTGTCGAGTTCTGTGCCCCGCCGGTGTTCTCTTACTACGGCACATGGTTTTCTCCCTGGGTTCAGAGCAGAAGCTCACTTTGTTACGCCAAGGAAGAAAAATACAAACCATTTACATCCAATGACTTCTCTGCTTGCTGCCCAGGAATGGGAGGGGTTGTTTCTTGAAGTTCCTGTAAAAGTCTGTAGACACTTCCGACAAGCAGAATTTCTTTCTTTTTTTTTTTTTTTGAGACAGAGTCACTGTCACCCAGGCTAGAGTGCAGGGGCACGATCTCGGCTCACTGCAACCTCCGCCTCCCGGGTTCAAGCGATTATCCTGCCTCAGCATCCCACGTAGCTGGGATTACAGGTGCACGCACCACGCCCGGCTAATTTTTTGTTTTTTTTAAGTAGAGATGGTGTTTCACCATGTGGGCCAGGCTGGTCTCGAACTCCTGACCTCGTGATCCGCCCGCCTCGTCCTCCCAAAGTGCTGAGATTACAGGAATGTGGGGATGCTCTATGGGATTTAGGAACCTCCCAGATGTGTTGCAGGATGAATGAAAGCTGGAGTGCGGCTTATTTTGGTTCTCGACAACTCCAGAGTCACTGAAAATCTAAAGGACAGTTTTTCCTTTTTCACATTCGAGTTTGATACCAGTGATCTCTCAAAGATAAACTTTTTATAAGTAGTGTTGCAGTTCTTAAAAGATGTAGTTTCTTTTTTTTAAAACAAGTTTATTTTTGTTGTAATAAACTACGTTAACCGTTTTAAAGTGTAGAATTCAGTGACATTGAGCACAGCATTCACATTGCTGTGCAGCGTCACCACTGCTCATCTCCAGAACCTTTCATCATCCTAAACTGAAACTCTGTACCCGAGAGCACCCTGTTCCCTCCAGCTCACCCTCTGGTAACCTCTTTTCTACTACTTTCCATTAATTTGCATATTCTAGGTACCTCAGATAAATAGAATCATAGAATATTTGCCCTTTTATATTTGGTTTATTTCACTTAATTTTTTTTTCTTTTTCCTTTTTTTTTTTTTTGAGACAGGGTCTGGCTCTGTCACCCAGACTGGAGTGCAGTGGTGCGATCTTGGCTTTTTGCAGCCTCAACATCCCAGGTTCAAGCGATCTCGCACCTCAGCCTCCCCGGTAGCTGAGACTACAAATGCACGCCACCACGCCTGCCTACAAATTTGTTTTGTAGAGGCAGGGTCTTGCTGTGTTGTCCAGGCTAGTCTCGAACCCCTGGGCTCAAGTGATCCTCTCACCTCAGCCTCCCAGAGTGCTGGGATTACAGGTGTGAGTCACCTTGCCCAGCCCGCTTATGTCCATTTATTCCAGAGTACTTTTTTTTTTTAAAGGAGGAGCCATGTATTTATTTGTATATATTTTTAAATGAGCAAGTAATATATTTTTCTTTTTAGAAAGTGAGAAAATTACAGGCTTATTGCTAATGTTTGTTAATATTTATTGATTTCCTCTGTTTTTCCTTTAACATTTTAAATTGCCGTGGTAGAGTGTGTGTATATACATATATGTCTTGTCAGAAATAGTGTTGTACTGAAAATTTTCCTTAGTTTAGCATTTTATGTATTTTGAATGATTTTCTTAGGCTAATTCCAGAAGAGAAATTAGTGGATATTTTAAAAACTATTGAAGAGAATTGGCAAGTTGCTATTTTTCAGGTCATACCGTTTTTATACTGCCAGCGATAGTATTGATTTCATAGTGTTATTGCCCTCGTTACATTTTTAATAGGTGAAATTGGCACCTTCTTACTGTAATCTATATTTTTTCCGGGTAATAAGGTTCAATTTTTTTGTCTTGAGATGGAGTCTTGCCATGTTGCCCAGGCTGGAGTGCAGTGGCTATTCACAGGCGTGATCAAACTCCTGGGCTCAAGTAATCCCTCCTGCCTCAGCCTCTTGAGTAGCTGGGACTACAGGTGTGCACCAGCATGCCTGGTTTCAATATTTTTGCTTTACCATTTGTTACATGTACAGTTGAGCCTATAGTTTGTAGATTCTGTATTTTTTGAATTTGTCTACTCTGAAATTTACTTGTATCCCAGAAGTCACACTGCTTTTGCAGTCATTTGTGCATGTGTGCAGAGTGGTGAAAAGTTTGAGTCTCACGACAGACGTTTCCCGTTGAGGTGAAACCAGGCGATACTCTATTTTGGCTCGTACTGTAAGCAGATGTTTTCTGTGATCTATTTAGTGCAATGGTTTTTTCATTATTTGTTCTCTCTATTGGTGATTTCGCTGTTTAAAATGGCCTCCAAGTGTAGTGCTGAAGTGCTGTCTAGTTTCTAAACACAGAAGGAGGCGATGTGCGTTAAAGAGATAGTACGTGCGTTAGAGACGGTTCCTTCAGACGTGAGTTACAGTGCTGTTGAGTGAGTTCAATATTGATGAATAAACAATATGTATTAAATAAGTTCTCTTTAAACAGAAACACACTTTAAACAAGGTCATGTACTGACTGGTTGACAAAAATGTAGACCAGAGACTCACAGGAACCTAACCTAGTATTTCCCCTGGGAGCAGTGTTTCTGTGGTGGAGGCGACACTGTAGAAAATAACTACTTTGAATAAGGAGATTTGACTGGAACTAATTATCTCTGTTATTTAGAGCTCAGCTTCCTGAATCCCTCAGTGCCCAGCCTAGTGCTTGACACATTCGAGGTTCTCTCTCTCTCTCTCTATATATATATTTTTTGAGACGGGAGTCTCGCTCTGTTGCCCAGGCTGGAGTGCAGTGTTGTGATCTCAGCTCACTGCAACCTCCGCCTCCGGGGTTCAAGCCTCAGTCTCTCTAGTAGCTGGGACTACAAGGCATGGGGCACCACGCCTGGCTAATTTTTGTATTTTTAGTGGAGACGGGGTTTCACCACGTTGTCTAGGCTGGTCTCAGACTCCTGACTTCGTTTGCCTTGGCCTCCCAAAGTGCTGGGATTACAGGCGTGAGCCATCGTACCCGGCCTCCCAATAAATATTTAATTGAATGAATGAATGTTTACTTGCTGGTTGTATTCTTTTGTGAATTATATGTTCATCCCTTTGCTTGTACACTGATTCAGTCTTATAGTTTTCGTATCAATTTGTAGGAATTTTTGTATAAAATATCTGCCTTTTATTTTCTTGTAGGTCTGGGATAAAAGTGAAAGTGGTGATTGGCATTGTACTGCTAGCTGGAAGGTTAGTGTTTGTTTTTACAGTTATTAAAAATACAGAAATATTTACTGTTTATTTCATAGTTAGTTATCAATGAATTGTTTTGAGAAAATGATAAAATTAATATAGTAGTTCTTTTCCTGGAGAGACATTTTACTGGTTTTCACTATTAAAGTAACAAGTGTGTTTCTCAGAATTTGAGAGTAAGAAAATCTGTAATTAGCATTCTAACATAATTATCTTAGTAATTCAGAATATTCCTTTTTCCTTTACGTATTTTAATAGTTGTAATGTTACATACATAGTTTTCTCTTTAAAAAAAAAAAAAAAAACCTTTACTCAAGTAGAAATTTTCTTCTTTCTTTGGGGGGACAAAGTCTTACTCTGTTGCCCAGGTAGGAGTGCAGTGGTGTGATCTTGGCTCACTGCAACCTCTGCCTGTTGGGTTCAAATGATTCTCCTGCCTCAGCCTCCTGAGTAGCTGGGACTATAGGCACGCACCACGATGCCCGGCTAATTTTTGTGTTTTCAGTAGAGATGGGGTTTTGCCATGTTGGCCAGGCTGGTCTCAAGCTCCTGACCTCAGGTTATCTGCCCTCGGCCTCCCAAAGTGCTGAGATTATAGGCGTGAGCTACCGTGCCTGGCCATGTAGAAATTTTCATACCTTAAAAGTCACCCATTTTAAATGTACAGTTCAGTGAGTTTTAGTCAACTTACAGAGTGGTGCAGTCATCACTGTGATCCGGTTTTAGAACATTTCTCTCAAACTCAGACGTTTGCTTGTGGCCTCTTCCCACTCCAAGCCCCAGGCAACCACTGATCCGTTTTCTGTCTCCATAGGTTCCTCTCCCCTACCCTCCTCTGCCCTTTTCTTGAGCTGGAGTCTTGCTCTGTCGCCCAGGTCGAAGTGCAGTGACGTGATCTCGGCTCCCTGCAACCTCGGCCTCCTGGGTTCAAGCAATTCTCCTGCCTCAGCCTCCTGAATAGCTGGGAATACAGGCACCTGCCACCACGCTTGGCTAATTTTTGTATTTTTAGTAGAGACGAGGTTTCACCATGTTGACCAGGCTGGTCTCGAATTCCTGACCTCAAGTGATCCGCCCGCCTTGGCCTCCCAAAGTGCTGGGATTACAGGTGTGAGCCACCATGCCCGGCCTGGTTTATCCTTTCTAGAAATGTCATAGAAATGGAATTCTGAAATACATAGTTCTTTGTGTCTGGTCACTTTCCTTTTGCATGTTTTGAGGTTCATCCATATTGTATCATGTGTCAGTTTGTTCCTTTGATACTGAGTAGTCAGTTGTATATATATTGCCACGTTTTGTTTGTTCACTAGTTGATGGACATTTGAGTTGTTTCTAGTTTTTGGCTATTACGAGTAATGTTAAGAACGTGCCATGTAAGTCTGTGGACATACATTTTCATTTCTTTTGGATAGATGCCTAGGAGTGGAATTGATGGGTTATGTATACTTAGTTTTCTAAGAAACTGCCAGACTCGCCGGGCGCGGTGGCTCAACCTGTAATCCCAGCACTCTGGGAGGCCGAGACGGGCGGATCACGAGGTCAGGAGATCGAGACCATCCTGGCTAACACGGTGAAACCCCGTCTCTACTAAAAATACAAAAAACTAGCCGGGCGAGGTGGCGGCGCCTGTAGTCCCAGCTACTCGGGAGGCTGAGGCAGGAGAATGGCGGGAACCCGGGAGGCGGAGCTTGCAGTGAGCTGAGATCCGGCCACTGCACTCCAGTCCGGGCTACAGAGCAAGACTCCGTCTCAAAAAAAAAAAAAAAAAAAAAAAAAAAGAAACTGCCAGACTCTTCCAAAGTGACTGTGTCCGGGCCGGGCGCGGTGGCTCGTGCTTGTAATCCCAGCACTTTGGGAGGCCGAGGCGGGTGGATCACGAGGTCAGGAGATCGAGACCATCCTGGCTAACATGGTGAAACCCCGTCTCTACTAAAAAAATGCAAAAAGCTAGCCGGGCGAGGTGGCGGGCGCCTGTAGTCCCAGCTACTCGGGAGGCTGAGGCAGGAGAATGGCGTGAACCCGGGAGGCGGAGCTTGCAGTGAGTTGAGATCCGGCCACTGCACTCCAGCCTGGGAGACAGAGTAAGACTCCGTCTCAAAAAAAAAAAAAAAAAAAAAAGTGACTGTGTCCACCAGCCGTGTGTGAGGTTCCAGTTTCTCTACATCCTCACCTGCACTTGATGATACCTGTCTTTTTTATTATAGACATTTTAGTTGTTGAGAAGTAACCACAAAATCATTGGATTTTATTTGTATTTCATTGGATTTTATTTGTATTTCCTTAATACCTCATGTTGATTATTTTTTCATATGCTTATTTGCCATTCATGTATCTTCTTTTGTGAAAGTTCTATCCAAGCTCCCCCCCTCCTTTGAGGTGAGATTCACATATCATAAAATTAATACTTTTACAGTAAACAGTTAATTGGCTTTTACTTAATTTACAGTGTTGTGCAGCTATCACCTCTTTCTAGTTCTAAAACATTTTTATCATTCCAAAAGAAAACCCCTATCTCTTGCTTTTAAGCCTAACATATTTCATATGTACTTTTCTATATCTTTAAAGGCTTTTTATTAACAGCCAATAAAAATATCATTTTACTTAACTAATGGATATTTAACTTTCCATTTTATTGTTATGAGCATTTTTGTGTAAACCTTATTCTTTAGACTGCATTTTACTGTAAATCTAATAAAACTTACCTGTCTTAATGTGCATTTTTAACTTTATAGCCCTATATAAGTAAGAATTGAAGATGGTACAGAAAACACTGGACAAAACAAGGTTAAAAAATAAGGGTGCAAAATGTACCTTTAGTTGGTGACATTACCATGTTGAAGTTATTGGTTAAACTATTTTTATGTTGTTGAATGTAAAAAATGTTAGCTATAGAGTGTGAAACACATTTTCTGCATGTTGTTTGTTATTATACAGTATTTTCTCTGAGAAGCACCTAGCAAATTCTTTTGATGGTGACATTCTTTAAGATCTTTATATCCCTTCTCCGATCCCCTCCACTCCCACCCCTTGGCCAACATGAGGGTGTAAGGATTTGGGCTTCCCCATATCTGCTCTTCATACAGTAGTCTATTATTAATAGACTATATTGTCAGTTAAAATCATTTAAGCATGTTATGGCTACAATCTCTATATATTATTAGACTTTTGAAGCAAATTTTTTTGTTTTTGGAGACAAGGTCTTGCTCTGTCACCCAGGCTGGAGTGCAGTGGCGCAGTCTTGGCTCACTGCAGCCTCAACCTTCCAGGCTGAAGTGATCCTCCCACCTCAGCCTCCCAAGCAGCTGGGACTACAAGTGCTGCACCACCACGCCTGACTAATTTTTTGTAGAGATGGGGTTTTGCCGTATTGCCCAGACTGGTCTCGAACCCCTGGGATCAAGCAGTCTGCCCACCTCAGCCCCCCAAAGTGCTGGGAATACAGGCGTGAGCCACTATGCCTGGTTGAAGCAAATTTTTTAAAAAAGTATTTTTTTCATTGAGCTATAATTTACATATCATAATGTGCACCCATTTAAAGTGTACAATTTAGTGATTTTAAGTATATTCATTAAATTGGCAAACCACCACCACTTCTAATTTCAGAACATTGTTTGCCACCTCTAAAGGAAACCCAGCACTCATTTAGCCGTCACTTCATGTTCACTCTGCTCCCAGTCCCTGGTGACCACTCGTCTACTTTCCGTCTCTGTGGATTTTGGAGCAAATAAATCTAATATTATTTATTTTATTAGATGGGTATTTTCTGTAGAAAGAATTTACAAGTAAAATGGTGGACTTGTAGAATCTTTGTTTTAAAGGTTGGTTACACTAAACTCTGAAGCAACTCTCCAACTATCAGCACTGGAAAGTAGTAAACTTTATCTGGCTAGATTTTTGTTTTATTAGTAAAATGTGAAAAGAACTGAACTCCAGAAGTGCTATAATCCTAAGTATAGAATGTCTTCTAAAGGTTAAAACATTCTGGATTTAACTTTTTATTTACATGTTATGTTGATCAGTTTTCTCCTCTTATAGAAGTAAAACCATATTCTGTTTCCTCATATAAAACCAGTGTTTATGAAATATGAATAAACTAAGTTTTTAGGAAAAAAGCCCTGGAATAACGAATATCTGTTCTTTTTCTTTTCGATTCCGCAGACACATAGTGGATCTGTATGGCGCGTGACATGGGCCCATCCTGAATTTGGACAGGTTTTGGCTTCCTGTTCTTTTGACCGAACAGCTGCTGTATGGGAAGAAATAGTAGGAGAATCAAACGATAAATTGCGAGGACAGAGCCACTGGGTGAGACATTTGTTGGTATTCTGGGGACTGGGAAGACATGAATAGCCAAGGAGCACTAGTCCCAAGGGTACCTCAGATAATTGGTAAAATATCACCACTCCCCTCTATTTTTACCAGTTCTAAAGTTCTTCCTTCCGTGTTTTTCTCTTTCTTGTTTATTTCATTTTAACTTGGGTCTGAAGCAATACTTAGGAGCATCATTGCATTGCTTATAACTTTTATGATGAATCCAGGATATTTGCATTGTATTTGATTTTACCTATTAGTGTATTTTATGATAGTCGTATATGATTTTTTAATATTCTGGCTCACTGCAGTCTCAAACTCCTGGCCCCACCTCAGCTTCCTGAGTTGCTGAGATTATAGGCGTGAGCCACTGTGCCTAACTCTAAAATTATTTTTGTTTTTTAACCTTAAACTCTTAAGGGTTAATACTGTTTTTTTTTTTTTTTTTGAGACGGAGGCTCATTCTGTCACCCAGGCTGGAGTGCAGTGGTGCGATCTCGGCTCATTGCAAGCTCTGGCTCCTGGGTTCACGCCATTCTCCTGCCTCAGCCTCCCGAGTAGCTGGGACTACAGGCGCCCGCCACCGTGCCCAGCTAATTTTTTGTATTTTTAGTAGAGACGGGGTTTCACCGTGTTAGCCAGGATGGTCTTGATCTCCTGACCTCATGATCTGCCCTCCTCGGCCTCCCAAAGTGCTGGGATTACAGGCGTGAGCCACCGCACCCGGCCAAGGGTTAATAAAATTATTTTAAAAATGTTTCTTCTGTTTTGTGGTTACTTTTGTTTTCTTAGAAAATATACTTTTCGGGCCGGGCGCGGTGGCTCAAGCCTGTAATCCCAGCACTTTGGGAGGCCGAGACGGGCGGATCACGAGGTCAGGAGATCGAGACCATCCTGGCTAACCCGGTGAAACCCCGTCTCTACTAAAAACACAAAAAACTAGCCGGGCGAGGTGGCGGGTGCCTGTAGTCCCCGCTACTCGGGAGGCTGAGGCAGGAGAATGGCGTGAACCCGGGAGGTGGAGCTTGCAGTGAGCTGAGATCCGGCCACTGCACTCCAGCCCGGGCGACAGAGCAAGACTCCGTCTCAAAAAAAAAAAAAAAAAAAAAAAAGAAAATATACTTTTCTCGGCTGGGTGCAGTGGCTCACGCCTATAATCCCAGCACTTTAGGAGGCCGAGGTGGGCAGATCACCTGAGGTCAGGAGTTTGTGACCAGCCTGACCAACATGGAGAAACCCCGTCTCTACTAAAAATACAAAACTTAGCTGGGCGTGGTGGCTCATGCCTGTAATTCCAGCTACTCAGGAGGCTGAGGCAGGAGAATCGCTTAAACCCAGGGGGCAGAGGTTGCCGTGAGCTGAGATCGTGCCATTGTACTCCAGCCTGGGCAATAAGAGTAAAACTCCGTCTCAAAAAAAAAAAAGAGAAAATATACTCTCCTCATGCCTGTAATCTCAGCACTTCGGGAGGCCAAGGCGGGTGGATCACCTGAGCTCGGGAGTTTGAGACCAGCCTGACCAACATGGTAAAACCCCTTCTCTACTAAAAATACAAAAATTACAAAAGTTAGCCAGGCATGGTAGCAGGTACCTGTAATCCCAGCTACTCTGGGGGCCGAGGCAGAAGAATCATTTGAACCCAGGAGGCAGAGGTTGCAGTGAGCCGACATCGCTTCATTGCACTCCAGCCTGGGGGACAACAGCGAGACTTCATCTCAAAAAAAAAAAAAAACAAAACACTCTCCCTTATCTGCATCTGCTTTTATCGCTGTCTTTGCCTGACTGGATGTTTGAATTTGGGCAAGAACATAATATAATCTGTGTGCTGTTGAAGTTCCTCATCTATAAAGTGAAAACATTGAACTAGATTATATGTAAGACTCTTCCTAGCATTTTCATATGAAGGTATTATCATCTGCAGGCTTTTTTCCCCCCTTTTATGATTTGTTTCTTGTAATTAATCATGCACATGGTATAACTTTCAAAAGAAACAAAGGGAAGTATGTAGTGGGAGCGTCCTGCTATTACCCCTTACCTACCCTCCCTAATGCATACTACTACATTAGAGCCAGTTGCAGCTCATTGCCGTCTCAACCTCCTGGGCGTAAGCGATCCTCCCACCTTCGCCCCCCAGGTAGCTGGGACCACAGGCGTGCACCACAGGCTAATTTTTTATTTTGTAGAGATGGGGTTTCACCATGTTGCCTACGCTGGTCTTGAACTCCTGGACTCAAGCAGTCCTTCCGCCTAGGCCTCCCAAAGTGCTGTGATTATAGGCGTGAGCCACTGTGCGGGCTATGATGCAGTTTTTTATTGTAAAATATGTATAATGTAATATTCCTCATTTTAGCTGTTTGGTTTTTTTTTCGCCCCCCACACAGAGTGTTGCTCTGTTGCCCAGGCTGGATCCCGGCTCACTGCATTCTCCGCCTCTGGGGTTCAAGCGATTCTCCTACCTCAGTCTCCTGAGTAGCTGGGACTACAGGCATGTGCCACCATGCCCAGCTAACTTTTTTTGTGTTTTTAGGAGAGACAGGGTTTCACCATGTTGGTCAGGCTGGTCACGAACTCCTGACCTCAAATGATCCGCCCGCCTTGGCCTCCCGAAGTGCTGGGATTACAGGCGTGAGCCACGGTGCCCGGTCAATTTTAACTATTTGTAAGTGGTATAATTCAGTAGAATTAATTACGTTCACAGTTATCTATACCCAAAACTGTACATCATTGCCAACATAAACTCCGTATTGTTAAAGAATGCCTCCCCCTTCCTCCTCCCTCTACCCCCATTCAATTTGACTAGGTACTGCATATAAGTGGAATCACAGTATTTGTCCATTTGTGACTGGCTTGTTTCACTAAGTAAAATGTTTTCAAGGTCTGTCCATATTGTAGCATATATTAACTTTATTCCTTTCTATGGCTAGGTAATATTCCATTGTGTGTGTATACCACATTTTGTTTATCTGTTCATTTGTAGACAGACCCTTGGGTTATTTCCACTTCATGGCTGTCGTGAATACTGTGAGCATTGTTGTACAGATAAACGTTTGAGACCGTGCTTTCGATTATTCTGGATATATACCTAGGAGTACAATTGCTGGCTCATATGGTAGTTCTGTGTTTCACGTTTTTAGGAACTGTCCGACTTTTCCATAGCCGCTACACCATTTTACATTCCTACCAGCAATGCTCAACAGTTCCAGTTTTTCCAGATCTTCATTAGCACTTGTTATTGTGCTTTTTATTGTAGCCATCCTAGTGACTGTGTTGTGACGTGTTATCTCCATTGTGGTTCTGATTTGCATTTCTCTAGGAATTACTGATGTTGACCATATTTTCATGTGCTCATTGACCAATTGTATGTCTTCCTTGGGAAAATACTATCCATATCCTTTGCCCATTTTTTAAAATGGGTTTTTTGTTGTTGTAGGAGTTCTTTATATGTTCTAGATATTAATCCCTTATCTGGTATAGGTTGAGTATTCCTTATCCATAATGCTAGGATTCAGAAATGTTTTCAATTTCGGATTCTGGAATATTTGCATTTATACTTTTACCAGTTAAGCATTTGCCTACTTATTTATTCACTTAATAGAGTTGCCCAGGCTGGTCTTGAACTCCTGGGTTCAAGCGATCCTCCACCTTGGCCCCCCCAGAGTGCTGGGATTACAGGTGTGAGCCACCATGCCCGACTCCAATTAAGCATTCTAAATCCAAAACTTTGAGATTCAGAATGCTTCAGTGAGCATTTTTTTTTTTAGCATCATGCCAGTGCTCAAAAAGTTTTGGATTTTGGAGCATTTCAGATTTCAGATTTTTGGATTTTGTATGCACAATCTGTAAATGATTTACAAATACTTTCTCCCATTCTGTGGGTTGCCTTTTTCACTCTTGATGATTTTCTTTGATGCACAAAATTTAAAAAATTTGAAGTCTAGTTTATCTATTTTTTTCTTTTGTTTCCCACGCTTTTGGTGTTATATCCAGGAAAGCATTGCCAAATCCAGTGTCAGGAAGAGTTTCCCCAGCGTTTTCTTCTAAGATTGTTGTAGAATCCTCAATTCAGGCTTGTATCCCCAGTGCGGAGCTGAGACCAAATACTGAGTCACCGGTACTTGGAGATAGAGAAAGGTTTATTTGATTTGGCTAAAGCAAGAAGGTGGGAGGGCAAGATCTCTTAAATCCATCTAAACAAAAGGAAGCAGTGGGTAGTTTTTAATGTGACTAGAGAGTAAGGGATGGGGAGTTTCACAGAATCTAGTGGAAAAGTCTGTGTTTTTTTAGTCTCAGGTAATGCCTTGAGCAACCAGACATCTGGTTGTTAGCAGCTGGTAACAGTGTCCCTAAAGCCATTCATTTCTTCTGGCAACATTTTTCTTTAAGTGACCCTGAAGTTATCTCTTCCTGCTTGACAAAGAAAAGCAGTACATCAACAGTTTATCATTATATTGTTTGCAACAAGGAATATTTAGCAAAAAGTGAGTGATTAACATGTGCAAGCAAGCAAGGGCCTGATAAAAATTATTTGTTTCAGTCATTAAAAAATGCTAGGGTGCTGAAATCTAGTTTTCCCAGCACCATTTATTGAAAAGACCGTTCTTTCCCCTGTTGAATGGTCTTGACACCTTTGTTGAAAATTAATTGGCTAGATATATGGAGGATTGCTTTCTGGGCTCTCTTGTGGACCACTGATCTCTATGTCTCCTTGTCCTAATAGTGCACTGTTTTAATTCTGGTAACTTTGTAGCTTGAGTGGCTATTCAGACTGTTTTACAGCTCTTCTGGGGGAGGAGTATGTCTGATTGCCTTTGCACTAGGGATTCCCTAAGCCAAACAGCTGCTTATGGGGAGGAGGGAATAGAAATTTATAGACTTATAAAGGATTTTTTGGCATTAAATTGGAGGTGTGTCAGTTCAGTATACTATAGGTTGGATTTGGGAGTGGTGGCATAAGAAGGACTTTTCTTCAAACTTCAAGATACTTATTTGTATTTAGTTTAGTCACCTTTCATTAATATATCAGCAGTGGTGAATTCATTTGTGTGTGCAGCAACCTTATTTCTTGCTTCCTCAGAAGAAAGAATTCCACCTAGGGGCATAAGGCAGAGTAAGAGACTAAGTTTTAGAGCCAGAGTGGAAGTTTGTTAAAGAATTTTACAGCAGAAATGAAAGGAAGTAAAATACACTTGGAAGAGGATCAAGTGGGTGACTTGAGAGAGTCAAATGCGAGGTTTGACCTGTTGTAACTGAGCGAGTTGTGGACAAATGCCACACTGTGAGACTAATTCAGGAGTCCTTTTATTGCCGGCCACCGAGAGACGCTAGCGCTCAAAATTCTCTTGGCCCCGAAGAAGGGGCTAGATTTCTGTTTATACCATGGTCTAAATAGGGGAGGGGGAGTTTAGCTGAAGCATTTTTTACAGAAGCAGAACAGGCAAAAAGTTAAAAAATTAATTGGTTACAGAAGCAGTTACAGAAAAAGAAACAGTTCCAGGCGCAGGGACTGAAACTGTCACAGAGAGCTAAATGCAGGGGCTTTAGGTGCCATCCAGCGAGCGCGTCCCCGGGCGCTGCTGATTGAACTTGCCTCAGTATCTTACCAGCAAGCGCGTTCCTGGAGTCAGCTTGCACTCGCTGCGCCTTTCACGGGGGGAGGTAAGGTGGGCTGCAAGTGAAGGCACTGACATGAGTCTGTCCGGCTCTCAGCTAAGAGGCAGGCCGGTTAAAGCGGACCTTCGACGTGGGTGGTCAGACGTTGGCGCGCTTCCCGGGGTTGCGTCTCTTCTCCTCTGATTCCCCCCTGGGGCGGGCAGTCCGTGTGTGCAGTGGCCACTCGTGCTTGGGAGGCTGCGTGTGCGGTGTTTACCGGAGTTGTGCAGATGCTCGCTTGAGGCCTTCTTCCCTTACCAGAATGTTCCTAGAAGGTCGTACGTCGGCTGGGTTCCGCCATTTTGCCTCTTAGTGCACATGCGTGAGCCGCTCGTCCGCCTCCTGCGGTCTCCGCAGGCGCTGCCGGTCGCCGGTGTCCGGTTTGTGTCTGTTCGGAGACTGCGTTCGCGGGCGTGGCTGCAGCCAGTGGTTAGGTCAGAGACAGTTGAACCACGGCCTGCCCGTCACCGATGGGTGTTTGGTGTTCCCGGTGGGGTGGCGTCCTCTGCTGCCCTGCTCGTGTCTGACGACCTACTGTGACACATGCGGTGATTTTCTCAGCATCTGTGTTTGTATTATTCAGTGGGGTCTGTAGACAAAAGTTTGCTAAGGTGTTATCTTTGAAGTGTATGTAATATCATCCTTTTAATATTGAGACTCTTGTTTTTTGAGACGGAGTCTAACTGTCGCCCGGGCTGGAGTGCAGTGGCCGGATCTCCGCTCACTGCAAGCTCCGCCTCCCGGGTTCCCGCCGTTCTCCTGCCTCAGCCTCCCGAGGAGCTGGGACCACCGGAGCTCACCATCACGCCCGGATAATTTTTTTGTATTTTTTAGTAGAGACGGGGTTTCGCAGTGTTGGCCAGGATGGTCTCGATCTCCTCACCTCGTGATCCACCTGCCTCAGCCTCCCAAAGTGCTGGGATTACCGGCGTGAGCCACCGCGCCTGGCCAATATTGAGACTCTTTAAGAGGCATTTTGGTAACCATAGACAGTAATCTGTTGATTTCTAAACTTTATTGACTTTTTTTTTTTGAGACAGAGTCTCGCTCTGTCACCCAGGCTGGTGAGTGGCGTGATCTCGGCTCACTGCAGCCTCCGCCTACCACATTCAAGCTATTCTACTGCCTTCGCCTCCTTAGTAGCTGGGGTTGCAGGCGCCTGACACCACGTCTGGCTAATTTGTATGTTTTTAGTAGAGATGGGGTTTCACCATGCTGGCCAGGCAGGTCTTGAGCTCCTGACCTCAAGTGGTCACCCACCTTAGCCTCCCAAAGTGCTGGGATTACAGGCGTGAGCCACCGCACCTGGGCTTATTGATGTTTTTAGTAAGGTTTCATCTTATCTGTGTGCCAGAAGGTGACTTTTAAATGTGATGTTGGAATTTTACAGTGATCACAGAACTTGCTTTCTACCATTCTTTTGGTCCCTGTTAAATGCCTTCACTTAAAAGTGCGTGGTAGCTGCGTGCAGTGGCTCACACATGTAATCCTAGCAACTCGGGAGACTGAGGTGGGAGGATCGCTTGAGGCCAGGAGTTGGAGACCCATCTGTGCAACATAGTGAGACCCCCATCTCTAAAAAAAATAAGAAAAACTAGCTGGGCGTGGTGGCAGGTGCCTGTCATCCCAGCTACTGGGAAGGCTGAGGCAAAAGGATCACTTGAGCCATGATCATGGCACTGTATTCCAGCCTGGGTGACAGAGCAAGACCCTGTCCCTAAGAAAAAAAAAAAAGAAAGAATAATAGTGGTCCAAATGGGATTAACAGAAAATTACTCTTCAGAGAAGAAATTGCATGTCTTCCTTAGTGTTTTTTTTTTTTTTGTTGATTGGTTTGTTTGTTTTTTGAGACAGGGTCTTGCTTTGTCACCCCGTCTGGAGTACAGTGGTGCGATCTTGGCTCATTGCACCTTCTGTCCCACTGGCTCAAGCAGTCCACCCACCTCAGCCTCCCGAATAGTTGGGGCCATAGGCGTGCACCACCACACCTGGCTATTTTTTTTTTTTTTTAATTTTTAGTAGAGATGGTGTCTTGCCATGTTGCCCAGGCTGGTCTTGAACTCCGGAGCTCAAGCAATCTGCCTGCCTCGGTTTCCCAAAGTTTTGGGATTACAGGTGTGAGCCATCATGCTCAACTCATTTACTGTTAAAGGATCTAATGCCTGCAGCATGCTTTGTATGTCAAAACTACTTGTCTGAAAATTCTAACATTTTCTGTTTTTTGTGACCAGTCTGCTTAAGACAGATTACTTATATAATAAAGGTAGGCTTTTGGAGGTAGACTTTTTTTTTTCCATGAAAGGGAGTAATTAATTGTAGCTAGCTAATTTGTTAGTGATTCCCAGCTATATATGTGGTATTTTGCCAGGTACTTGTAGGAAATTGTGGCCCAGACACATATCCAAGCTCGTATACCTAGTGAATGACAGAGGAGTTTCTGTGTGAGTCCAGAGTCTGTGTGTCTTTCCCACTCTACCATACTTTCTTTTTGTATGGAATTTAAATTGTTAATTTTTTTTTTTTAGGTTAAAAGGACAACTCTGGTGGATAGCAGAACGTCTGTTACCGATGTGAAGTTTGCTCCTAAGCACATGGGTCTTATGTTAGCAACCTGTTCGGCAGATGGTATAGTAAGAATATATGAGGCACCAGATGTTATGAATCTCAGCCAGTGGTCTTTGCAGCATGAGATCTCATGTAAGCTAAGCTGTAGTTGTATTTCTTGGAACCCTTCAAGGTAAGTTTACATGTTAAACCTCTGATAACATCCTAGTAAAATAAACTAGTAATTTTTTTTTTTTTTTTTGTGAGACAGCTTCTCCCTCTGTCCCCCAGGCTGGAGTGCAGTGGCACAGTCTCGGCTCACTGCAAGCTCCGCCTCCCGGGTTCACGCCATTCTCCTGCCTCAGCCTCCCGAGCAGCTGGGACTACAGGCGCCCGCCACCACGCCTGGCTAATTTTTTGTGTTTTTAGTAGAGAAGGGGTTTCACCCTGTTAGCCAGGATGGTCTCGATCTCCTGACCTTGTGATCCGCCCTCCTTGGCCTCCCAAAGTGCTGGGATTACAGGCATGAGCCACTGTGCCCGGCCCATGAATTAGTAATTTTTAAGGTAATAATTTGATAATTTATTCTCTCAAAAGTGCTTTTTCTCAAGATACATAGATTATATGTTCTCCATTTTTCACCCAGGCATGTCACTTGTCCCTGTTTTCACTCAACAGAGGGAACCAGCATTGTAAATATGTTCATGTGAACCTTGAGGATGTTTTTCTATGCGTATACAAATAACTAATGAAGTCATAAACACACATATATGCAAACACACCCAGATATTTACTACCACAGGTAGACACAAAACACACAGACATTGAAACCCATACATTTGATTGATTGATTGATTGATTGGTTGATTGAGACAGTGCTGCTCAGTTGCCCAGGCTGGAGTGCAGTGGCACCATCTTGGCTCACTGCAGCCTCCACCTCCTGAGTTCAAGCAATTCTCCTGCCTTAGCCTCCCAAGTAGCTAGAATTACAGGCATGTGCCACCACATCCACCTAATTTTGCATTTTTAGTAGAGACCATGTTTCACCATGTTGGCCAGACTGGTCACCTCAGGTGATCTGCCTACCTCAGCCTCCAAGAGCGCTGGGATTACAGGCGTGAGCCACTGCCCCCAGCCAGAAACCGTTACATTTTCCTTCCTTGCAATTAGTTTTTTTCACTTAAAGATACATTGTGGGCATTTCTCCATATATTAATATATCTAGTTCTACCTCATTTCTTTTTAACTGCCATATAGAGCATGATTGCATGTGTATTACCATAGTTGCTTTTTATTAAACTGTTTTTAAACAATTACAAAAATCACTTGGTAAAGAAAAGAATTGAAGTAATCTATAAGAATACAGAAAGAAAGGGAAAGTTCTTTTACCCCCTAAAAACAAATGCTGTTGTTATTTATTCTGTTTTCAGACTAATTCTGTTAGTCACTAGTATATTTTTAAAGGATTTACTTATACCTCTGGTTCTTGCTATGTTATCTTTTTTTTAAAAATTTTCATTCTATTTTTCCACATATTCTTGCTATGTTATCATTTAACAACATCCAAACTGATAGGAAAGATGAATAGAGCACATTTATACAACTTTCCGCATCCCAAGGTATGACTAGATAGATATCTTATTTGTGGTGATGTTGATAGTTGAGTTATGTTGGTAATTATTATAATTTCAAATAATATATATCTCTGTACATATTTATCAATTTTTAGACTATTTACTCCCCTCTCTTATTTTTGTTGTTTCTTGAGATGGAGTCTTGCCTTATTGCCCAGGCTGGAGTGCAGTGGCATGATCTCTGCTCACTGCAACCTCCACCTCCTAGGTTTAAGTGATTCTCCTGTGTCAGCCTCGCGAGTAGCTAGGATTACAGGCAGCCGCCACCACACCTGGCTAGTTTTTTTTGTATTTTTAGTAGAGACAGGGTTTCTCCATGTTAGTCAGGCGGGTCTTGAACTCCTGACCTCAGGTGATCTGCCTGCCTTGGCCTCCCAAAGTGCTGGGATTACAGGCGTGAGCCACTGTGCCTAGCTTCTGCGCTCTTAAAAAAGAGGAAATTAGTTTATTTTGCTTCCCCCTCATATTGCCCTTTCCATTTCCGCATTTTTTTTTTTTTTTTTTTGAGGCGGAGTCTCGCTCTATCCCCCAGGCTGGAGGGCAATGGCCGGATCTTGGCTCACTGCAACCTCTGCCTCCCGGGTTCAAGTGATTCCCCTGCCTCAGCCTCCCGAGTAGCTGGGATTACAGGCACCTGCCACCATGCCCAGCTAAGTTTTTGTATTTTTTAGTAGAGAGAGGGTTTCACCGTATTAGCCAGGATGGTCTCGATCTCCTGATCTTGTGATCCGCCTGCCTCGGCCTCCCAAAGTGCTGGGATAACAGGCGTGAGCCACCCAGTCCATTTCCTAATTCTTATATTGCTTGTATACTGGCAAGGTTTATAATATTTACATTCTGTAAACATTTAACACATGTGTATTTTGTCTTTTGACTACAAATTGATTCTAAAAATCAAGCAGCAGCCAGCTTTACAATCTAGATTATGTAAGTATTCATTCGAGATGCCAATATCTGTTTCATGAAAGCTTTGTTGTTCCTGTGGAATGAGCTGGTATTACCTTATGATGAGTGCTCTGTTTTCTTTCTTGATTTCTTTTACTTCTGGCTTATACTTAGCTGTCACAGATTTTCTGTCACGTGTTGTCTTTAGATTTTTTTTTCCATTCAAGCAGTCTTCTTGGCCTGGCCTCCCAAAGTGCTGAGATTACAGGCATGAGCCACTGCACTTGGCCGGTCCTACTCGACACTCAGTGGTCCCTTTAAAAATGAGTGTTTCTGTCTCAAATTGGGGATATCTTACGATCCTTTAATACTTTCTTTTTATTCTCTCGTCTCTATGCCGTCTTTCTGGCACTCCTATTTGATTATTCCCGGATTTACTCTCCATTTAAAAAAAATTGTTTGGAGGTTTAGTACTCCATCTCCCAGATCTCCACTTTGTTCTCCAGGTGTACATTTTATCCCATCATTGAATTTTTGTGTGAATGGCAATCATTTTTAATTGTTCAGACTTTCTTTTTCTCTGATTACTTCTTTTTTATACCAGTCAGTTTTTGTTACATGCGTTACACTATTTCCCTGCGGTTCCTAGTTAAGAGTTTTTAAAATTTGCATTTGTTCACTGAGCTATAATATTGGATACTAGCTCAATTATCATTTGCCCTGGCTATGTTCTATAAAGTTGTCATCAACACTGAATTAGCTAATACTGGATACTGAATTGCTCCTAGGGGAAATACAGGCTTTCCAAAAGTCTCTCACTACATTTCTGTCAGCTGATCAGTATATAACCTTTTTGTGTGTCTTTCTTTTTAAAGGTAACTTATATGTTGTTGATTCATTAACATCGAACTCACAGCCAACAACACAAACTACTCAGGCCTGAACAAGGCATTCTGAATACACATATTTTCTCCATAAAGCACATCCCGGCCTTCCTATGTTTAGGAACACTAGACAGCGCTTCAGCAGCATCCACAGATTTTAAACTGTGAAATCACTTTTAAAAAGCACAAAAATGTGAAAAACGTGAGGCGAACTGACTAGACTGTGAAAAGGACATTCGTTTACCAATGAGAGCCAAAGGAAGAAGGCATCTCTGCTGGGAAACTGTGCATCAGGCAACTGGATTTTTTTGTAGAGCTGCTTTGTACCTGCCAATCAATGACCATGAAAGCCTGGGCCGGGCACGGTGGCTCATGCCTGTAATCCCAGCACTTTGGGAGGCCAAGGTGGGCGGATCACTTCAAGTCAGGAGTTTGAGACCAGCCTAGCCAACATGGCAAAACACTGTTTCTACTAAAAATTCAAAAATTAGCTGGGCGTGGTGGTATGCGCCGGTAATCCCAGCTACTCAGGAGGCTGAGGCAGGAGAATTGCTTGAACCCTGGAAGTGAAGGTTGCAATGAGATCATGCCACTGTACTCCAGCCTGGGCAACAGAGTGTGACTCTGTCTCAAAAAAGAGAAAAAAATAACAACAAAGAAAGCCTGAGAGAATTGGATTTTATGGTTACAAATAAATTTTAGGCCAGTTTACAAATGCAAAATCTCTAAATAGTGAGGATTGGCTATATGTGTTTTCTCAAAGATCAGTTCTTTTCATGTGCCTTGGTCTTTATCTTCTGCGCTGCTTGTTTTTCTTTGGTGTCCGCTGGTCTTTGCTTATTTTTATTTATGGGTGAGTGACTGTTACTGCTAGTAGAGAAAACTGGTATTGGCATTTTTCTCCTGCTGGGTGCTCTGTTGGGTTAACAACGTCCTCTCCACTGGGGAGGTGACTGCATTTTGTGGAGTGCATGGAGTGGGTTGGCAGCGTTTCCTAAGGATGTGTGAGCCAAGAGCAGGCTGGGGCACCCTCAGACTCACAAAGCAAGAAAGATTTTCCATTGAGCACGACGAACCATTTGAACGTATTTTCTTCCTCCCTGCCCCTTTCCCCGTTGGTTTTGGAGTACTCCTTTATTTCCAGCTCTTAACTTTTCTCTTTCAAGTTCTAATTGTCTCACTAAGACAGTGTTTTTTGACCAAATCACTCCATGATTGTCCATAACTCATTTCTATTCTTTTTTTTTTTGAGGCGGAGTTTCGCTCTGTCGCCCAGGCTGGAGTGCAGTGGCCGGATCTCAGCTCACTGCAAGCTCCGCCTCCCGGGTTCCCGCCATTCTCCTGCCTCAGCCTCCCGAGTAGCTGGGACTACAGGCGCCCGCCACCTCGCCCGGCTAGATTTTTTTTTTTGTATTTTTTAGTAGAGACGGGGTTTCACCGGGTTAGCCAGGATGGTCTTGATCTCCTGACCTCGTGATCCGCCCGTCTCGGCCTCCCAAAGTGCTGGGATTACAGGCTTGAGCCACCGCGCCCGGCCAACTCATTTCTATTCTTTGCATTTATTAATTGGAGGTTGGATCTTCTGGAATTTTCTTTTTTTTGTTCTCTTTTTTTTTTTTGAGATGGAGTCTCGCACTGTCGCCCAAGCTGGAGTGCAGTGGCGCAATCTCAGCTCACTCCAAGCTCCGCCTCCTGGGTTCCCGCCATTCTCCTGCCTCAACCTCCCGAGTAGCTGGGACCACAGGCACCTGCCACCACGCCCAGCTAATTTTTTTGCATTTTTAGTAGAGACGGGGTTTCACCACGTTAGCCAGGATGGTCTGGATCTCCTGACCTCATGATCCACCTGCCTCGGCCTCCCAAAGTGCTGGGATTACAGGCGGGAGCCACCGCGCCCGACCAACCTTCTGCAATTTTCTACTTACTGATGGTGATGTGGGCTCTTTCTTCCTTTGTATTTTCTTTCTCAGTCTGATCTGCTTCCTGACTTCCTGGAAACCCTCCAAGTTTCTTGATTTCTGATGGCACTCTTTCTAGATTTCTAGCCCAGTATGATAATATTTTTTCATCATTTCAGTGGGGTTTAGGAGGGAGGCAGAGATCCAGGTGATCTGTCTACACTATTCAGTCAGAAAGCTGGATGATTTTTCTTACTGTTTAGCTGTGAATCATACTTAGAAAGTGGTTTAAATGTGAATATCTTATATCTGGTTGTACAGTTTAGGTAATCCTCAATTCAAGTTGCTGTCTGGACATTTCGTGACTGGATTTAAAAATATTTTTGAGGCCGGGCACAGTGGCTCACGCCTGTAATTCCAGCACTTTGGGAGGCTGAGGTGGGCAGATCACCTGAGGTTGGGAATTGGAGTCCAGTCTGTCCAACATGGAGAAAACCGCTCTCTACTAAAAATACAAAATTAGCTGGATTTGGTGGCACATACCTGTAATGCTAGCTACTCAGGAGGCTGAGGCAGGAGAATCATTGAACCTGGGAGGTGGAAGTTGTGAAATCGCAACATTGCACTCCAACCTGGGCAACAAGAGCAAAACTCTGTACCCCCGCCCCCTGCCCCCCACGCCAAGAAAAAAAAAAGAAACGATAAACAATTTTTTAAATCTTATATTTTTTAACTGGGTGTGGTGGTGCACGCCTGTAGTCTCAGCTACTTGGAAGGAGGATTGCTTGAGCTCAGGAGTTCAAGTCCAGCCTGGGCAACATAGTGAGACTCCAATCTCTTTTTTTTTTTTTTTTTTTTTTGAGACGGAGTCTCGCTCTGTCGCCCAGGCTGTAGTGCAATGGCCGGATCTCAGCTCACTGCAAACTCCACCTCCTGGGTTCACGCCATTCTCCTGCCTCAGCCTCCCTATAGCTGGGACTACAGGCGCCCGCCACCTCGCCCGGTTAGTTTTTTGTATTTTTTAGTAGAGATGGGGTTTCACTGTGTTCGCCAGGATGGTCTCGATCTCCTGACCTCGTGATCCACCCGTCTCGGCCTCCCAAAGTGCTGGGATTACAGGTTTGAGCCACCGCGCCTGGCCTCCAATCTCAATTAAAAAAAAAAAATCTTGGCCGGGCGTGGTGGCTCACGCCTGTAATTCCATCACTTTGGGAGGCCGAGGTGGGCAGATCACGAGGTCAGGAGATCGAGATCATCCTGGCCAATGTGGTGAAACCCCATTTTTACTAAAAATACAAAAGTTAGCTGGGTGTGGTGGTGCGTGCCTGTAATCCCAGCCACTTGGGAGGCCGAGGCACGAGAACCGCTTGAACCCAGGAGGCGGAGGAGGTTGCAGTGAACCGAGATTGCGCCACTGCACTCCAGCCTGGCTACAGAGTAAGACTCTGTCTCAAAAAAAAAAAAAAACCCACAAAACTGACGTTTTTAGTAATTTAGAATATGTTACTATAAATGTACTTTTGGTCCTCATTCACACTACTAATGTTATAAAAACAAAACTACATACTTGTAGAACACTGAAAAAGGAAGTTTGTGGCCGGGTGTGGTGGTTCATGCCTGTAATCCCAGCTACTCAGGAGGCTGAGGCAGGAGAATCACTTGAACCCAGGAGGTGGAGGTTGCAGTGATCAGAGATCTTGCCACTGCACTCCAGCCTGGGTGACAGAGCGGTGCTCTGTCTCAAAAAAACAGGACAAAAAAAGCAAAAGGAAGTTTGTGAGATACAGAAATTTGCTGTGGAATTTACGTCTCTTTGAATGGCCAAAAATTATTATAAATAACTTATAATTTTATTACTGTAGCATTTTGTAGTTTGCCTGGTAATTTTCTTAATTAGATAATTTGATCTAATTACCTGAAGCTTTAGTAATAAAGAACTAAAATTTTTTATCAGTTACCACATTTTGTTTTTAGCTTTAAGAGGTCAGTAGTTCACAATATTGAAGCTAAAGATTAAACAAGGGTGCCAGGTTCACAGAGATGTTAATTTGGATGAGGGAGGCAAAGGAAATTGTATTCATTAGGCATAGAAATTAAAAAGTCATTCAACTTTTAGTTCAGGAGAGCCATTCTTTCATTGCTTATCTTTTGCTCTTTCAAAATGAGGTTGACCACAAATGAGTCTGGGGGGGAATGATGTGGGATCATGACTTTTGCAGGGGTAGGCTTTTCCGCTTTTCCGGTGTGCATCTGCTGTTTTTTTTTCTGAAAGAGGCTCTCTTGCCCAGGCTAGAGTGCAGCGACACGATCATAGCTCACTGCAGCCTCCAACTCCCAGGCTCAAGCGATCCTCCTGCCTCAGCTTCTAAGTAGCTAAGATAAATGGCACACGCCACCACAACAGGCTAATTAAAAACTTTTTGTTTGTAGAGGTAGGGTCTCATGATGTTGCCCAGGCTCTTCTTGAACTTCTGGCCTCAAATGATCCTCTCGTCTCAGCCTCTCAAAATGCTGGGATCACAGGCGTGAGCCACCCTGCCTGAGTGTTTCTTCTTTTTGTCAAAGCACTTAAAATGTTTTTGTCATGAAGTTAGTCACAGTAGGGTTACTTTTTGTTTCATAGTTAATGACCAGAAATTTCAGGAGGAAAAATTACTAAGACCTCTTAAGTATTTTTTAAAAGTATGTTGAATGCTTGAAAGCTTTCTTTCAGGCAAAGAGCTCCTTTCTGTCTGAGCCGTAAGAACATGCTAAAACCAGTTCATAAGGATGGAATCCTCAGCTCCCATGTGTGACATTCTCAGGTGCACACACTTGCAGTGTGGCCATGTCAGCAGTGTGGCAGAGACCTACATGTCACTAGTAGTGACAGGCTGACTGTAAGCTGGGTGTCTGCTTGCCTCCAGTGTGTTCATTCTCTGAAGTGTATATTTCTTTTGTTACCTAAAATGTTCTTTCTCTCCGTTTCTAGCTCTCGAGCTCATTCCCCCATGATCGCTGTAGGAAGTGATGACAGTAGCCCCAACGCAATGGCCAAGGTTCAGATTTTTGAATATAATGAAAACACCAGGTTAGTCCTGCTTTGGTTTTAATAATTGTTCAGAATTGCATTTCAGTTTTTTAAAATGTTATTTCTTTATTCGTTTACAGAATTATGTATCATTTGTCATATGTTTGCTGATTTACTATAATATACCAAGTTCTGTGCTAGGCTGTGATAGTACAGGCATGAGTGATAAAGAGGAGAAGGTAGACCAGCCTGGCCAATATGGTGAAACCCCGTGTCTACTAAAAATACAAAAAATTAGCTGGGTGTGGTGGCAGTTGCCTGTAATCCCAGCTACTCAGGAGGCTGAGGCAGGAGAATCACTTGCACCTGGGAGGCAGAAGCTGCAGTGAGCTGAGATCATGCTATTGCACTCCAGCCTGGGCAACAAGAGCAAAACTCTGCCTCAAAAAAAAAAAAAGTGGAGAAGGTAATTGATCTCCCAGTACTTACCATCTTGCAGTGAAACAATCATAGTAAAAAACAGTGATGAATTTTATGAACTGGAAGAATCAGGGTGCTAAAGAGCTTACACCTGAGGAACCTAACCTGGTTTAGGGACTAGGAAGGTTCACCTAGAAGATGACCTATAGGATGAGTAGAAGTTAGCCAGACAGAGGGCAGAAGCACTCCTGGTGGAGAAAACTGCATGTGGTAAGGCCCGTGAGCAACAGAGAGGGAGTATATTTATACTGTGGTTGGAACATACTGGGCAAAAGTGAGTGTGGAGAGAAATAGGCAAGATGTGTATCTATAAGAAGTAGTGTCCAGTGTTTCAGTTTTATCTTATAGGTAATGTGAATAGGGAATAATGGGATCAGATGGATCTTCCATAGATGTGACAGGTGTGTTGGAGGGAAACATGGTGGGTTCAGGGCTTGGATGCTGTGAAGACAGTCCACGTAGGGGAGTACGTGGCTTTGGGATAGTAGTAGCAGTGGCGTGGAGGTAAGTGGACAACTTGAGAATAATTGAGAAGTGGAATCAATAGGATCTGGTGATTGATTGGATATGAGAATTGAAGGAGAAGGAAGCAAGCGTTAAAATGTTTATTTCTAAGGTTGTGGCCTAAGAGTTCAATGTGTAATTTCAATGTGTGTAATTTCTTGAGATAAGGAACTCTGGGAACAAGGCAGATTTGGGTAGAGTGTAACAGCGTGTGAAGGTAAGTTAATTTTGGTCATGCTGAGATACAAGTGTCTGCAAAGCTTCTGAGAGCCAAAAGCACTGTCTCAGAGGCACACTACTCAGTCTTACGGGAGAAGAGAGCACCTGTCATGTGATCAGATGGGTTTCACAGGTACTAGACAAAATTCTTGGGTCTAATAGTCAGATCTTAGGCAGGGCCAGCATTAGAGAAGGAACTAGTGTTACTCCCGTGGACTCTGCAATTCCAAATGTTACCGTCTGAGTTGCCAAGGAGATCTTACACCTTCTGCCTTCCTGGATTTTTGATGTCTGCAGAGAGGCTTGATCTTCAACAGTGCTGTCCAGTAGAACGTGCTGCTGTGATGGGAAATGGTCTTAGAGATTTTCATGGTTTTTTAAGCTGTGAAAGCTATAAGCCCTATTAATAGCACATTTTATAGAGGCTTCATGAAGTGTTGGACTTGTTAAGTAAATTTCAACCTCAGCTGAGCAGAATGAATATGTAGACATAAGCCCGAAACTTAAAAGGTATATCATTGGCCAGGGGAGGTGACTCATGCCTGCAGTCCCAGCACTTTGGGAGGCCGAGGTGGCTGGGTCACTTGAGTCTAGGAATTCAAGACCAGCCTGGACAACATGGTGAAACCCTTTTGCTACAAAAAGTACAAAAACTAGTTGTGGGGATGGTGGCGTATGCCTGTAGTTCCAGCTACTTGGGAGGCTGAGGTGGGAGGATCACCTGAGCCTGGGAGGTCGAGGCTGCGGTAGGTCAAAATTGCACCACTTCACTCCAGCAGTGTCAAAAAAAAAATTCTAAAACATAGGAAAAGAAAATGTATTTTGTAAATAAGATTGGAGTAAAAAGATAAATAACTTGCAGTTAGTTCTGAAAGAAAATACAGGGAAATAGAAATTACCTAATTTTTTTTTTTTTTGAGACAGAATCTCAGTCTGTTGCCCAGGCTGGAGTGCAGTGGCACAATCTTGGCTCACTGCAACCTCTGTCTCCTGGGTTCAAGTGATTCTCCTGCCTCAGCCTCCCGAGTAGCTGGGACCACAGGCGCATGCCACCACGCCCAGCTAATTTTTGTATTTTTAGTAGAGATGGGGTTTCACCATGTTGGCCAGGATGGTCTCGATCTCGTGACCTTGTGATCCACCCACCTCAGCCTCCCAAAGTGCTGGGATCACAGGTGTGAGCCACCGCGCCCGGCCTGTTTATCTTTTTCTAAGTAGTATCACCATTTAGTAGACAGGAGACATTTGCCAAATTAGCCAATGTTCGATATACTTATTTGTATTTGTGAGTGAAAATACTAAAACAGATCTAGCATTGATAGTGATAATAGAAGTGCCATGTGTTTTTATAGGTTACAGGGCATTTTTATATGTATTATGAAGTTTGAACCCTACCCACCACCTTGTAAGTAGGGGAGACAGATTTTCATTAACACTGTTTTACAAATGAGGAAACCGAGACCAACAGAGTGAATGGCTAGTCTAAGGTCCAGAGTCAGGACCAGAAACAAAGTCTTTTTTGTTCATTCCTTTCATATACACTCTTATTGAGGATCTTATTTGGCTCCTCCTGATAGGAGAAGCTTTAGATAACCTTAATTATTTTTATTTTTTTTGAGGCGAAGTTTTGCTCTTGTTGCCCGGGCTGCAGTGCAATGGCACGATCTTGGCTCACCGGAACCTCCGCCACCCCAGTTCAAGCGGTTCTCCTGCCTCAGCCTCCCGAGTGGTTGGGATCACAGGCGTGTGCCACCACACCCAGCTAATTTTGTATTTTTAGTAGAGACGCGGTTTCTCCGTGTTGGTCAGACTGGTCTGGATCTCCCAACGTCAGGTGATCCTCCTGCCTCTGTCTCCCAGAGTGTTGGGATTACAGGCATGAGCCACCGTGCCCGACCACCTTAATTACAATATATAGCTTGCCTCAGGTAAGAAAAAAAAATCTCACTTTTTCAACATTTCATAAGCAGCAGGGACTGTATTAAGAGCTGAAGGAGCTCACAGCACCTAGGATATGGACGAGGATGGTGACCTGCTAGAGATGGCAGCACGTACCTGCCTGGCAGGGCAAGAAGTGTCAGGTGGGAGCTGGTGATGTTTGAGCATTAGTCGTGAAAGACAGGGTGTTCTGCAGGCAGAGAGGAGGCAGGAACAAAGACAAGGGCACGGGGTTGGGCCTGGTGAGGTGGTGGCTGGTGAGGCTAAGGCAGGGGAGGGGCAGGGGAGAGGCAGGGGAGGGGCAGGGGAGGGGCAGGCAGATTTTGGAGAGTGCTGCCTGCCAATCTGGTCTCCATCGTGGCAGCATTTGGCCTTTCGCAGGGTCCAGTAGAGTTACCAGGTTGTATTTACCTTTTAGGGAGATGACTTTGGCAGCCGTGTGGATGGGGAGCAGGGACTCGGGGGAGCAGGGACTCGGGGTGAACGCAGTAGCCCGCGGTGGTGTGGAATGTGGAATGGGGACGTGCACTGTCCGTGGGATGAAGAGGGAACGGGGAGACTTGTCTAGGAGGCACCAGCTGTAGGTCACGTGAGTCTTGGTTTCTGACCTGGCCGATGGTGGTGCCACTCGTTGAGATGGGGAGTGAATGTGGTCAGCACAGGTTATTTCAGACATACGTTTGAGGTGCTTTTGGAACATCCAGGTTGGAATGTGTAAAGGCGGATGGGTAGAATAGCTGAGATTAGTTGTCTGTTGCTGCACGACGGCATTATCACCCAGTGGCCGAAACAGTACAGATTCGGTATTTCAGTGTCTGTGGTCGAGAGTCAGGCCAGACTGGGAAAGTGTCCACTTCGGCGCTCACCTGGTTGTTGGCAGCACTTGTATTCCTGCCACAAGACCCTCCCTATGTCCTCACAGCGTGGCAGCTGCTTCTGCAAGGCCTGAAAGCGGGAGAGTCTTCTCGTAAGGCAGGCGTCACAGGCTTGTGCCTTGTGGTCACACAAGTGTTGCCCCACCACCTTGCCATGTCCCTTCCCCTGGGTAGAAAACAAACCGTGGGCCGCACTCACACTCATGGAGAGGAGCCTTTACAAGGGTGTGACCACCAGGAGGTGCGGGTCATGGGGGCTCTTAGAATCTCTCTGCCACAGTACTGGTGTTACTCCCACTTTATGGAGAACTTCTTGCTGAAGGTCAAGTTACAGCCTGGATTCAAATACGTTCTGGCTGCAGCATGTGTGCTCTTAGCTCCCTCTGTCCTGGTTCTGGCCTTTGGTAGAAGATCCTGAATTGCAGGGGATAGATTTAGGAATTACTGGTTTATAGGTACTGAAACCATGAGTGTAGAAACTTCGGTGTCTGTGTGAATCTTCTGGGGATCTTGTTAAAATGCATATTCTGGCCGGGCGCAGTGGCTCACACCTGTAATCCCAGCACTTTGGGAGGCCGAGGCAGGTGGATCATGAGGTCAGGAGATCGAGACCTGGCTAACACGGTGAAACCCTGTCTCTACTAAAAAAAAAAAAAATTAACCGGACATGGTGGCAGGCGCCTGTAGTCGCAGCTACTCGAGAGGCTAAGGCAGGAGAATAGCGTGGACCCGGGAGGTAGAGCTTGCAGTGAGCTGAGATCCGGCCACTGCACTCCAGCCTGGGCAACAGAGTGAGACTCCGTCTCAAAAAAGAAAAAAAAAATGCATATTCTGATTGTATAGGCCCCGGGAAGGGGCTGAGATTCTGGATTTCCCAGAAGTTTCCAGGCTACTGCAGACCACACAGTAGAAGCAAGGATGTGGATGAGATTGCTTAGGTTGATTGGATGGGTGAGAAAGGTCAAGGGAGAACCTTGAGGTGTGTATCAGCTTGGTAGATATTTTAGGAAGAATGTTGGGGTGAGAAGAAGGTCAAGCACAAAACGCTGGAAGCGCCACTATTTTAGAAGAAGGTAGTAGAAGGGTGGGATGGGGAGATCTCTCCACCCAGTCTCCTACACTCAGGGTTTCGTGCTGCGGTTCTGTCCAGGATATTCAATCTTAGAAGAACCTAGTAGAAAACTCTGATCTACCACTGCCTTCATTATCTCTTATTCTGTGTTTATACGTAAAGAAATAGAATTGCAAAGATGAAATAGCCTTTGCATAGTTTCCTTTTATTATCACTTAATTCACAGAACAGCTAAACAGCTCACGCCTGTAATCCCAGCACTTTGGGAGGCAGAGGCGGGTGGATCACCTGAAGTCAGGAGTTCGAGACCAGCCTGATCAACATGGAGAAACCCCGTCTCTACTTAAAATACAAAATTAGCCGGGTGTAGTGGTGCACACGTGTAATCCCAGCTACTCAGGTGGCTGAGGCAGGAGAATCACTTGAACCCAGGAGGCGGAGGTTTCAGTGAGCCGAGATCGCACCATTGCACTCCAGCACAAGAGAGAAACTCTGTCTCAAAAAAAACGGAAAACCGTGAAAACCTCAATTCCTGTTACCAGCTTTACTTTTTTATTTACACTCAAATACTTAGGCAATGCGTTACTGTTTTCGTAAGAAAGATGTCAGTGGCTAATAAATCAAGACCTTATTCTTTTTTTTTTTTTAAATGAGTATTTTAATTCAGTTTCAAAAAATGGTACATGACTTTGATGAGAAAGTATAAAATTAAGAGGCTGTTCTGGAACTCCAAGAAAAAGAAATAACCATTAATATGTTCAGTGATAATTTTCTGGATTTTCTTCTTGTGTCAAAAGCTATATATTTTCTCCTCAAAAGCAGCTGCTCCAAGAACTAACTAGCCCTCTTTATCTCCCTCTAGCGGGGACAGACTAATTCCCCTCCCACCACTTCTCTTCTTTCAATAACACTGTGTAGGTGTTAATGGCCTGGGCTCTCACCAAAGAACAGAATTGTCCTTTAAGCCAGCAGCCCACAGGCAGTGGCACCCAAAGCCTCTTCCCCCATCCCCAGGGCAGAAGCCACAGAGCTGGCGTTGTTTCCACTGTTTCAGGAAGAAGGAGCCAAAAGCTGACCCTCAGCACAAATCAAAGCCCAGTATGAAGAGAGAATAACTGCTTCTAGGCCGAGAGTAGGCAAGCTGTGGGCAAAAAAGGGGAGTTTTTGCAGCCACCCCATTTTTAGAAACAAGGGGAAAACTAGACCCTTTTCCACAATTATAATCTACAAGGTAGTCTACTGTTCCGAGGGGATCTGAAAGTACAAAAGGATCTAAACAAATAAGGAGAACTTTTCCCAGGCTGGAGATAGGAATGACAAACAGAAAGATGGGTGAATGTAACGTGTAGGAAGATGATGCTGGGAACCTCCGTTCTTCACATGGCTGCCAGCCCCATAGAGGACAACACAGTAAGAACCAGGACAGCCACTCCAGACTGGTATAGGTGGGGAATCTTGAGGCCTTTTCCTAGGTCCCACATCAAGTGTCGGATCCCATTCCAGGTGTGATACGTGAGAGGGAAGACAAGTGCAGACTTAGCTGTGTGGATCAGTGCTGGCCCCAGACACAGGGACTTCACGAGTTCCAAATAAGACTCAAAGTTCCCGGGGAGTAACAGGGCCGACGTGCCAAAAAGAGAGACTCCTGCACTGAAAGCAATACCAGTGCCACGGTGGCAGATGGACGTCACCATGGGAAGAGACCAGCTGTAGCTAGTGATGTGGGGAGACGCAGGACGGTTTGAACCTATATTCTTATTCCAGAACCGCTCTTATCTCTTCTTTTGCCGTGGTTCCCAAGGGAACAGCATTTCTGATAGCTCAGGGCCAAAGTGGGCTTGGAAGTAATGATGACCAACATGTCTCAGCAAGAGTGCAGCCATCTCGGGTTCCTTTTTTTTTTTTTTTGCAGTAGAGCCTCACTGTGTTGCCCAGGCTGGAGTGCAGGGATGTAATCTCAGCTCACTGCAATCTCTGCCTCCTGGGCTCAAGCCATCCTCCCACCTCAGCCTCCTGAGCAGCTGGGACTACAGGTGTGCACCACCATGCCCAGCTATTTTTGTGTTTTGTGTAGAGATGGGGTCTTGCTGTGTTGCCCAGGCTGGTCTTGAACTACTGGGTTCAAGCATTTCTTCCACTTCAGCCTCCCAAAATGCTGGGATTACAGGCGTGAGCCACTGTGGCCAGCCAAGACCTTATTCTAGTTAAATTTTTATTAAACCATTTCAAGCTCAATGTACATTATCAGAGGAGGAAACATGGGAGGTTGTATTAATTTCCTAGGGCTACCATAACAAATTACCACAAATCAGGTGTCTTAACACAGAATGTATTCCCTCAGTTCTGGAGGCCGGAAGTCGGAAATCGAGGTGTCGGCGGGGCTGTGCTTCCTCTGGAACCCTTCCTGGTCTAGTCCGGCTCCTGCTGGCTCCAGTTCTTTGCCTTGCAGCAGCACGACTCCAGTCTCTGCCTCTGTGTTCACATGGCCGCCGCCTCTGTGTCTGTGCGTCTCTCCTCTTCTTTTTTAAGGATACTTACTGCGCATTGGATTTAGGACCCACCCTAAATCTAGGATGTCATTCTGAGGTCCTTAATTACGTTTTCAAAGACCTTTTTTTGAATAAGGTCACGTTCACAGGTTCTGGGGGTCAGGACCACTTTGAGCCCACTACAGAGGTGAGCGCTACATGGCTGTGACTATGAAAAAGGTGAGATGCAGTGATGTGTGCGTCTTTGTACATTTTATTTCTAAAATGTTTAAATTGTTTGCTTTTCCATTAGGAAATATGCAAAAGCTGAAACTCTTATGACAGTCACTGATCCCGTTCATGATATTGCATTCGCTCCAAACTTGGGAAGATCTTTCCATATTCTAGCAATAGCAACCAAAGATGTGAGAATTTTTACATTAAAACCTGTGAGGTGAGTTTTCGAAGCATTTATGAATTTGAAAATACTCTTGCCTCCTGATTACCTTTGTTTGTGGAGGAGAGAGTAGAGGTAACTATGATTTGGTTTATATTTCTGTTCTGGAAGTTTTACTTAAAAATGTAAATTCTGAAATATTTTTTAAAAATGGTCTTTTACAATTACTTTTAAATTAAAGTTATTTTTGAAGAATGGATTATTTAATGAACATTTTATATATAAATATATGTCTTTTTGGAAAGAGGAATTGAGTAAAGAGTAGATTTATATTCTCTTAATTGTGCTTTATTTAGGCTAATACTAATAATTCTTTGAATATAACTGATATTCTATAAATATTTAATGACAAGTGGCAGTCTATTTAGGGAAAACTAAATTAGTATTGATAGTGTTGTGAATAACATATTTAACTTTAATTTTGAATTGTGAATTTCAGTTCTTTCTGTTCTTTCATTCTTTCCTACTTGCTTCCCTGCCTTTTTTTTTTTTTTTTTGAGGCAAGGTCTTGCTTCATCGCCCAGGCTGGAGGGCAGTGACATGATCTTGGCTCACTGCAACCTCTACCTGCCAGGTTCAAGCAATTCTTGTGCCTCAGCCTCCTCAGTAGCTGGGACTACAGGCGCCCGCCACCACACCTGGGTAATTTTTTATTTTGTATTTTTAGTTAGGGACGGGGCTTTGCCATGTTGGCCAGGCTGATCTTGAACTCCTGGCCTCAAGTGATCTGTCCATCTTGGCCTCCCAAAGTGCTGGGATTACAGGTGTGAGCCACCGCACCTGGCCTTGCCCTGCCTTTTTAAATTAATTATTGTCATCTGGTTTATTCCTCGGCCTTGTGTGGGAGAATAAAATCATCCTGTTTTGTTGTTTCTTTCTTCCATCAAACAGTCACTGAATATCGTTTATGTGCTGGGATCACTCCAGGTCTTGGCGAGTTAAATGGAAATGACATTGGCCCAGCTCAAGGCCAAGGGGTGGGGTTTACGCAGATGAGTACCTTATTATAAAGTGATGTGGTGGTGAGACCACTTGTACTAATTTAGAATTTTATATGTGTGTATGTGTGTATTTTAAAACTTTGCTTAGAATGCCTCAGAAAATGTTTTTTATTAACAGGAAAGAACTGACTTCCTCTGGTGGGCCAACAAAGTTTGAAATCCATATAGTGGCTCAGTTTGATAATCATAATTCTCAGGTCTGGCGAGTGAGTTGGAATATAACAGGAACAGTGCTAGCATCTTCAGGAGATGATGGCTGTGTAAGATTGTGGAAAGGTAAGATTTCAGTGGAGGGGTAATTGTTGGTTTGTATTTCTGCTCTGGAGTTTTTACTTAAAAATGTAAACTCTGAAATATTTTTTAAAAATGGTCTTTTGCGGTTACTTTTAATGTCATATTAATTTATGTTATTTCGAACATCAGTTTACCTAGTTCATAGCAGTTAATCACTGAATTGTTTTTCAAGTTATATGGAACAGAGCAACTTTTAAAACTAAAGTAATTACAACAGAATATGCAGTATCTCCAGTAAAAAGATACCAGTTGTCCTATATGTACCTTACATGACTGCTCTACAAACTCAGGCTAGGACTATAGTCGCTCTTATTTTATCACATAAATTACTTTAGACAATCATTCCTTAATAGGAGAAAATCCAGTATCTTCCCTGCTTTGTGCAGCTTGCAAAAGTTAAGAGCCTTGGGGCCCTGATTGTAAGTTTTTTATAAGTGCCAGGCTGAGTGAGAAGGTCTGGACAGTTGACACTGACTGTGGTCTCTGTAGTGTGGTTCTGCACTGCTTTTTGGATGTTTATCTGTTGGGCAGAGATTTCTGTGATTTGTGCACCACCATAATGAATGGTGTCCCATACTTAGCATTCAAAATTATAGCTGTCTTAGTTTATTTACCCTTTAGCAGTTACTGTTTCCCAAAGTGCAGTTTGGGTAAGCTTGAGGGCCTCCCATGTTCGATTTTGGGCTTTGGCAAAACCAGCTCAGACCGTTCTTTCTTCAGTGTAATTTGATTTCAAGGGCTTTGCTGTCCTTTTCTGCCTCTGGGCTTTAGTCAGGACCACCTTGCCATGCTCCCCCGCAGGCTGCCTAACTTGATTTTCCTGGGCTCATTGTCTTCAGAGACCAATTTTGCATTCAAACTAATAAGGCCATTTTGGATAAGCCACTCAATCTCCAAAGGTTTTGTTACCTACATCCATTTCAGAAGACATTAGGTACCCATATAACTTATACTTGCATAATTAAGAAGACAATTTCATTACCTTACATATATATGTAAGTGAAATTCATTATAATGAAGACTTTAATATTAAAATGGAGATTTTAATATTAATTTCATAATGTGATAATACGGTAGCTCAGAAAATTGTCTCTGCTAATATCTGTAACATGGGTGGTGAAAGCTTTATATTTTTAAAGTTATTGATACTTTGAAAACTTCTAAAAATTTGTTAAAACTAAGATAATAGGTCTTTCATTTAAAAAGTGTCTTTAATGTTTACCCTGAAAGAAATGTAGCCCCTAGCCTCTCCCTCATTTCTCTAATTGTAGTTTAAGGACATGGGTACGGATTTGTGCCCTTAGGCATTGGTATTAATCACGTTAATGTATTTGGTTGTTTTCCTTTCAGCTAATTATATGGACAATTGGAAGTGTACTGGTATTTTGAAAGGTAATGGGAGCCCAGTCAGTGGGAGTTCTCAGCAGGGAAACTCAAATCCTTCCCTAGGTTCAAATATTCCAAGTCTTCAGAATTCATTAAATGGATCTTCTGCTGGCAGGTAGGCTGTTTCATGGGAAAACTGGAAATTCTCTTTGTTTTAAATCATTCTGGTAGCTCTACTTAAGGTGGATTATTTCCTGGATTATAAGATGGAGTGGAAATGTTCACATGTGATTATATTAGCATTTAAGCATTCATTTCGTTACCTCTGTATTTGGCTTACTTGGTCATAATATTGGCAGGTAGGTTATGAGGTCATTACATTATATTCTGAAGCTTTAGGGGTCTATCGGTAGAAATGTTACAGGTTTAAGATTCAACTTCACTTCTGCAACAGTGAGAGGAAAGTTATCTGGTTTAATAGTGAGGATTTTAGTCCAAATGAACATTAGTGTTTTTCACTGCTTGTAATGTGGTCTTTGCATTAGGTCAAACTGAAATTTTAAATAAAATACATTTATTAAGGCTTTTTAGAAGAGAGTACATTAAATTATTTGGCTTTTGTGTTTAAAGTTTAATGGAAATAAGAGGAAATAATAAAACTTGAGATTGATTTTTAGAATAGTTAGCGTATGTTACATTCTTGTGTATCATAATAAGGAATATTTGATGTCATCTAAAGAGTCATCCTTTTGTTTTCATGTTCAAATTTTAAATATGTGAATTTGTAAGATAAAATTATTTTAATATGTCTTTGTGAATAATTGGAAATAGAATTCAGGAAACGTCAAAACACAGCCTAATGGACTGTCCTGTGGTTATCCTGTTGTTATCCTAAATAAAATAAGAAAATTGTATTTAAAATTTCAACTATTTTTATATTGTTATGTTTTTATAAAGAAGTCCTGCTTTTGATTTCGAGGTTTTAAGTATGTGCATCAAAACGATTTCAGGTTACCGTGGAAGATACCAGATTATAAAGATTATTTCATGAAACAAATAAGTAGAGTTGATTTTTTAAGGCTGGTTCTTGGTCACTGCCTGTACTGCGTATTTTCTTTTGTAAATAGCTTCTGTTTTTTGATCTGTATTCTTATTGTGCCAATAACCATCTGTGTTAGATCTGTGATGCATTTCCCTTTTCCATTTGTATTATGTCCTTTAACAGAAAGCACAGCTGAGTACAAGCTAACTGGAGTAACTTTGCTGTTTTGCTGCTTGTTGCATGCACACAGGAATGGAAAGCGAGCTCCTTTTCCCCTTCCCCAGCGCCGTTTGACCTCTCCCAAGATACACCAGCAGCCTGCTTACTACTAAACGCAATCCAAAAGGCCTTTAAAAATACAGTGTATATTTTTTTGTACTAGTCAGTTTACTGACACTATTTGAAACTTTTGAAATATAAATGGAGAGGCTTTCTGTTGAGACATTGTCACCAAAACAATTTTTTGAAATATTCCTGAAACTGATTTGGGTTTAAAGATTAAAAGGGTTGTTACCATTCTTATCTAAGTAGTTGGGAGGAGGGGAAATATCACTTTATTTCATTTGGAAAATATAGACATATTTCTTTTGCTTTCTTAAAACAGCTTAAAATGATGAACTTTTATAATTTTAATTTGAAGATTGAATAAATATTTTTTATAAAGATTGTTTTGAGTGATTTACTTTTTGTAGAATTGCTTTATACATGATATTCAGTACAACTCTGTCATTTCCTTGTAGTATTTAAAGAATATTAGTGAAGGAGTGAATTAGTAAAGTAGTAATAGTAAAATGAAAGGAACTTGACTGTACAGTTGTAGCCAGGTTAAGCATTTGGTATTGTTTCATTTACAATTTGGAAGTAAGATGGAAACACTTTTTTATAAGTTTTTAATTCATAGTCACTAAAGAGAGAAATGTTTCTTATATACATTTGTATATTTTTATGGTGTTTATTCCATTGGTTAGTTTCCTTCAAATCAAAGTTTGGACACACACTATTAAGAGAAGCCATTAAAATTTTACTAAAATTGTGCATGTAAATTAATGTCAGCATTCCATGTCTCAAGATTTTCTTAATTTAGTTGGCTGTTTAAATTAGTTCATATCCTGTAAAGCTCTGACCTTGATAACAAAGCTATAAATATTTAAGCTTGCTAAAATGTGTAAGTATTACTGGTAAGTTACAAAATGGAAGAAGAGTAACAGTAGGGCACAGTCATTCTGTGAGTCCTTTCACTTCTCAAAATTTGGTAGCTATTCTAAGGCTTTTGCAGAAAAATAAGTGTTCAGTGTTTGTAGTTCTTCAAACGCATGTTGCAGTAGCCAGCCATACTGTGTTCCCAGTATCATGTATGCACTAAAAAAACTGTGTGCTTGCTGCTGTTGTGAGTGAACCATTGCTTAAGAGAAAAAGCTTATTAGATTTGTAAATGTACAGACTAGCATCAGATGTTTCTGAGAGATTAGAAAATGTTTTGAATTTATAAAATTAATGTTTTTCTTTGTAACATTTATATTGATTTTTTTTGACATTTTAAGTTTAACAGATTGTATTCCTTTCAAGTTTCTATACTTGCTTAAGCAATCTTGATTTGAGTAAGGGTCTTGATTTGTGCTATTATGTTCTGTTAGTTTTGGCATGAATATACTAAAGCTTTTTTTTTTTTTTTTTTTTTTTTCTAGCATGTGTTTTCTCCTCTTTGGTTCTCTCTGTATTTACTACTTTTCTCTTTTTCTTGTGTTTTTTTTTTTTTTTTTTTTTTTTTTCCCTGTTTTTGTTTTGTTTGGTGTTTTGTTCCTGTCTTCATTGTTTCAGGTATTTCTTTCCCCCTCTGGATTCCCCACGGGCTGGATCGAGATGGTCCAGTTATGCCCAGCTCCTTCCTCCTCCTCCTCCTCCTCTGGTAGAGCACTCTTGCGATGCTGACACTGCCAACCTCCAGTATCCTCACCCTCGCAGACGATATCTCTCTCGGCCTCTTAATCCCTTACCTGAGAATGAAGGGGTTTAAAACACTGATTTAACATTGAAAGGCCTTATTCAAGTGCTTGTAAATGCTTTCATTTCTGGCTGCTTTTTGTTTTTCTTCACTTTCTTTCAGAAGATTTTTCTAACTTAGGGTCTGTCTTGCATGTATTACAACTGGAATACGGTGTTTCGAACCTAAATCTGTTTGTGCGTCTCCATCAAAGGAACGTTGGCTTCACTGGGTGATAACCTTTGATGAAATGAGATATGTCCAAGTAACGTTAACTGTGAAGTTACACACAGTAGCTGACTTCAAAGTGCCTGTTTTGTAAATTTTATTTTGAACTGTTACCATAGTCTTAAGTTGTTTATGCTTTATCGGACTGGCTAATGTGAAAGCATATTCTTACGAAGTTGATTCTGTCTTTGAGACCTTAGAAAATGGATTTCATTTTACAGGCTAATGTTGCAACTGACTAGTATGTAAAATAAATCATTCCTGTGTATAAAGCAGCAAAACCCAATGTGGACTTTTTGGTCTTTTTTTTTTTTTTTAAAGGAAATTGTCTTTCACTACTTGGAATTACTGTTTAAAGCTTTTGTAATTATTATCCAAGTAGGTTATGTAATAAAATATATTTTAAAATACACAAATCTCTTGCCTTATAAAAACAGAATGTGTTTTGTTTAAGATAGTTGCTAAGGCTTACTCTCCTTTCACTATCTCACAAAAAACCCAAACAAAAATTAGGAGATGTGAGCAAAAATATTAGATTTATTTAAAAGGTAGAAAGTCAGTATGTAGACTAACATTTAGAATGCACAGATGTTGACTTTCAACCTAGTTAGTCAACATTAGAATATTTTCTCATCTTTTCTAAGATGAGAATGTACTTGACAGAAATTGTGATAAAATGGTTAAAACTAGTAATATGCTTGTTGGTTCAGTTCTGTCAGGAATTGTCAAGGGTTTAACCTCTTATCAGGGCTAGAGAGACAGAGGTGCTCTGAACAGTATTTCATGTGTCTTATCAGGTAATCACATAGGTGACATAATTGTTATAACTATTCTAATTTTCAAAGACACCTTTCCTTGAATACTGTCATATCTCTAGTACTTCTTAATATGCAAAGGATTAAGAGCTATTCATTTTATTTTATTTTTTTATTTTTTAAGACAGGGTCTCACACTGTTGCCCAGGCTAGAGTGTAGTGGCATGATCATGGCTCACTGCAGCCTTGAACTCCCGGGCTCAGGCGATCCCCCGACCTCAGTCTCTTGAGTAGCTTGTACTGCAGGTGCACGCCACCATGGCCTGGCTATTTTTTAAAAATTTTTCGTAGTGAGGGGGTCTCACTTTTTGCCCAGGCTGTCTCAAACTCCTAGGCTCAATCCGTCATCCCACCTTGGCCTCCCAAAGTGCTGGGATTATAGGCGTGAGCCACCTCACCTAGCCTATTCATTTTAGTTTAAGGAACATTGGAGTTTTATTGTCTAATCATCAAAGTGTTTTGTCTCAAAAGTTAGCATTTCTATGTAAATATCTCTTTCAGATAATTCTCAAAGGTCTTCCTCTGGTTAATTGACTTGCTAGGCTTGTAGCCTTATGGAGGATCAAACAAGAAATCTTAATGCTGAATCTTACTCAGAATGAGAAGGCATGTCTTTGAGCTTTCAGTCATAGAGGTACCTGGGGTAAGAATGGGATGATGAAATGGAGACCATTCTCCAATTTAATGTAGTGAATCCTGAGCATCTACCATGTGCAAGATATTGTGCCAAACACTGGGGTATGTAAAAAAATAGAAAGGTAGTCTGCACACAAATTTACACTCGTGGGAGAAGGCATTTCTAGAATTTACAAAAGGTAATGGGTTCGGCTTTGTAATAATGGTAGAAATTGTATAGTAGGCATAAAAGAAGTTATTTGAACTGGCAGAATTTGGAAGGGATGTCTGATTTCAATAGGTAAAAGGGTAGGTGTATGTTTACAGAACAGGATATAAGTAACAGTCTGGTTCATTTAGGGAACTAGTGGGACGTTAATATGGAATCATACCTTGTGGTTACATGGGAGAAGGTTTTGGGTATTGGTGGCTGAGGCATACCACTTTAAGCAGTTGGTAAAAGGGGAGCTGAGAGATGTCTGAACTTAAAACTGGATAGGCCTCACTTCTAATTCCCTGGGAGGCACCCTGGTCATGGGGCCTTTGCAGGCTCTACTCAGCATCTAAAGAGATTTGGAAATCACCGTGGGAGTCCTGTTCCTCCTCTCCAGTCGGCACGTGAGGTGAGATCCTGAGGTATGAGATAATAGCTAATGTTTGCTGAGTATTTCCATGAGCCAGTACTTTTCTAGATACCTTACAGGAGTAGCTTTAAATCCTCACAGTAAGCCTCTGAGGCAAACGCTTTATCCCCTTTTTACAGACAAGGATACCAGCAGGTTAAAGTTACCTGCCCAAGGCTGCACAGTTTGGAAGAGGGAGGTAGAGCCAGGATTCAGATCCAGGCAGCCTGGCGTCAGAGTCCAGGCTGTCTTGCTGCCGAGACTCTGAATCAGAGATCTCTGTCAGTAGAGTCCTATCAGGTTGCTGAGTGTTGTGCGGAGTGTTTTGGTGACGTGAGGATATTTATGGAGGAAGGACTTTTATTAACAAGGACTTGGTGTGAGTGACAGTCTGGAACATGTAGACATATTTAAGCAGTTAACTGTGTGACCGCTTTGTAGAAAGAGGTTAAGATACTCTGAGAAAGAAGTGTGGCCCATTACACTTCAATATACCCTCTCAGCTCTAGGGCTAACGAAGCATTTGCCTTACTTTTTTGGGATTCAGAAAATCTTGAGATTTTCTGCATTCATCTTTGCTCATTGAGTGTGAACAAAGGTAGAATAAAGGTAATTACTCTTTGCAAATACCAAGGCCGCAGGGTTCCAAGAAGAGGTGTAAAGAACTGTGGAGATAATCACTGAGTTTGACAACTAGGAGTCTATTCCTGATAAATGTTAAAGTTTTCAGGACCCAGCTAGACACCATGAAATGCGTCAAAATCAGGTGTAAAAAGTGGAAGCCTGGCTTCCTCTATGGAAAAAAAAGTGGAGACCACTAAGGGAAGGAGCCAAGAATGGTCATTAGGTGATGAAACAGAATCAAGGAAGGGGTGTGGTGTGTGGGTGTATTTGTGTGTGGGTGAAGTGTGTCTTGTGTATGTGTGTGTGGGGGTGTATGTGGGTGTGTGTTGTGTATGGATGTGGTGTGTATGCGTGTGGGGGGTTGTATGTGGGTGTGTGTGGCAGTGTGTGGTGTGTTTGATGTGAGTGGTGTGTGTGGCATGTGTGGTGTATGTGTTTGGATAGAGAGGTGCTGCATTTTTGTAGGCAGAGAGAAGGAAACCAGTGGAGAGGATATCCAAGAATGACAGCTGAGCCATGTTTGCAGGAGGTAGAAAGCGGTCAAGTAAACAGACGTCTGTCTTTCCCCACCGAGCTAACCTCAGGTCTAGGGACTTCTAAACTTTGCATTTTCCCTATTCTCTCCTCCGAAGTGCGCCGGGCATCTTTCAGTAACTTGAATGAAGTTAAGGGGTTAGCTTTGGAAAAGAGGGACTCTTTTCCCTCTGTGACTCTATGGAATAAATTTTGAGATAAGGGACCTTACTGAAAAAGACTGAGATACATTTTGAGTGAAAGGCATGGTCTCAGTGAAGCAGTGTAGTAGTTAAGGGCTTGTGCCGAGCAGATGGCGGGGATGGGATTTGTGGCCTAAGAAGGATGGACAAAAGTAGGAAGCTACTTAGGGACAAATTATGCCTCACCTCACTTTTTTCCAATCGAGACAAAGCCTACTGTGTCACAGAGAGGCGACTAGATGTGGCGAACTGTCATGAGACTTGGATCCCGAGGAATTAACTGACTGAAGGTGAAACCCGACGCCTCTCAGGTCTACCAACAGGAAGGTCTGCATCTGCCCACGGAAGGACGAAACCTATGGGGGGGATTTGTTTGCGCATAGAGTGACTGGCGGTGCCCTGGAGCCCCAAACTGAATGAAGTAAGCATTATTTTCAAATTCGCCAAGACCTTGAAGGCGGCGCCAACGGGAGCATCCCCCGGATCCCAGGCAGCGCAGAGCTCCAGCTCCTCCTCCTCCCCCTCCCCCGGACGCGCAGGGCGCGCGGCTTCCTCGCTTCAAATCCAGGAACGCGCGGTCCTCACCAATCACTGGGCTTCTTCCCGCCCCATTTCTTCCTGTTGTCCAATCAAAAGCCGGCTCAGTCTCCTCCCCTTGCCTGGTGCTGCGAACAGACGTAAACCAGAGGCGGGCGCGGTACGGCCGTTCGGGGCCGCAGCCGGGGCGGGGGCCGTGCGCACGCGCACTTGCAGCGCCTGGGACACCCCTTCGCTCTGTGGACTTTCCCGCTTCGCGCTGCCCTCCGCAGTCGGGGACGCGGGCTCGGTGAGAGGGACGCGGGCTCGGTGAGGAGGGACGCCGGTGCTCGGCCTGCGCCTGGGCGGGAGGCAGACGCATGCCCCTTTGGCCTACGTTTCGGCTGCCGGACCGGCGGGACGGTGACGGTTGGGCCGGGCGGGGGCGCGGGCTGGGGGGCGGCGAGGCCGACAGGGCGCGAGCGGGTTGGCTGCCGCCCTCCCCGCGCCTCCACGCCTGGCCGGCCTCCGGCCTCCGAGCCGAGCTCCGCCCGGTTGGGATTAATTGCACGCCCGTGTGTCGCTGGGCTTTGGCCGGGCGTGATGAGATAGACTGTCAGGGGATCGCGTCTGTCTCTCCTCCCTCCTGCCTGGGGACTCCCACCTGTTGAGGGACCGGCCCTCTCCGTGCTTCCCTCCGGAGCGTCTCGCCAGGTGCCTGTGCAGCGGCCGGTGGTGGTTGCTTTCTGTGCATTGTGTTGGGCGGTTCTGTTTCTCTTTTTTGTTTAAAATTCTGACCCAGGAAGTAACTTTGTGAGCTTAATGCTGAATGCCCCTGTCTTCCGTGCACTCGCTTGCTTTGGTTTCTGCTAGATTGCGTTCATTTCTTCCTAATGGTTTACCTGCATTTCTTGCCTGTGATTTCATTATCAACAGAGCGTGAAATGAGACGAATGTTAATACACTCTGCTTGTACTTTGCTGTTAATTTCAGAGATTGTTTAGTAAAACGTGAGAACCTCTTCAAGGCAGTCGTTTGGAGAACAGCTGTTCATATGACCGTATTCCCATTTGCTGTTAGTATTTTGAGGTCATTCGACTGGCGTTTTTACTGCTCCAAAATCAACTTTTTCTCCAAATTGCAGCTTTCTGGGCAAAAACGATAAGCCTTGAACAATAATATACCAAATGCCTACCTAGTTTTAAAGTATATCTTAAAGTGCCAAGAGTAAATGATGAGTTTTGGGGAAGTTTGGCTCGGCTTTGGGTTCCACGGCACGTGCTTTTAAATGTGTTTAATCGTATACCTAGACCTACGATTACTGACTATAGTCATATGTACTATGGAATGTAATGTACCTAGGAATGTAATTAGTGAACCCAGATGTGAAATTTGAGGTCACTACTTTAAGGAAATAGCAAGAGAAGTTGTAAATATAGCTACTCAGTTCAAATATAGTAGAAGAAGAGATAACATATTGTCTTCACTTGAGATGATGGAGGAGGGGTGGGTAATGCAATAATGTGAGAAATTAAAGGAAATTTCCTTCAGGAATGTGTTACGTCCTTGAATGGTTTACAAGTGCAATCTTTTCTGGAGAAGAGACTAGGTATTAGGTTACATCTTGAGGAATCTTCCCGTGGGTTTTGATACCTTTGCACCCTTAGCAAAGGTCTGTTGAAGCACTTATCACTATCGTAGTTGATAGGGATTGTCAGCTCCCTGAGGAGAGCTGCCTTACTTATTTTTGCATTCTTGGGGCCAAGTAGAGTGTTCTTCGTGGTTTGTGTTTCATAATGATTGTTGCATGAATGATCTTTGCATAATTTCTGAGTTTTCTTTGGATTAGGCCCCTTCTAAATAGGAACAACTGTTGAAGTGTTTTGTATACATTTTAATAGTTTACATGTCTGTAGATGAACGAATAACTTAGTAATTACAAGGCTAGACTTGGGGAGGCTAGTTGGGAGACTTGTGTGATAGTTCAGAATAAAAAGTGATGGGCAACCGGCATTAGGAATATAGAAGTGGGGCTCAGCTCCAGAGGTGTATTTGACGTTAGAAGCATTAGAATTTGGTGAGAGAGCAGGAGGGATCAGAATGGTCCTCGGTGTCCGTCTCGTATTGCCAGTTAATAGGGATGGATTTGGGCGAAGACTAAAGATAACGGCAGGAATAAATGGAGGAAAGGTAACAAGTTTGCTTTTGTATTTTGTATTGCACTGGGGGGTCAGGGAGATGTCGGAGAGCCATTTGGAAGTGTGGTTGTTCCTCAAGTTATCCATGGAATTGGTTCCAGGGCCTGCTCCTGCCCCCGGAGACTGAAATCCTCTAGGTGCTCAAGTTCCTTACGTAGATTGGTGTAGTATTTGCATATGACTGGTGCATACGCTCCTGTACATTTATTTAAGACAGAGTCTCACTTTGTTGCCCAGGCTGGATTGCAGTGGCTATTCACATGCGTGATCATATCTTGCTGCAGCCTCAAACTTTTGGGCTCAAGCTGCCCTTCCATGGTGGCCTCCTGAGTTGCTGGGACTTCAGGCACCTCTGGGAGGTGGAATTAGTGCAGAGGAAAGAATACCCTGCGGCCAGACTTGCCTGGGTGGGAATCCTCTGGCCTCATTTGTGCTGTGTGCACTGGAAACGTCTCTTAATTCTCTCAGCCTCATTTCCCTCAACAATAGGAATGATGGCTACCTTACAAATTTGACATGGGGCTTAGAAAAATGAATGTGAAATAATTAGCACATTACTTGATAATAGACACTGAGTATCAGCAAACTAGGGGTTACAGATTCTTCCTTACGACTCATTTTTTCAATTCGTATTTCCACTTCTCTGTCAGGTACTGGGAATATATGGATAAACAAGATAGACATTTCCCCAAGAAGCTGCTCTTCTAAATATGTAGGGGTTAAAGTTAAAGTTGAGGTTACCCACTGCCTGAGAATGTTGTCATTCATTAGTTTCATAGATACTTACTGAGCACCTGCTGTGTGCTAAGCATTGTTCTAAGTGTTAAGGAAATACTGATGGACAGATAGGCAAGGCCCCTGCTCTTAGGGAGAAATTATTTCACTGGAAGAAGACAGATAAATGCAAGAATAAATAGTGATAAAACTGGATGGTCAGTCATGATTCCTCTGGAAGCCTGTGATAAAGGGAGCATGGATAGGTGTGGTGGCAGTTCAGGGGATAATGAAGAGGAAGGCTTTTTTGAAAGGTGGGAGAAATAGCAGCATGCCCAGCGTGGGAGAGCTTGCACAGACAGAAGACTCAATGACGTTAAGAAAGGGGGCCGGTTGGTAGAGTAGTTGTCAGTGCCGTGAGAGGTTGGGATCGAGTGCAAAGTGGAGAGGTGGGCTTCAGACAGGGGCATGGGCACTTCATAAACTGTTGTGGGATAGTTTAGGAATCAGACCGAGGGATTGAGGAGGATGAATGTGATTGACTGTAGCGCTGTTTGACTTAATAAGAGATAAACTTCTCTTAGAAGGTAACATATAAATTGAGGTGAATGTCAGGAAGGAAGGAGCTAGCTAGGCAAAGATCTGGGAGAAGAATGTTCTAGACCCTGTGGTAGGAGTGGGCTTTGGGGGTATTACAAGAATAGAAAATCCAGTATGTGGTGAATGAGCCTGAGAAGGTGGGAGAGAGTGACAGGCCTCATAGAATTTTCAGAAGAGGCACAGCACTTGATTCATATTTAATGGTCTTTTTGCTCACTTCTTGGATAATTAATGGTAGGGCGGCAAGAATAAAAACATGGAGGGGGTGAGGAGGCTTTTCAGTAGGGTAAGGTGGTAGTAATGGAGATAGGAAGATATAGACTATTTCAGGATATATTTGGAACATAGACATGTTTTGCCCTCAGGAATGGACTATACCAGTACATGTGTTTTGTTTGACAGCAGTGTTTATATTGAATTTAACTGGCTTTAGGCAGAGCCTGTAATTTCCAGCTGACCTCAGTCCTTACAATTCTGTTTTCTAACAGTATTTGTTCCCAGAGACGTTTGATTTGAGATCCCTAGTGTGTAAGAAGTAAATTGCATGATGCAAAGTCTGAGGTCAGAATCCTGGGTAACCCTAACATATGAGGAGCAAATAAAAGACGAGGATATCAGGTGGTTGTGAAAGTGTGATTGTGGAGTGTTCTCCTAGGATGCTTGGCCATGAAGGGACGGTGAGAAGGTGGTGGCAGGACATGCAAATGAAGATCAGGGCAGGTTGTTACCTGCCTCCTCCGTCTTAACATGGGAGAATTTTTAACATGTTACAGAAATCAAGAAGAGAGAATTGTTGGAAATATCAAAGAGAAGAAAATGCTGGGGCATGATCTGAGAGGAGAGTGCTTATATGATGATGATGAATTTGCTGTGTACTGACATAATTTGAAAATTTTTATTCACTCAAGTTTATTGAGGGTCTTGTGCCAGAACTGTTCTAGCTGGGAATGCAGTGGCAAACCAAGTGGGTGAAGTCCCTGCCCTCATAGAGCTTACATTCTAATGTGGAGAGAAAAAGAGATAACAAGTGAGTTACATAGCATGCCAGGTGGTGGTCAGTACTATAGAACAGAGAAAGCAGGGAAAGGGGGTTGGGAAGTGCCCTGTTCAAATCTGTAGGTTGATGAGGCAAGGCCTGACAGTTAGGTGAACATTTGCATAAAGATCTGAAAGAAGTGAAGGTACAAGATGTGTGAATAGCTGGAGCATCAGGAGCTGGACAGAGGTCAGAGCTAGGGTGGAGGTCCTGGAGCAGAGCTGGCTTAGCATGTTTCAGGAACAGCAGGGAGGTTAGGATGGCTGGAATGGAGTGAGCAAGGGAGAAGAGTAGAGGAGAGGAGGTCACAGATTATGTGGGCCCTGGTTGGCCATCTTAAAGACTGCCTTTTACTCTGAATAAGGTGGGGAACCAGTGGAGGGAGGGTTTGAGCTAAGGAGTGAGGACATTTCACTAATGTAGGGTGACTTTCGTGTGTGGAGAATAGACTAGGGGAGGCAGAGAGGAGGCCTGGAGACAAAAGGCTATTGCAGTGAGTGTCCAGGCAGGAAGTGGTGGTGGCCTGACCAAGGTGATAGCAGGGTGAGGGGTAGGGTGGGGGGGATGCAACGAGGTCCTGGGCATGTTGTTAATGTATAACTCCAGGGATTTGCAAAGGGATTGCACATGACGAGGTGGGAGAGGGATCTCAGAGATGACTACGGTTTTTGGCCTAAGCAGCTAGGTGTTGGAGTTGTCATTTCGCTGGTGGGGAAGGCTGAAGGGCAGGCACTTCTTGAGGGGATGGGAATGAATTGGAATCAAGATTCAAATGTAGGTGCTTGTTAGACATTTAAGTGGAAGTGTTATTTAGGTGGTTGAATATCTGAGGTTCGGGGAAAGGCCCAAGATGGAGGTGTACATTCCACGTGATATTTGAAGCTTTGAAGGCAATCACCCAGAGAGGGCGAGTTGATGGAAGAAGTTGAAGATCAAGCCCTGGAGGCTTCCACTATGCGGAGGTCCAGGAGATAAGGAGGAACTGGCCAAGGAGAAGGAAAAGTAGCAGCTGGTGGAGTTGGAGGAGGACCAGACAGCTGTGTCTTAGAAACGAAGCCAAGAAAATATTTCCCCAAGAGAGGAGTAATCACCTGAATGTTAGGTTACAGAAAAAGGACTGGAGGTAGATTATCGTATGCTACAGGTTGGCAACAGGGAGGTCAGGGCTGGTGCTGACAAGCATTTTTTTGGTGCTGTGGTGGAATGAAAGCCAGATTGGGGTGCATTCAGGAGAGGATGGGAGTGGAACTGGATGGCCAGTCATGATTCCTCTGGAAGCCTGTGATAAAGGGAGCATGGATAGGTGTGGTGGCAGTTCAGGGGATAATGAAGAGGAAGGCTTTTTTTTTTTTTTTTTTTTTTTTGAGACGGAGTCTTGCTCTGTCCCCCAGGCTGGAGTGCAGTGGCGCGATCTCGGCTCACTGCAAGCTCCGCCTCCTGGGTTTACGCCATTCTCCTGCCTCAGCCTCCCGAATAGCTGGGACTACAGGCGCCCGCCACCTCGCCCGGTTAGTTTTTTTGTATTTTTAGTAGAGACGGGGTTTCACCGTGTTAGCCAGGATGGTCTCGATCTCCTGACCTTGTGATCCGCCCGCCTCGGCCTCCCAAAGTGCTGGGATTACAGGCTTGAGCCACCGCGCCCGGCGAGGAAGGCTTTTTTAAAAGGTGGGAGAAATAGCAGCATGCCCAGCATGGGAGGGCTTGCACAGACAGAAGACTCGATCACGTTAAGAAAGGGGGCCGGTTGGTAGAGTAGTTGTCAGTGCCGTGAGGGGTTGGGATCGAGTGCAAAGTGGAGAGGTGGGCTTCAGACAGGGCATGGATACTTCATAAACTGTTGTGGGATAGTTTAGGAATCAGACTGAGGGATTGAGGAGGATTTATTATTTAGGTGCACCAGCCCAGTCAGATTAACATCCAAAAAGTCTGAGCCCTGGACAAGTCTGAGCCCTTCAAAGAGTTAAGCTACCTTTTAAGCATTTCGTGGGGCGGCCGGGGGGGGATCTGTACAGGGAATAGCGTATTACAGAAGCAAGAAACAAGGACAGTTATTCAATTAATTGAGACATGCGTTACATCATTTCTTACTTTCCAAGGAAAAACGTGTTTTACGGCTTGAGTTTATCTGTCTAGTGACCTTGCAGCTGCACAGCCAGAGAAACGGTCTTCACAATGCCGTGGAAAGGAGGAGAGAGAAGACTCACTAGCCACAGAAAAACAGGCAGATAATTTTTGAAGGGCTCCAGCTTTTTCTCTTTCTCAGGGGGAATTGGGTTTTCTTACATAGAACTGAGTTTCTGCTTACACATTCTTTAATTTGTTTTAATTCCTATTCCAAAACAAGTAAGTTCTTATTTTTGGTGGGGGATAGAGTCTCACTCCGTCGCCCAGGCTGGAGTGCGGGGCCGCAATCTCGGCTCACTGCAACCTCCGCCTCGCAGATTCAGGTGATTCTCCTGCCTTAGCCTCCCAAGTAGCTGGGGTAACGGGTGCCCGCCATGACGCCCGGCTAGTTTTTGTATTTTTAGTAGAGACGAGGTTTCACCTCGTCTTTGGCCAGGCTGGTCTTGAACTCCTGACCTCAAGTGATTCGCCTGCCTCAGTCTCCCAAAATGCCAGGGTTACAGACATGAGCCATCACACCTGCCCCATACTCTCTTTAGTGGTCGTAAGACTTTCTCTTTTTCTTTTTATATTTTGTAGAGTAATTAGTCCATACTGTCTAAAATCTGTGCTTTAATCCAAGCTGTCGTTGATCCCAGTACACTCCTGTGTTACTGAAGTAGCTCTTTCAATAGTCTTCCAGGTGTTTAAGTCCTCTCCCTTCCCATATTATAGGTTGATTTTGCCAGTCCTTCGTTGGTTCCAGAATACAGTTCAAACTTTCCAATACACCATTTCAGACTTTCAGAATCTGGCTCCATTCTGGCATTCTAGCTCCGTTTACTGTGTTATTTTGTTCACCTGCTGCCAAAATACATTGGAGTATTTGCTACTGCCGGCGTAGACATAGCACTTGGTTTTTGAGTCAGACCTGGGTTTGAATCTTACGAATTACAACCTTGGGAAAATTGAGCTAATTTAGTCTCTCAATTTGTTTCTTCATCTGTAAAATGGGGTAATACCTATATTGTAAGATTTTCTGTGGATTCAGTGAGTTACGTTAGTAGATATGCAATGAAATTTAATTCTTTTCCTTCTTGGCTCATTTTTGTCATCCTAAATAAACTCTCTTATCCCATACTCTGCCTTTTAAAAGTTCTTCTCAGTCTTCAAGGCACATTGCCAATATCCTCTCTTTTTTTTAGCTTTTCCTGATTATTTCTCTTTTTGTCCTCCTGTCATTATTTCCTTTACTGATTTCCTTGCAGTGTGTATATGATACGTACTCTGAAAAATTGTTGAGACTGGCTAATATCTTCAGAGTACCGTGGTCAAGTCCTCTAGTAATAGCATAGGTTTTGTGCTGGTGTTTTCCAGATTTAGTCATTTGTGTACCCCTTTTACCTTGTCCATGTGCCAACTATACTTTAACTGAAAATTTTTCTTTGAATGTGTTCGTTCACTTTTTAATTCGCTCTTAACGACACTCTGAGATCCGGGCTAGATTTTTGCTAGTTGTACTTTTTCTGTTCTGTATTAGAATGAGTATGTAACTACCAAACTTTTAAATATGCCCTAAAATCATTTGTATATACCATCGGTGTTCTGCCATCTTTGCTTTCTTTACTAGATAAGTTTGTAGTAATTCATTTTCCTTGCTACATCAAGCAAAGAGCAAATTAAAATGTGTTGTATTGCGTTATTATGTTAATTATAAGAAGATAAGTTTAGTGTTTAAGGTTTCTATTCTCATCTATAAAGTAGCAAAGTATTTGGAGATTTATTTTACCTCAGACTATTTGCCTATTTCCCCCTCACTGATGCTACAAAAAGGATTTTTTTCCTAAGATTTATTAGTTTTCTAAGATGATGCTTTTAATCATTTAAAAACATTTTATAGAAATATGTGACCTATTGAAATACTTTTGTTATTGCAGTGAGATGGAAGATTTTCGAGGTATAGCAGAAGAATCATTTCCAAGCTTTCTCACCAATTCATTATTTGGTAACAGTGGGATTTTGGAAAATGTCACTCTTTCTTCAAATCTTGGCTTGCCAGTTGCTGTTTCCACACTTGCTAGGAATAGATCCAGCACTGATAACAGGTAAGATTTGTTTGAGCAGATTTTTTCCAGGTCCATAAAGCCGACAGCATGCTGATTCTTACGTTATGTTTCTCAGTCAAGCTTGAGCTTTTTGTTTTGTCTATGAGGGAGATGACCAAATATGTGAAATGAATATGGAAAAGACAGAATTTACTGTCTCTTTCCCCATTGCATTGCCTTTTCAGTGGGTAGGTTTGGGATTTGAGCACCAGTTACCTATTTTGGTCTATTTTTTTTTTTTTGTCTATAGTGTTTTGGATTTGTATTAATTCAGTCATAGTAATGGCTAGTAATGTAAAACAAGTTGTGTTAGCGAAGTTCAAAGGAAAATTAATCGTAAGGGTATAGGAGTACCTCTTGTCATCAGGGGAGGAGTGCAGAGCTTTGCTGCAAGAAGGGACGGGGATTGAAATTTGGGAAGCCATCAGGACTTGGGTTTTTGTCATCCCACTCTATGTCTCTCTGTATAACTCATTCTCTTCTCTCTCTTTTTTTTTTTTTGCTAATTAAAAAAAATTTTTTTGTAGAGATAGGGTCTTGCTGTGTTAGCTAGGCTGCTCTTGAACTCTTGGGCTCAAGTGATCCTCATGCCTCAGCTTCCCAAAGTGTTGGGATTACAGGTGTGAGCTACCATACCCGGCCTCTTCTCTTTTTCAATACATTGGTTTTATTTGCTTTTCTGTTCAAGTTACAGAATATGGCAACACAAATTCTCAAAAGACATCTATGAATTACATTTTTAGCTACACTGAACTGTCTCCTAATGTCTCATGAGTTTCTGGTCCATCTTAGGTGAGGTGTCTGTTCCAAATCCAGTCACCTGTGACTAGAGTTTTGGGTCATTGGATCTATTTAGAGGTCTGACAGAGTCTCACTTTTTAATTCATTTCAGCCAGGTTTACTCTTTACTGGACTTGTATGGCTGTCTTTCTCTTTCTCTTCCAGCTTTCAGTCTGTCCTAGGTTTGTGAAGTAACTCTTCAAGTAACTCTTGTCATTCTAGCAACTTTCATCTCCTGAACTCAAGTTTCTCTTCCTTAGAAACTCAACCAGGCTGGGCGTCGTGGCTCATGCCTGTAGTCCCAGCACTTTGGGAGGCCAAGGCGGGCAGATCACTTGAGTTCAGGAGTTTGAGACCAGCCAGCGAAACCCTGTTTACTAAAAATACAAACATCAGCCAGGTGTGATGGCTCATGCCTCTAATCCCAGCTACTCGGGAGGCTGAGACAGGAGAATCACTTGAACCCGGAAGGCGGAGGTTGTAGTGAGCTGAGATTGGGTCAGTGTACTCCAGCCTGGACAACAGAGGGAGACTGTCTCAAAAAAACCCCCAAAACTCAACCAGCTTTTATTTTCTTTACTTTTAAAATTTCTGTTTTATTACCAGATTGATGTTTGGTTAAATACACCTTGTTTTGTATCTTCAACTGGACTGTGTACAGTTTATATATCCATTACATGTAGGGTCTTGCGTAACGTCTAAAATTTGCGTATGCTTAAACTTTTCCGTCTTCTCTCAACCTAAACATTTAGTGAGGAGCATCATCTTGACCTTTGGGGCGAAGGGGTTTTATTAACGCTGTCAGCTTTTATAGCTTTAAGATTTTTGTGACTGTATTGTTGAATACAGATAAACTCCCCGTTGCTGAGCCACAGGTCTCCGAGCTTTGCACAGAGGATGATGATTTGAAATGTAGGGGCCCTGTTTGTTTTTGTCCCTGGTGGTGGTTTTTACTGTCGTGCAGCCCTATGTCATGATGACATTTAAATAGGAGTAATTTAATTCTTAACAATTAAAACAAAATTTTTTCTTGTGTAGGTATCCTGATGTCCAGTCATCTTACTTAGTAGAAGGGAGATTATCAGTTCCATCCGGGTCATCTCCTGGAAGCCAGAGTGATGCTGAACCAAGAGAGAGGTTACAGCTTAGCTTCCAGGATGACGAGTAAGTTCATGCCTTCATTTGCTTGTACTATGTTAAAAATAGGTCTTACGCAGTCTTGTGGAAAGTGACAATGTGATTGTGTCTGTAAGTAATTCTGATTAATTCTAAGAATCTTTTTTTTTTTTTTTTTTTTTTTTTTTTTTTTTTTTTTTTTTGAGACGGAGTCTGGCTCAGTCGCCCAGGCTGGAGTGCAGTGGCGCGATCTCGGCTCACTGCAAGCTCCGCCTCCCGGGTTCACGCCATTCTCCTGCCTCAGCCTCCCGGGTAGCCGGGACTACAGGCGCCCGCCACCTCGCCCGGCTAATTTTTTTTGCATTTTTAGTAGAGACGGGGTTTCACCGTGTTAGCCAGGATGGTCTCGATCTCCTGACCTGGTGATCCGCCCGCCTCGGCCTCCCAAAGTGCTGGGATTACAGGCGTGAGCCACCGCGCCCGGCCAATTCTAAGAATCTTTAAGAGTTTTCTTTTTTTTTGAGGCGGAGTTTCACTCATTCCGTTGCCCAGGCTGTAGTGCAATGGTGTGATCTTGGCTCACTGTAACCTCTGCCTCCCTGGTTCAAGCAATTCTCCTGCCTCAGCCTCCTGAGTAGCTGGGATTACAGGCATGTGCCACCACACCCAGCTAATTGTTTTTGTATTTTTAGTAGAGATGGGGTTTCACCATGTTGGCCAGGCTAGTCTCAAACTCCTGACCTTGAGTGAACTGCCCGCCTTGGCCACCCAAAGTGCCGGAATTAGAATTACAGGTTTGAGCCACCGCACGCGGCCAAGAGTTTTCTTTATGCTTTTTAATCACATTTTTAGTCTTTCAGAACATTTTTTTTTATTCTAAAATTACCGTGTGCTATTGAAAAAAACAGAGAATATAGAAAATTATTTGAAGACAGTAAAGGTCTATAATCACACTAAATAGAGAACAGCCATTTAGTACATTTTTATTTGTAGTCTTCCATACTATAAATTTTTGTATGTGCATTTATGCCTTTAAATCTTCTTTTTACTTCTAATATGAAGCTAGAGACAAAAAAAATGAAATTTAAAAAAATTTTTTTAACAAAATAAGTTAAACTCTTATTCTGTTTATTACACAAAAAATTAAGATGCAGTATTATGTTTCAGCTTTCAATTACTATCAATATGAATCTGTGTCATAATGTTAATGGACTGTATACTCAGGTCTATGTTGGTCATTTAGATTATTCCAGTTTTGCTATTATAAATGTAATGAACTTCCCTATATGTACATTTATATATACATTTTTCACACCTAGGATATTATTAAGATTTCTAGGGTTTAAATTGCTGAGGTAAAAATAGTTTATTTTAAAGACCATTACAAATTAACACATTGCTCTTGAGAAAACTTGTGCCAGTTTATTCTCCTAGTATACATATTATGAAAATGCCAGCTTCCCCCAGCCCTGCCCAACATTTGATGGTGCTATTTTTAATCTTTGATTTTTGGAGGGAAAAATAATTTATATAATACACGTGTATATGCATGGAAGAAAGTCTGGAAGTCTAAAAAACCAAAATGATAATGGTAGTATTATAGACAATCTTGTTTTCTGTGTTTAAATTTGTATTTGAGTATTTGTGGAATTGAACCTACTTTAATGTCTGTTCATTACTTATATTTATGTTGTGAATTGCCTCTTGATAGTCTTTATATATAAGTGCTTTCTTTGTATTAAAGATGTTAACCCTAGTGTATTCATTCCTTCGCTGTGCAGTTTTGACTGAGTGCCTACTGTGTGCGCCACACATTTTCCAGATGGTTAGGAAATGCCGGTGATTAAAACGATGTTACACAAGACACTAAAACATGCTAATTTTATAGTATATTAGAAGGGAAAAGTGCTAGGAAAAAATAGAATATGATAAGGAGGGTTATTAGGAAGGCTGAAGGCAGTGTTCAGTATGGGTCTCATTGTGGACATAAGATATGAGCCAAGGGCACAATGGCTCATGCCTGCAATCCCAGCACTTTGGAAGGCTGAGGCAGGTAGATCACCTGAGGCCAGGAGTTTGAGACCAGCCTGGCCAACATGGTGCAATCCTGTCTCTACCAAAAACACAAAAATTAGCCAAGTGTAATGGCATGTGGCTGTAATCCTAGCTACTTGGGAGGCTGAGGCAGGAGAATTGCTTGAACGTGGGAGGTGGAAGTTGCAGTGAGCTGAGATCACGCCACTGCACTCCAGCCTGGGCAACAGAGTGAGACTCTCTCAAAAAAAAAAAAAGAGGCCAGGCGCGGTGGCTCACGCCTGTAATCCCAGCACTTTGGGAGGCCGAGATGGGTGGATCACGAGGTCAGGAGATCGAGACCATCCTGGCTAACATGGTGAAACCCCATCTCTAGTAAAAAAAAAATACGAAAAAACTAGCCAGGCGAGGTGGCGGGCGCCTGTAGTCCCAGCTACTCGGGAGGCTGAGGCAGGAGAATGGCGTGGGCCTGGGAGGCGGAGCTTGCAGTGAGCTGAGATCTGGCCACTGCACTCCAGCCTGGGTGACAGAGCCAGATTCCGTTTCAAAAAAAAAAAGATTTGAGCCAAGATTTGAGAGAGGGAGTTAACTGTGTGGACACCGGGAGAGGCGGACTTCAGGCCAAAGGTGCAGCCAGCCTGAAGGAACTAAGGCAGGAGCGTTGCCTGTGTGGTCCACAGAGCACAGGGAGGCTGGCGAGGTGGTGAGCAGGACCTTGACTCGTAGCCCGTGTGGTTCACAGAGCAGCGGGGAGGCTGGCGAGGTGGTGAGCAGGACCTTGAGTCGTAGCCCGTGTGGTCCACAGAGCACAGGGAGGCTGGCGAGGTGGTGAGCAGGACCTTGACTCAGAGATACGGGAGGCCGCTAAAGGGCTACATCTGAATTCTGTTTTAAAAGGCCCACTCTGAGGATCACTTGAGCCCAGGAGATCCAGGCTGCAGTGAGCCGTAATTGCACCATTGCACTCTAGCCTGGATGACAGAGTGAGACCCTGTCTCAAAAAAAGGCCCACTCTGGCTGTTACGTGGAAGAGACTGTAGGAGGCGAGAGGGAGCAGCATGGCACTGAGTCTTGATTGTCTGGAAGTGAGGCAGATGGAAGAGAGCAACCAGGCCTGGTCCTCAGGATGCTTCACGGTGAGAAGCTGGGGACAGGAGGAATCAACAGCGAGATTAAGAGTTAGTGATCAGAGGCAGGAGGAAAACAGCATCCTGGAAGCCATGTCAAGAGCATGTATAAAGGAAGAGTTACCCAACTATGTCAAATAAAATGAGGGTAAAGAATTGACCCTTGGAATTAGCATAGATTAGGTCATTCGGAGCCCCAATAAGTAGTTTGGTGGAAGTAGGGACAGGCACCGTGGTGGCCTACTCAGAGTGAGTTTCAGAGAGAACGGGAGTTACTGTTAGAGGCAGTAGACAGCGTGTGGAGTTTTGCTGTGAAAGGGAGTAGAGAAACGAGGTTATGATAGCTGGATGGTTGTAGTGGGTGAAGAGAAGTTTCAGTTTTTTTTTTTTTGTGGTGGGAGAAGTTGCTGCATGTTTACGTGATAACAGGAATAATCTCCTGGAAAGGGTAAAACTTGCCGACGTAGAAAGGGAAGAGAATTGCTGCAGTAGTGTCTGTGTCAGTAAGAGAGGGTAGGCCACAATGTGCAGTGCGGGGAGTGGCTTTAGCTGGGTAGGACTTCGGACAGTTCCTCTGCGGGAACAGGTGGGAGGATGGCCTGGGTGGGTGCATGTAGTGGTAAGAATCTGTGGAAGTTGCCTTTTCAGTGCTTCAGGCTGAAAGTAGGGTTAGTGAAGTGGGAAGCATAATCATCAAGTCAGAGTGAGGGTGGAGGAGGAGGAGTTTGGTGGTTTAAAAGAAAGATGTAAAATTATCACATGGGAGCAAAGGAAAATGAATGGACAGGGTTGAAATGTTAGGATTCCTAGACGACATCAAGGGCCCAACTTGAGGGCCGTGGGCGTGACTGTTCAGGGTGATTGTGGTGTTTCTCCAGCCACATTGAGCTTAGGAGTGCCGGTGAAGAGGAGGCAGAGAATTGGATTTAACCAGGGTTGTAGTTTATAAAAGGAGAGAGGGACAAGGTTGCTGAGGATGTAAGATTGGCCATGGGCTTTAGGTTAAGGAGGAGGAGAGGGTATGGACAGTGGGAGGGAGAGTGATGTGGTGCTACAGAGGGGTTGGACGTGCAGGTGGGGTCAGCATCATATAGTTGTGGTACTAGAGGCAAGAGGGGTAGTAGGTGATTCAAAGCTGTGAGGCTCTAGGGAGAGTGACCTGGAAGTGGCACTGAGGGCAAGAAGGGCGTATATATTCCATCTCCACACCAGGTGGTGATGTCACGGCTGTGGGAGAGATGAGGGTCCCCCCTTGTCAGAGCTTGGGGGTAGTAATGTCCTCACAGGATATTCAGACTTTCATTAAAGCAGTAAGGTGAAAGGAATGTTCAGAGAAGGGATTCAGGAATGGCAGATCTTGTCAACCCAGCTCTGTAAAATACAGAAGGCACAGTAGAAGGGTTTTGTTTGTTGGGGAGTAGAAGGGCTGGGCAGTCTTAAGGGGCTTGGAGTGCCAGCAGTGAGGCATCCTGGCTGGTTTTAGGAGCTGAAAATCGGTGGTTAAAGGGCATTGGGAAGGTAGTCCCACTCACCTGTTGCTGTGAGGAAACCGCAAATGTCAGGGATGGGAGGGCATCTTGAGGGTATCCTCTTGACTCTTGCTGGAGGCCAGGAGCTCTGGAAACTGGTCCTGTTGGTCCTTGTTGATGGAAGACGGGAGGCCTGGTGAGATGGAGTCTTAGACTCAGTGCCTGGGGAGAGGTAAGTGCTTGGAGCTAGCTCTTGGCTTTGGAACAGTCTGAAGCCCTGAGTTGTTGGTCTGAGTATAGGGCTTCCTTGGACACTGTACTGGAGGGCCAGCAGCCGGGAGAGGCAAAGCCCCAGTCTCCTGGTGAGGGGTGACTTCTTTGACCCCTTCTTGGGGAGGAGGGAATTTGTGTTTCAAAATGTCTTTATCCTAATCTTGGAATAAATTAATACTTTAGCTGAGTACAGAATTTTAGGATGAAAATAAATTTTCACACAATTTTGAAGATATTGCTACATTGTACGTGAAGTCTGGTGTAATCTCGATACTTGGTTTTTTATCTGAACTATGTTTTCTCTGGAAATTTTAGAATCCCGTCTGAGTCCCTTGTGGGTGGGGCTATTTTCCCCCATTCACTAAATTCTAATTGGCATTGATTTGGAGATCAGTTCTAGATAATTATGGTTTTTCTTCTAGTTTTTCCTTTTCTTTTTCCAGAACTACTGTTTTGGATTGCCTGGGTGGTTCTATTTCTAGTTTTTTCCCTTTTTTTCTGTTTTAGTGCAAAAAGACATTGTTCTAGATAAGTTTCTTTTTTTTTTCCTGCTCATTAAATCATTTGGCAGTCATAATTTTAATCATGAGAGCTCTTTTTTTGACCTTTTTTTAAAAATGTGCCCTTTTTGTGGATGTACACTTGACCCTCCAACAACCCGAGTTTCAACTGTGTGGTTCCACGTATAAGCAGATTTCTTTCAACCAAACGTGGATGGAAAATACAGTATTTGTGGATGTGAAACCTTAATGTAGTCCGTGCTAACTGTGGGACTTGAATATTGCATATTTTGGTAGATGCGGGGGTCCTGGAACCGGTCCCCCATGTGTACCGAGGGTTGACTGTAACAGCTACATGGATACTTCTGAAGATTCTAATTAGAAATTTTGAAAGTTCTGTAAACTGTTCCTTTTCTCCAGCGCTGCTTGTATAGTTTGTTCATTTTTATTTTTGTCTCTTGAGCTGCTCCTTTTTTTCTTGTCTGATATTGTGGCTGTCTTCTAGGCTGCCTAGTGTGGGCATCCTTACCTGTTGTGTATATAACTCTCGTTTCTCATTGACTTCCCCGCAAGAGGGACGTTGTTCCTGGCCGTTTCCTGTAGAGTGCGCAGGCTAGAGTCTGAAATTTTATGCCAGATGTTTAATGCTTTCTTCTGGGCCGTTGTTACTGCTGTCACTTCGTTCTCCACAGGCATTTTCTGTACTTTGATTGCAGGCAAGCGCTTCCCTCCCCCTTGCCAGGTGTTCGCTGTCGTGTGTGCATGGCTGTTGTCTCTGGGGTGGAGCAGAAGGGTGGGCGCTCCTGCCACACTTCATGCCGGGCTTTCAGTCCCCTCTCGCCTGCCCTCCCCGACTCCCTCCTGCCCTCCTTCTTACTGTAGTCACGGAACATTTTTGTGGTTCTTCCTGGCAGATTTGTTTCCTTTTCTGCTTCTGGGCCCTTCTGTTCTTGGATTGTGGCTTTCTTTCCCCCTGCACACCCCATCTGCTTTTCGGATTCCAGAATCTGGGGTAAGCATGGGTTAGGACTGGTAGTTCTTACCCAGATTGCCTCACTTTTATAGCTTTCCTTGCTGTCATTTTATTGGACACTTGGAAGTTGCTCTTTCCTGTTTAACTTGAAACTTGTGACTTAGTTTGAAAAGTTGTTTTGAGCTAATAAAAGTATAGGATATCTGTAGTTTTGACGAAGTAGCTTTTTTAGAGGGATGGTGGTGAATGTAGAGTGCCCTGCTCTCAACTGTCCCTGTCATTCTAAAGTTCTAGTGGTCATACTGCATGCTTTTTCTCAGGGTGGGGCTTTAAAATATGGAATGGACCAAAACATCCTGACTTGTTGTTTATTTCTTTCCCATCACCATCTTGCTCCCCCACCTCTTTTCCTTTCTGTCCTTGCTACCCCTTGACTTTGTAACTATGTATAGTCTTTCTATCTATACCTTTCCTTTCCTGTGCTCAATGAAATTTTCCTGTACCTACCCACGAGCGCACCTTTGGCTTAAGGTAGTGACTTTGTATGTACTACAGCTCCAGTAAAGAGATGGAGAAACTGGGAAGTAAATTGTAGTTAGGGTTGGAGTGTTGCCTCAGGCATGAAAGGTTGGGATTTGAGAAATATGGAAGGGCTTAAAAAAAAAAATTCATCCTGGCCAAATTTGAGTCTGGCTCTTGGTATCAGTATGTCATGTAATGAATTTGTTGCATTTAGAGGCTTTTTCCTGAAGTTCCATTCCCACTCCTCCTCTTTCTGTGGTGAGCTGCTCTAGACCCAAGAGCTTTTGGAGTAGGGTGGGAGGAAAATTGCCTGTAAGAAAAATACTTTCATCCACACAGAAGACAGCAGAGGCAGAAAGAAAGATAAGGACAAGAACCAGGACTAGGGATAAAAGTAAAAACAATGGAAACCTTTATTAATTCAGAGATTTGGCTATTTTGGCAAATATAGCAATATCCTTTAAGTCTGCAGATTTTAGAAAGCTGTATTATGTAGCCTGGTTTCAAGGATACTTATTCTGGAAATAAAAAAACCACTTTTTGCTGCTTGAGAGAAAGAGCAGCTGTATGGCGTTCTCTTTGATTTTGGTAGACTGTATATCACTGGACCCAAAAGGTTGATTCAGTCCCCAGAATACCGTGCAGTGTTAGCAGCTGCAGTTTTCTGTCTAGATTCAAATGTTTCTTTTTGTTGCTTCCATTTTTTCTTTTTAAGAGATGAAACACATAACTGACTAATAGATATTTTGTAGATTTACCCAGGGTAAGTAACATTTTATCATTCTTCTATTTCCTAATAAAAAAGTTCCATCTCTAGGAAAAAGAGCTATGTGGAGAGTCAGCATTTGTGGAATGCTCTCAGCAAACAGTCGGCTTTCCAAGTGGAGACAGGAGGAGCAGAAGAGGAGCCAGCCGGAGCTACAGAATCCTTGCAGGACCAAGATCTCTTCAACAGGGCTTCACCACTGGAACAAGCACAAGGTAACGAACTACTGGAAATTATTTCTTAATGCATATGTTTTTATTTCCTTTTTCATTTCCCGAGCTTTGGAATTTTTTTTTTTTTTTTTTTTAAAGGAAGAGTCTCACTCCTGTGGCCCAGGCTGGAGTGCAGTGGCGTGATCACAACTCACTGCAGCCTCAACTTCCTGGGCTGCTCAACTCAGCCTCCTTAGTAGCTGAATCTAAAAGCACACACCACCATGCTGGGCTAACTTTTTGTGTTTTTAGTAGAGACAGGGTTTCGCCATGTTGCCCAGGCTGGGCTCGAACTCCTGGGCTCAAGAGATCTGCTGTGCCTTGGGCTGCCAAAATGCTGGGATTATGGGCATGAACCACCGTGCCTGGCCTTTTTATTTTTCCCTTTTCCTTAATTTTGAGATGGATTCTAGCTGTGTTGCCCAGGCTGGTCATGAACTCCTGGGCTCAAGCAATTCTCTCACCTCAGCCTCTCGAGTAGCTGGAACTGGATGCATGCATCGTCACTCCTGGCTTGGATATATTGATTTTGTACTATCATACCGTAAACTGAAAATGCTTTGGTTTGCATTGTACCTATTAATATCATGTTTACAGTACTTTTATAGGAAAAGGTCTCCTCTTAACCTTGTTGACTGATTTAAGCTGAAATTCTCTTTGCTTTGGAAACCATGCTGTCGGATGGCCACAGCATACTTTATATTCAAGACAAGTCTATTTTTAGTGCATCTTCCACTTTTCTCCCACTATTTAATTTATATTCTTATTGAGAGTAAATTTTGTTTCTAAGCTTATTTTTTTAAATAAAACTGGTGAATTATAAGTTCTAAAAGAAATTATTGTTTCTAAGAAAACTAGGTTGAATGTATTGGAAATACTCAAGAGTAAGGCATTTGAAAAATTACCCTTGGGCCAGGCACAGTGGCTTATGCCTGTAACCTCAGCACTTTGGGAGGCCGAGGTGGGCAGATCACCTGAGGTCAGAAGTTCAAGACTAGCCTGGCCAACATGGCGAAACCCTGTCTCTCCTAAAAATACAAAAATTAGCCAGGCATGGTGGTGGCTATCTGTAATCCCAGCTACTTGGGAGGCTGAGGCAGGAGAGTTGCGTGAACCCGGGGGGTGGAGGTTGCAGTGAGCCGAGGTTGTGCCACTGCACTCCAGCCTGGGTGACAGTGTGAGACTCTGTCTCAAAAAGAAAAATTGCTCTCAAATTAGATGTGGAGAAGAACCTACAAAAATATGGGGGTTCAGGCACAGTGGCTCATGCCTGTAATTCCAGCCTTTGGGAGATCGAGGTGGGTGAATGGCTTGAGCCCAGGAGTTCAAGATCAGCCTGGGCAACAAGGTGAAACACTGTCTCTACAAAAAATACAAAAATTAGCAGGGCATAGTGCTGTGCGCCTTAAGTCCCAGCTACTTGGGAGGCTAAGGTGGGATTGCTTAAGCCCAGACGGTCAAGGTGATCATGCCATTGCACTCTAGCCTGGGAGACAGACCCAGACCCCGTCTCAAAAATAAATAAATAATAAAAATATAGGGAAAGTTGTTTAAAAAAATTATAGGTTTCTGCTGTCGGATTGCTCTTAAGTACTCTGCATTCACTTTCTTTCGTCAAAGAAATAAAAACTGGAAATTGAAAAGTACATTTTATGTACTTACATAGCAGTGGTATTCTATAACTCCAAACTAGTTCAGTACTCAGAAGGACTTGCCTGATTGTATGTTGTAAGATTGATGAATGAGTGCACATTGTATGTTAGAAAAATTTTAAGGGAGGTTTGTGTTTCTCTTGATGAAAAATGTTATATATGTGAAAGAAAAGAGGGGTATTATAACTCAAGTAAGCAATAAAAGAAAAAAATAGGTGAATTGGACTTCAGAATTGAAAACTTTTGTGCTTCAAAAGACACTATCAAGAAAGGGAAAAGACTGGGCCAGGTGCAGTGGCTCACGTCTGGAATCCCAGCACTTTGGGAGGCCGAGGCGGGTGGATCACCTGAGGTCGGGAGATTGAGACCAGCCTGACCAACGTGGAGAAACCCCGTCTCTACTAAAAATACAAAATTAGTTGGGCGTGGCGGCACATGCCTGTAATCCCAGCTACGTGGGAGGCTGAGGCAGGAGAACCGCTTGAACATGGTAGGCGGAGGTCGCGGTGAGCTGAGATCGCGCCATTGCACTCCAGCCTGGGTAATAAGAGCGAAATTCCATCTCAAAAAAAAAGAAGTTGTGCACATGGCCAGTAAACACATGAAAAATATATGCAGTATCATTAGACATCCAGGAAATGCAATTCAGAACTACAATGAGGCTGGGCACAATGGTTCATGCCTGTAATCCCAGCACTTTGGGAGGCTGAGGTGAGTGGATCATTTGAGGTCAGGAGTTCGAGACCAGCTTGCCCAATGTGGTGAAACTCCACCTCTACTAAAACTACAAAAATTAGCTGGGTGTAGTGGTGCACGCTTGTAGTCCCAGCTACTCGGGTGATTTTTCTGAGGCAGAAAAATCACTTGAACCTGGGAGGTGGAGGTTGCAGTGAGCCGAGATTGTGCCACTGGATTCCAGCCTGGGTGATAGAGAGAGACTGTCTCAAGAAGAGATAAAAAAAAAAAAAAGTCTGGGCGTGGTGGTTCACGCCTGTAATCTCAGCACTTTGGGAGGCTGAGGCGAGTGGATCACGAGGTCAGGAGATTGAGACCATCCTGGCTAACATGGTGAAACCCCATCTCTGCCGAAAATACAAAAAATTAGCCAGGCGTGGTGGCGGGCGCCTGTAGTCACAGCTGCTTGGGAGGTTGAGGCAGGACAATAGCGTGAACCCAGGAGGCGGAGCTTGCAGTGAGCTGAGATTGCGCCACTGCACTCCAGCCTGGGCGACAGAGTGAGACTCCATCTCAAAAAAAAAAAAAAAAGAAACAGTAAAAACAAAACCACAGTAAGCTGCTGCTTCACACTTTATAGGCTAGGCTAACTATAATAAAAAAAAATGGAAAATAATGTGTTTGCGAGGATATGGAGAAATTGAAATCCTCCTACATTATTGGTAGAAATGTAAAGTGGCACAGCCACTTTGGAAAGCAGTTTGACAGTTCCTCAAAACGTTAACTGTTGTGTTACCATGTGACTCGGCATTTGCACTCCTAGGTATATACCCAAGAGAAAGGAAACCGTATGTCCACACAAAAACTTGTGGTTTTTTTTGAAACAGAGTCTTGGTCTGTCCCCCAGGCTGAAGTGCGGTGTGATCTCGGCTCAGTGCAACCTTCACCTCTTGAGATCTAGTGATTCTCCTGCCTCAGCCTCCTGAGTAGCTGGGATTGCAAGCATGCACCACTACACCCAGCTAATTTTTGTGGTTTTAGTAGAGGCGGGATTTCACCATATTGGCCAGGCTGGTCTCAAACTCCTGACCTCAAGTAATCCACCCACTTCAGCCTCCCAAAGTGCGGGGATTACAGGCATGAGCCCCTGTGTCCGACCTCACACAAAACCTTGTATGTGAATATTCATAGCACCATTACAACAGCCAAAAAGTGGAAGCAATTCAGATGTTAATAAACTGATGAATGGACAAAGAAAATGTAGTATGGCTACAGGAGTGGAGTATTACTCATCCACAAAAAGGAGCAAAGTACTGATACGTGCTTTAATACAGGTGAGCCTTGAAAACATGCCAAGTGAAAGAAGAAGGACACAGAAGGCCACAAAATGTATGACTCTGTTTATCCATAGGGAAATCTATAGATACAGAGTAGCAAATAACAGAAAGTAAATTATTGGTTGTCAGAGGCTGGCAGGTAGCGGGAATGGGGAGTGACTGCTAATGCGTATAGTGTTTCCTTTTGGAATAATGGAAATAGTGGTGATGGCTGCACAACCTAAAACCTGAACATACTAAAAGCCCCTGAATTGTATGCTTTAAAAGAATGAATTAATGATATGTGAATTGTATGTATCAATTAAAAACACCTCCCATGTACTTATCCATTGGTATAGGATTTTGTCATACTTGCATCATCTCTCCTTTTTACTACTTTTTTCTGATACTTTATTTTATTTTTTTATTTTTTATTTTTATTTTTTGAGATGGAGTCTCGCTCTGTTGCCCAGGCTGGAGTGCAGTAGCTGGATCTCAGCCCACTGCAAGCTCCGCCTCCCAGGTTCCCGCCATTCTCCTGCCTCAGCCTCCCGAGTAGCTGGGACTACAGGTGCCTGCCACCTTGCCCGGCTAGTTTTTGTTTTGTATTTTTTAGTAGAGACAGGGTTTCACCTTGTTAGCCATGATGGTCTCGATCTCCTGACCTTGTGATCCGCCCGTCTCAGCCTCCCAAAGTGCTGGGATTACAGGCTTGAGCCACCGTGCCCAACTTTTTTCTGATATTTTAAAATTTCTGTTGCCATTTGTGCATATTTCAGTATGCGTCTCCTAAAGGGTGGACATTTTCTTATATAACCACAGTGCTATTAACACAGCTAACGAACTTAGTGCTTCTTTTTTTATCATCTGATAGAGTTGTTCGTATTGATTTGTGTGAATGGGGAGCTGAGAGAGGTTTTGTTATGCTGCGCACCTTTGTTGCGTCTCATGTGTCAGTGCCTTGTTGAAATACTGTAGGTCAGTCACAGTGCAGTTTGTCCCACTATTTGGGTTTGTCCCTTTGCTTAGTCATGAGGTGCCATTTCTCTTATTTCTCTCTCCACATCTCCTTCAAAGCAAATGTTAGCTGTAAAGTCTTGATTAGATACATATTCAAATTCTTTGGTACAGTTTTTTTATGAATCCCCACCCTAACATTTAAAAACATTCAACCAACCTATGATGGAGTCGTATACATCATTTAAAAGTGCTTCTATTCTATTTCAAGAGAAAAATATTTGTTGTTATTTTTAGGTATCATTGGGTATTTAGTTGATAAAATAACCTGGTCTCTCTGTTTTTGTTTTTCTTATACAGACTCACCTATCGATTTTCATTTACAGTCATGGATGAATGATAAGGAACCCAAGGTAACTTTTTATGTATTTGTTCTCGTTTTCTGGAGTATTATAGGGGAGTGAAAGTTCATATTTCACATATATAAGTGTTAATATGAGTTAGACGTCATCTACTTTTTTCTAGTAGAGCTCTAACTTACCCAGCTTCAGTAAAAATGGGAGTTTCTCTCAAGTAATGAGAAGGTTCAGGGGTAGTGCTGGTGCCTGGGACCATATTCTTGGGCTTGTGTGATGTCGGAGCTGAGTCCACCTGTTTGCTCTGCTTCACTCTGTACTGGGTTCATCTAGAATGTTAGCTCCACGAGGGCAAGCATTTCTGTGTGTGTGTGTGCGCGCGCGCGTGTGTTTCATTGTATCCTGAGTGCCTGAGTGTCTCGAATGGTTCTTGGCCCTTAGTTGCCACTTAATAATTTGTCAAATGATAAGCCATCTGTCTCATTTGTTGGCAACACAAGCCTATACTCTTAACACTTGTGATCAGAAAAGAGGAAGAAGACAGCTCTAACGAGCTCACTTGGCTCATATGTCCTCCCCTCTGCATATCGCTGTGCCAAGGGGTGGGTTGGGATGAGCCTGGTTCTAATGTCCAATTCTGTGTGTGTGCTTGTGCATGAGTGTGTATACATGCACAGATAGAGGAATGCAAGTGACAGCCCTACTGGACCACGTGAAGTATAAAGGATGGTCTCTTCAGAAGAGAGATGCTGAGAAGATAAACAGTTTATGCCCAACATTACCACCAAACCTGAATTTCGGGCATGCAGTCATGAATTTATGAGACTTGCTTACAAAATATAAACTAAACACTGTTAAAACTGATAAAAAAGAGGTACACGTTTTGTTTTACTTTTGTAAGAGTTGTAAAGTTTATAGAATGATTGCAAAAGGGTCTAAAGTAAAAGTTATTTCCCTGTGCCAGTGATTGGCAAACCGTAGTTTATGGCTTGTATCCAGTCTGCTGGCTGTTTCTGTGAAGTTTTATTGGAATCCAGTTGTGCCCATTTGTGTATGTTTTGTTATTTGTGCTACAATAGCAGAGTTGAGAAGTTGTGACAGAGATTGTACAGCTCCTAAAGCCTGAACTATTTATTGTCTGGCCCTTACACAAAGTGTTGGTTGGCCCTGCCCTGTGTGCTCACCCTGTATGTGACCCCTAGTAAGTTTCAAGTGTGAGAGATGCTCTTTAGAGGAAGTGCAGGTGCAGTGAAGTTGAAATTAATTTTTGGAATTAATAATATAAGGGACAGTAAAACTGGAAAGCAACAGAAGTATAGAAACATGAGATGCTTGATTAAAAAGAGGAAGAAATGAGAATAGGGGAAAATAAATGTGTTAGAAAGCAGACTGAAGGGAGCTGCTACCACATGTAGGTCGCGTCTCACCTGTGGAGGTATGCGCACTTTATCAGAATGGAGACATTTTCCAGGGACCAAGCCTGGCAGAGTACACGGCATTCTCATTAGCCAATGTGACCAAAAAGACAGGGACATTTTACATATTGTTCTTTCCCATATAGGTTTTTCCCCAATTTTTATATTATAAAAACTTTCAAAGCACAGAGCTTACATTGCACAGCTGTTAACGTTTGCCATATTCTAAGTGATCATCTATTTTAAATAACAGTTGATTATAGTAGTCTTTGATGCCCCTGGTGCTTAAATATTTGTGAGAATAGCTCAGCACTGTCCTCTCTAAATGTAAAACTGGATTAAGATTCCATGTTTCTGTCTTAAAAATTGGTGTGCATTTTGCAATATAATTCCTATGCTGGTGTTATTTACATATATGTATGTAGTATATATGACATATAATCACATTATATTACATATAATTACATTTTCATTCTGGGCCTTGAGTATGCTTATTAAATGGCTGTGTGCCCTTTAGGGTTACATGTTCCCTGGTTGTGGAGCAGAGAAATTGATTATTCCAATGTAATGGTGCAGAGAGTTCCTTAGATACAGGCTGCCGTCTCTAGCTTTGTTATCTTCACTTTCTTGTAAGCCTTGTGTTGCTGAAGTTCAGTTATGTATTTGTGTACTTACTATATTACAAGCCTCTCTGAGCATGTGCACAGTTTGAGAGAAGCCTTAAGTTTTAAGGATGCTCTCTTGGGTAGGTCAGGTGAGGAAGGTGGCATGGGGGAAAGGAAAGTTATTAATACATGTACAATTGCTAGCCCTTTATTGCCTAAGCTGTGATTTATAGATAACTGAACACATTGGAACTTGAGAACGTACTTGATCCTTTTTGTAGCCTTGTACTGTGCTCTTCAGAGCCTTGAATGTGCTTCTCTTACTTACCATTTTGTTTCTTACAGATTGTTGTGCTTGATGCTAGAAAACATTTTGAAGACAAGACTCTGAACAGTGACCTAAGCCACACTAGCTTATTAGAAAATGAGAAACTTCTGTTACCGACAAGCTTGGAAGATTCTTCTGGTACTGCAAGTAACCTGTGTTTCCCTGGTCTTCACCTTGCCACTCCACTTTATTCTGCTTTTTTGCAGTAGTTATGATGCCAACTTTTTGGGTTTTTTGTCCTTACTTTTTCTTCCTACCTGCCGGCACTCAAATGGCCACTTCTATTAAGTGATGGAATTCAAGAATTTATTTCTATTTATCTATCCTGATATGATTATACTCATCCTCAGTTTAACATTGTTAGGGTATAAAGTAGTCACCTGGAGGTGCCTTTTGGTATATAGCACTGTGTTTAGAAATTGGGGGAACCATGAAATTTTTTTTTTTTTTTTGAGATGGGGTGTCGCTCTGTCACCCGGGCTGGAGTACAGTGGTGTGATCTTGGCTCACCACAACCTCCGCCTGCCGGGTTCAAGTGATTCTCCTGAGTAGCTGGGATTACAGGTGCCCACCACCATGTCTGGATAATCTTTGTATTTTTAGTAGAGACAGGATTTCACCATGTTGGCCAGGCTGGTCTGGAACTCCAAAGTGGTCTGCCTGCGTTGGCCTCCCAAAGTGCTGGAATTATAGGTGTGAGCCACCGCACCCGGTCAGAACCATGAAATATTTGGCCTCTGCTCTCAGACACCTTAGGTGCAGAGAAGAGATGCAGAGCCAATTGTCAGATTGGGTTGCATAAACCCAACAGGCCCCAAGTGTGCCTGGGAATTATAGGGGGTGAGAAATTAACTCTGATTGAGGCAGGTACTGAAGCTTTCTAGAAAAAGGATGGAGCTTGTGCCAGGCCTTAGATATGGGAGGAGAAGGACATGTCAGGTAGCAGGAACAGCATCAGCAACGGCCCTGCTGTAAGCACGCGGGTTGTGTTTTGGGGAACAGCCAGGGGTTTTGTGTGGCAAGTTTACAGCACCTACAGGAGGTCACATTGGTAAATAAGCCCAGAAAAGTGTGAAATGGGGCCACATTATGCATGGCTTTGAAAGCCAGGCTGACGAGCTGAGTCAGCATCACATTCATGGAGAGCAGGTTTTGCCACCAAAGGAGTTTTCAGACGTTTTTGGATTTTGGAATAGTGGATAAATAATTATTGACCTGAATGTATCCACTCTTTGCGTGCTTTAGTGTGCTGGATTCTTGTAGACAGAATTGCTAAGACATAGGTGATGAGTGTTGTTGAGACTCTTAATGATTACAAAATTGACCTCTGAAATGACATTGCCGACTTAGAAGACCAGGACTGACTGAGAGTTCATGTTTTTTTTTTTTTTTTTTTTTTTTTGAGACGGAGTCTGGCTCTGTGGCCCAGGCTGGAGTGCAGTGGCCGGATCTCAGCTCACTGCAAGCTCTGCCTCCTGGGTTTACGCCATTCTCCTGCCTCAGCCTCCCGAGTAGCTGGGACTACAGGCGCCCACCATCTCACCTGGCTAGTTTTTTGTATTTTTTTAGTAGAGACGAGGTTTCACTGGGTTGGTCTCGATCTCCTGACCTCGTGATCCGCCCGTCTCGGCCTCCCAAAGTGCTGGGATTACAGGCTTGAGCCACCGCGCCCGGCCTGAGAGTTCATGTTTTATTTTGTGCTTGCTGAGCTGAGTGTTACAGCATTGAAAACCCCTGCAGTGGCCTTTCGCCTTCCCTCCCTCCTCCCTCTTTCCTCCGTTTTTTCCTTTTACTTCTCCTGTGATAGGCTCATGTATACTTTTTTGATAGAGGTAACCATTTGCCACACCATTTTCTGAAAAGTCTCCTCTCTTCTCATTGATTTGTGGTGCCACATTTATTGTATCCTAACTTTTGGTAACATGCCAGGGTCTGTTTCTGTCCTGTCTTCTCAAAGAGGTTAAATATTTATCTTGTATTAAAATGTTCATAATGATTTATAATTGACTAAAGTTACAATAGTTTTCTCATGTCAAAAAAACCCACCAAAATCTTAGTCCATTGACTCATTTATGTCTTATCAGCCTTTTTAATTACCAGTTATTGCTTAGTCACCACTTTAAGCATATTCTATTTTTTCTCGATTTTATCAATAGATGATGATATCGATGATGAAATGTTTTATGATGATCATTTGGAGGCTTATTTTGAACAACTGGCAATTCCAGGAATGATATATGAAGACCTAGAAGGACCAGAACCTCCAGAAAAAGGTTTTAAGTTACCCACAAATGATCTTAGTCAGGTGTGTTCCAGTCTTTTTGATTTTTCAGAAATTTGACATTAGAAAATTACTATTGGTCTCCTTGGATGTTCACATGAAATGTAAGCCTTTGGTTTTCTTTGGACTCTGTGTTTCCCAGGTATGAATTGATGAGATATGCCTACCCTTTCTTCCTTCTTGGTACCTTTCCCTCACTTACAGAAAATTAAAGGAGTAACACAGTGGACAGCTACACCATCTTCCTCCAGTTAGCCAGTTGCTAAAGTTTGCCACTTTTGTGTTTTCTTTCTCTCTCCATAAATACTTTCTTCTCTGAATCATTTGAAAGTAAGTTGCAGAGAGTATGACATTTCACTGGAATACTTCAGCATTTATCTTTTGTAGATAAGGACATTTTCCTGCATAACCACAATTCTGTTACCTAACTTTGATATAATAATTTAAATTACTGTACAGTCCATATTCACATTTACCCAACTGTTCCCAGACTGTCCTTTCTTCTTACCATTTTTTGTCTACAATTTAATCAAAGATTAACCTTGGCTTTGGTTGTCCTGTCTCTTTATTCTCTTTTAATTTGGGGTAGTTCTTTCATGACGTGATCTATTTTGTAAAATCTAGGCCCTTTGTTTTATAGAGTGAACCATAATCTAGTCAGGAGGGAAAAATAACCATAATCTGTTTTCCCTCCCAACTGGATTAGATTAAACATTTTGGCAAGAATACAGATTAAACAGTTTCTCATGAGTGGATTCATGGTAAACCAGGCAGTGCTGTGTACTTCTCATTGCCCGACACCAGGAGACGTTTCTCTCTCCCACAATTGGCGATAACTGTTGTTGATAATTTTGGCTAAGGTGATGTCAGCTGTATGTCTCCTTGTGAAGGTAGCTTTTCCTGTTTGTTATTAATAAGTCATCTGTGGGATGAGATATCAGCCCTTTGATCATCTTATTCCCCGACAACCCTTCACTAGCTGGCTTCAGTGTCCTTGCTGACTCGTAGAAATACTGATTGCTCTCGTGGTGACAATGGCGATTTTTCTAATTCCTTCTACATTTATTTTCTGGCATCCTTCAGTAAAGCCACATTTTCTCCCTCAAAATATTTCATTTTAATTAAATTTTTTTTTTTTTTCAACAGGAAAATGAAAATAGTAGCTTAAACTGCAAGTTTCAATCAGAAAATAACAGCTCTCTGATTTCCCTTGACTCACACTCTTCTGAAACAACTCACAAAGGGTCTGAGGAAAGCCAAGTTTTTTGTCTACCTGGGACTAGTAAGTATAGAAATATGATTCTTTTGTTCTTAAGTTCTAGTTTTGAATTTACCTTTTTTTTTTTTAACTTTTTTTTTTTTAATTATACTTTAAGTTCAAGGGTACATGTGTATAACGTGCAGGTTTGTTACATAAGTATACATGTGCCAGGTTGGTGTGCTGTACCCATTAACTCGTCATTTACATTAGGTATATCTCCTAATGCTATCCCCCACTTCACAACAGGCCCCGGTGTGTGATGTTCCCCTTCCTGTGTCCAAGTGTTCTCATTGTTCAGTTCCCATCTATGAGTGAGAGCATGCGGTGTTTGGTTCTTTGTCCCTGCGATAGTTTGCTGAGAATGATGGTTTCCAGCTTCATCCATGTTTCTACAAAGTACATGAACTCATCCTTTTTTATGGCTGCATAGTTTTCCATGGTGTATATGTGCCACGTTTTCTTAATCCAGTGTATCATTGATGGACATTTGGGTTGGTTCCAAGTCTTTGCTATTGTGAATAGTGCCACAGTAAACATATGTGTGTATGTGTCTTTATAGCAGCATGATTTATAATCCTTTGGGCATGTACCCGGTAATGGGATCACTGGGTCAAATGGTATTTCTAGTTCTGGATCCTTGAGGAGTTGCCACACTGTCTTCCACAATGGTTGAACCAGTTTATAGTCCCACCAACGGTGTAAAAGTGTTCCTGTTTCTTCACATCCTCTCCAGCACCTGTTGTTTCCTGACTTAATGATCACCATTCTAATTGGTGTGAGATGGTATCTCATTGTGGTTTTGATATGCATTTCTCTAATGGCCCATGATGATGAGCATTTTTTCATGTGTCTGTTGGCTGCATAAATGTCTTCTTTTGAGACGTGTCTGTTCATATCTTTCACACCCTTTTTGATGGGGTGGTTTTTTTCTTATAAATTTGTTTGAGTTCTTTGTAGATTCTGGATATTAGTCCTTTGTCAGATGAGTAGATTGCAAAATTTTTTTCCCATTCTGTAGGTTTTCTGTTCACTCTGATGGTAGTTTCTTTTGCTGTGCAGAAGCTCTTTAGTTTAATTAGATCCCATTTGTGAATTTTGACTTTTGTTGCCATTGCTTTTGGTGTTTTAGACATGAAGTCCTTGACCATGCCTATGTCCTGATTCGTATTGCCTAGGATTTTTTCTAGGGTTTTTATGATTTTAGGTCTAACATTTAAGTCTTTATTCCATCTTGAATTAATTTTTGTGTAGGGTGTAAGGAAGGGATCCAGTTTCAGCTTTCTATACATGGCTAGCCAGTTTTCTCAGCACCATTTATTAAATAGGGAATCCTTTTTTCAGGGATCTTTTGTCAGGTTTGTCAAAGATCAGATGGTTGTAGAGGTGTGGTGATATTTCTGAGGGCTCTGTTCTGTTCCATTGGTCTATATCTCTGTTTTGGTACCAGTATCATGCTGTTTTGGTTACTGTAGCCTTGTGGTATAGTTTGAAGTCAGGTAGCTTGATGCCTCCAACTTTGTTCTTTTGGCTTAGGATTGTCTTGGCAATGCGGGCTCTTTTTTGGTTCCATATGAACTTTAAAGTAGTTTTTTCCATTCTGTGAAGAAACTCATTGGTAGCTTGATGAGGATGGCATTGAATCTATAAATTACCTTGGGCAGTATGGCCATTTTCACGATATTGATTCTTCCTATCCATGAGCATGGAATGTTCTTCCATTTGTTTGTGTCCTCTTTTATTTTGTGGAGCAGTGACTTATAGTTTTCCTTGAAGAGGTCCTTCATATCCCTTGTAAGTTGGATTCCTAGGTATTTTATTCTCTTTGAAGCAATTGTGAATGGGAGTTCACTCATGATTTGGCTCTCTGTCTGTTATTGGTGTATAGAAATGCTTGTGATTTTTGCACATTGATTTTGTATCCTGAGACTTTGCTGAAGTTGCTTATCAGCTTAAGGAGATTTTGGGCTGAGACAGTGGGGTTTTCTAAACATACAATCATGTCACCTGCAAACAGGGACAATTTGAGTTCCTCTTTTCCTAATCGAATACCCTTTATTTCTTTCTCTTGTCTGATTGCCCTGGCCAGAACTTCCAACACTATGTTGAATAGGAGTGGTGAGAGAGGGCATCCCTGTCTTGTGCCAGTTATCAAAGGGAATGCTTCCAGTTTTTACCCATTCAGTACGATATTGGCTGTGGGTTTGTCATAAATAGCTCTTACTGTTTTGAGATACGTCCCATCAATACCAAATTTATTGAGAGTTTTTAGCATGAAGGGCTGTTGAATTTTTTGTCAAAGGCCTTTTCTGTATCTATTGAGATAATCATGTGGTTTTTGTCTTTGGTTCTGTTTATATGCTGGATTACATTTCTTGATTTGCGTATGTTGAACCGGCCTTGCATCCCAGGGATGAAGTCCACTTAATCATGGTGGATAAGCTTTTTGATGTGCCGCTGGATTCAGTTTGCCAGTATTTTATTGAGGATTTTTGCATTGATGTTCATCAGGGATATTGGTCTAAAATTCTCTTTTTTTGTTGTGTCTCTGCCAGGCTTTGGTATCAGGATGATGTTGGCCTCATAAAATGAGTTAGGGAGAATTCCCTGTTTTTCTATGGATTGGAATAGTTTCAGAAGGAATGGTACCAGTTCTTCCTTATACCTCTGGTAGAATTCGACTGTGAATCCTTCTGGTCCTGGACTGTTTTTGGTTGGTAGGCTATTAATTATTGCCTCAGTTTTAGAGCCTATTATTGGTCTATTCAGGGATTCAGCTTCTTCCTGGTTTAGTCTTGGGAGAGTGTATGTGTCCAGGAATTTATCCATTTCTTCTAGATTTTCTAGTTTATTTGTGTAGAGGTGTTTATAGTGTTCTCTGATGGTAGTTTGTATCTCTGTGGGTTCGATGGTGATATCCCCTTTATCATTTTTTATTGCATCTATTTGATTATTCTCTCTTTTCTTCCTTATTAGTCTTGCCAGCGGTGTATCAATTTTGTTGATCTTTTCAAAAAACCAGCTCCTGGATTCATTGATTTTTTTTGAAGGGTTTTTTGCATCTCTATCTCCTTCAGTTCTGCTCTGAACTTAGTTATTTCTTGCCCTCTGCTAGCTTTTGAATGTGTTTGCTCTTGCTTTTCTAGTTCTTTTAATTGTGGTATTAGGGTGTCATTTTTAGATCTTTCGTGCTTTCTCTTGTGGGCATTTAGTGCTATAAATTTCCCTCTACACACTGCTTTAAATGTGTCCCAGAGATTCTGGTATGTTGTGTCCTTGTTCTCATTGGTTTCAAAGAACATCTTTATTTCTGCCTTCATTTCGTCATGTACCCAGTAGTCATTCAGGAGCAGGTTGTTCAGTTTCCATGTAGTTGAGTGGTTTTGAGTGAGTTTCTTATTCCCGAGTTCTAGTTTGATTGCATTGTCGTCTGAGAGACAGTTTGTTATAATTTCTGTTCTTTTACATTTGCTGAGGAGTGCTTTACTTCCAACTATGTGGTCAATTTTGGAATAAGTGCGATCTGGTGCTGAGAAGAATGTATATTCTGTTGATCTGGGGTGGAGAGTTCTGTAGATTGTTAGGTCTCCTTGTTGGAGAGCTGAGTTCAAGTCCTAGATATCCTTGTTAACTTTCTGTCTCGTTGATCTGTCTAATATTGACAATGGGGTGTTAAAGTCTCCCATTATTGTGTGGGAGTCTAAGTCTCTTTGTAGGTCTCTAAGGACTTGCTTTATGAATGTGGGTGCTCCTATATTGGGTGCATATATATTTAGGATAGTTAGCTCTTCTTGTTGAATTGATCCCTTTACCATTATGTAATGGCCTTCTTTGTCTCTTTTGATCTTTGTTGGTTTAAAGTCTATTTTATCAGAGACTAGGATTGCAACCCCTGCCTTTTTTTGTTTTCCATTTGCTTGGTAGATCTTCATCCATCCCTTTATTTTGAGCCTGTTTGTGTCTCTGCATGTGAGATGGGTCTCTGGAATACAGCAAACTGATGGGTCTTGACTCTATCCAATTTGCCAGTCTGTGTCTTTTAATTGGAGCATTTAGTCCATTTACATTTAAAGTTAATATTGTTATGTGTGTATTTGATCCTGTCATTTTGTTGTTAGCTGGTTATTTTGCTCATTAGTTGATGCAGTTTCTTCCCAGCCTCAATGGTCTTTACATTTTGGCATGTTTTTGCAATGTCTGGTACCGGTTGTTCCTTTCCATGTTAAGTGCTTCCTTCAGGAGCTCTTGTAGGGCAGGCCTGGCGGTGACAAAATGTCAGCATTTGCTTGTCTGAAAAGGATTTTATTTCTCATTCACTTATGAAGCTTAGTTTGGCTGGATATGAAATTCTGGGTTGAAAATTCTTTTCTTTAAGAATGTTGAATATTGGCCCCCACTCTCTTCTGGCTTGTAGAGTTTCTACTGGGAGATCCACTGTTAGTCTGATGAGCCTCCCTTTGTGGGTAACCCAACCTTTCTCTCTGGCTGCCCTTAACATTTTTTCCTTCATTCCAACCTTGGTGAATCTGATAATTATGTGTCTTGGAGTTGCTCTTCTCGAGGAGTATCTTTGTGGCGTTCTCTGTATTTCCTGAATTTGAATGTTGGCCTGCCTTGCTAGGTTGGGGAAGTTCTCCTGGATAATATCCTGTAGAGTGTTTTCCAGCTTGGTTCCATTCTTCCCGTCACTTTCAGGTACACCAATCAGACGTAGATTTGGTCTTTTCACATAGTCCCATATTTCTTGGAGACTTTGTTCGTTTCTTTTTACTCTTTTTTCTCTAAACTTCTCTTTTTGCTCATTTCGTTCATTTGATCTTCACTAACCAATACTCTTTCTTCCACTTGATCGAATCGGCTACTGAAGCTTGTGCGTGCGTCACGTAGTTCTCGTGCCATGGTTTTCAGCTCCGTCAGGTCATTTAAGGACTTCTCTACACTTGTTATTCTAGTTAGCCATTCGTCTTTTTTCAAGGTTTTTAGCTTCTTTGCGATGGGTTTGAGCTTCCTCCTTTAGCTTGGAGAATTTTGATCATCTGAAGCCTTCTTGTCTGAACTCGTCAAAGTCATTCTCCATCTAGCATTGTTCCATTGCTGGCAAGGAGCTGCGTTCCTTTGGAGGGGGGAAAGGCGCTCTGAGTTTTAGAATTTACAGCTTTTCTGCTCTGTTTTTTCCCCATCTTTGTGGTTTTATCTACATCTGGTCTTTGATGATGGTGACCTACAGATGGGGTTTTGGTGTGGATATCCTTTCTGTTTGTTAGTTTTCCTTCTGACAGTCAGGACCCTCAGCTGCAGGTCTGTTGGAGTTTTCTGGAGGTCCACTCCAGACCCTGTTTGCCTGGGTATCCGCAGCGGAGGCTGCAGAACCGTGAATATTGCTGAACAGCAAATGTTGCTGGAAGCTTCTCTGGAAGCTTCGTCTCAGAGGGATACCCGTCCCTGTGAGGTGTCAGTCTGCCCCTACTCAGGGGGTGCCTCCCAGTTAGGCTACTTGGGGGTCAGGGACCTACTTGAGGAGGCAGTCTGTCTGTTCTCAGTTCTCAAACTCTGTGCTGGGAGAACCACTACTCTCTTCAAAGCTGTCAGACAGGAACATTTAAGTCTGCAGAGGTTTCTGCTACCTTTTGTTCCACTGTGTCCTCTTCCCAGAGGTAGAGTCTACAGAGACAGGCAGGTCTCCTTGAGCTGCAGTGGGCTCCACCCAGTTTGAGCTTCCCGGCCACTTTGTTTACCTACTCAAGCCTCAGCAATGGCGGGCTGCCCCCCCTGAGCCTCAGTGCCGCCTTGCAGTTCAATCTCAGACTTCTGTGCTAGCAATGAGCAAGGCTCGGTGGGCGTGGGACCCTCTGAGCCAGGCGTGGGATATAATCTCCTGGTGTGCCGTTTGCTAAGACCCTTGGAAAAGCACAGTATTAGGGTGGGAGTGACCTGATTTTCTAGGTGCCGTTTGTCTCGGAAAGGGAATTCCCTGACCCCTTGAGCTTCCCGGGTGAGGCGATGCCTTGCCCTGCTTCAGCTCACACTCGGTGGGCTGTACCCACTGTCCTGCACCCACTGTCTGACAAGCTCCGGTGAGATGAACCTGGTACCTCAGTTGGAAATGCAGAAATCACCCGTCTTCTGCATTGCTCACGCTGGGAGCTGTAGACTGGAGCTGTTCCTATTCAGCCATCTTGGACCCAACCGGCTTTACCTTTTTCTGGGGGAAAAAAAAAAATTTCTCTGGTATGATTTAGCATATATTAACTCTTCTAGTCCCTCAGGTCTTTAGACAGTCTAAAACTTTTCAGAAGAGCTTTTAATAATAGCTAAGTAAATTAGTGTTACTAGAAATACCGTAGTATATATTTCTTGGATTGAATATTACAAATAATTATATTCTATCCAGACATCAATAATTAAATATGAATTCTTTCTGTATGGTAGCAGTTTATCATGTTTATTATTGCCTCTTACTGTTGCTTATTTTCTCTCTAAGAAAATGGCTAAATTTGTCGTAGGAGTGCTAAGTATTAGGTTTACAGAAAATAATTTGTCTAGCAAGAAACAGTTATTATGCTAGATTCCTCAGATTTGATGTGGCTCCGTTAACGTTTTTCTTTATTTTTTCAGGGAATTCTGTAGGTGCTGGAGGTAGTAGAAGGCACACAGGTGGTATGTTACCATTTTCCTCTGGTACTTGGGGAATTGAGAAAGAAATAGAAAATGTGAAGGGTATCGTTCCAGATCTCAGCAGCGTAAGTTATGCATTTTTCTTATATTTCCTATGAAAAAAGGAACAAGGTATCTTTTGTGTTTATATGATGTTTTTTTTTTTAAAGTAACAGTTACTGTTGACTTTTGAAAAATATAGAAAAAGTAAAAAACTCACTACTGATAATGTTTCAATATGTTTGTAAGTATCTTTCATACAATTATACATTTTCTTGCATTTAAGTATTTAATGACTTGCATTTAGATTAGTCATTTGGAAAGTTCTTTAGCTCAGTGTCCAGTCATTAAATGAAAAAGCAAACGGATCTTTTACTTTGCTCAAACATACTTGTTTTTCATTGTTTCAGTTTTTTCTGTTTCTTAATAGTACCCCCTTTCTCCTGTGCCTGAAGCTTGGTAGTTATTTCGGAGTCATATGTATTCCTTATGCCCCTTTTTTAGTAATGTTGTTACAGTTTTATAAACTGTGATTTGAATTTTGCATGTGGGTTAATTTTTTCTGACTTAGACCCACTTGTCCAGTATTGATTAAAATAATGCTTGGTTTTTTGCTTTATTCTGTGCATCTCTGTTTTGTATGTTAAATATATTTTTAATTTAAATTTTAACTTGTAAAATGCATATAACATAAAATTTACTATCTTAATCTCTTTTTTTTTTTTTTTTTTTTTTGAGACAGAGTCTCACTCTGTCGCCCAGGCTGGAGTGCAATGGCGCAATCTTAGCTCACTGCAACCTCTGCCTCCCAGGTTCAAGCAATTCTGTCTCAGCCTCCCGAGTAGCTGGGATTACAAGCGCACATCACCACCTGGTTAATTTTTGTATTTTTAGTAGAGATGGAGTTTCACCATGTTGGTCAGGCTGGTCTCAAACTCCTGACCTCAAGTGATCTGCCTGCCTTGGCTTCCCAAAGTGCTGGGATTATAGGAGTGAGCCACCACGCCTGGCCACTATCTTAATCATTTTTAAGTGTACAGTTCAATAATGTTAAGTACATTTACATTGTACAGCCAATCTTCAGGACTCTTCATCTTGTAAAACTAAAACTCTGCCCATTAAACAACAAACCTCAATTCCCTCCTGCCTTCCAACTCATGGCAACTACCATTCTACTTTCTGTCTCTATGAATTTGCTCACTCTGGGTAAGCTCATATAAGTGGAATCATACAATATTTGGCCTTCTGTGTCTTATTTTATTAAGCATGAGGTTTTCAAGGTCTGTTCATGTGATAGCATATATCAACATTTCATTGTTTCTTACGGCCGAATAATATTCTATTATATATACCACATTTTATTTGTTCCCTCATCCTTCAGTGGACACTTGGGTGTTTCTGTCTTTCGGCTTTTGAGTGTAGTGCTGCTGTGAACATCAGCGTACAAATACCTGTTCGAGTCCTAGCTTTCAGTTTGTTTGGGTATATATGTAGGAGTGACATTGCTGGGTCGTGTGGTAATTCTGTGTTTAATGTTTTGAGGAGTTGCCATAGTGTTTTTCATAGCAGTTGCACCAGTTTACATCCACCAGCAAAACACTAGGATTCCAATTTTTCCACATCCTATTTAACACTCTTTACTTTTTTCCCTTTTTAAATTACAGTTATCCTAATGAGTATGAAGTAGTATCTCGTTGTGGTTTTGATTTGCATTGTCCTGAAGACTAGTGATACTGAACATCTTTTCATGTATGTCTTCCTTGGGGAAATGTTCGTTTAAGGCCTTTGCCCACTTTTTAATTGAGTTTTTTTGTTGTTGTTGAATTGTAGAGTTCTTTATGTCATCTGGATATTAATTCCTTACCAAATGTCTGAATTGTAAATTTTTCTCTCATTCTGTAGATTGTCTTTTACTTTCTTGATATTGTCCTTTAATGTGCAAAAATTTTAAATTATGATGTAGTGTGATCTATTTTTATATTACTAGCTGTGCTTTTGTTTTTGTTTTTTTTTTTTTTTTTTTTTTGAGACGGAGTCTTGCTCTGTAGCCCGGACTGGAGTGCAGTGACCAGATCTCGGCTCACTGCAAGCTCCGCCTCCCGGGTTTACGACATTCTCCTGCCTCAGCCTCCGGAGTAGCTGGGACTACAGGCGCCCGCCACCTCGCCCGGCTAGTTTTTTGTATTTTTAGTAGAGACGGGGTTTCACCGTGTTAGCCAGGATGGTCTCGATCTCCTGACCTCGTGATCCGCCCGTCTCGGCCTCCCAAAGTGCTGGGATTACAGGCTTGAGCCACCGCGCCCGGCGCTTTTGTTTTTATGTCTGTGAAATCGTTGTCAAATTCAATGTCATGAAGATTTTCCTGTTTTCTTCCAAGAGTTTTATAGAGTTAGCTCTTACATTTAGATTGTTGAACTGTGACTTTGTGAGAGAAAAAGAAAAAAGGGAAAAAGAGAAAACGATGGTTGAATTTTTTTATTTTTTATTTATTATTTTTTTTTGGAGGCAGGCAGAGTCTCCCTCTGTCGCTCAGGCTGGAGTGCAGTGGCGCGATCTGGGTTCACTGCCAGCTCCACCTCCTGGGTTCGTGCCGTTCTCCTGCCTCAGCCTCCCGAGTAGCTGAGACTACAGGTGCCTGCCACTGCACCCGGCTAATTTTTTTGTATTTTTAGTAGAGACGAGGTTTCACCGTATTAGTCAGGATGGTCTCCATCTCCTGACCTCATGATCCACCCGTCTCGGCCTCCCAAAGTGCTAGGATTACAGGCGTGAGCCACCACGCCCGGCCTGTTGATTTGTTTTGAGTTTATTTTTATATGTGATGTTAGGTAAGGGTCTAACTAACATCGTTCTTTTGCATGTGGATATTAAATTTTCTCAGCACTATTTATTAAAAAGGCTGTTCTTTCTTCATTGAATGGTTTTGGCACTTTTATCAGAAATCAATTTATCATGTATGTGAGGGTTTATTTCTGGCTTCTCTGTTCTAGCCCATTGGTCTATTTGTCTGTCTTTTTGACAGCGCCACGCTGCTTTAATCACTGTGTCTTTGTAGGACGTTGGGAAGTGTTAGTCCTTCAACTTAGTTCTTCTCTTTCAAGATTTTTTTGTCTGAGGCCCTTGGCAATTCCATATGAATTTGAGGATCAGCTTTTCCATTTCTTTAGAAAAGGCTGTTGAAATTTTGAGAGGGATTTTGTTGAATCTACGGGTCACTTTGGGTAGTATTGATACCTTCGCAATGTTAGTCTTCATATTCATGAAGACACAGGTTGTCTGTCCATTCTTTTAGGTCTTTTGGTCTTCTTTCTTTCAACAGTGTTTTGTAGTTTTCAGTATGTCTTTCACTTCCTTGATTAGATTTATTCCCAAGTACTTTAGTCTTTTAGATGCTGTTGTAAATGGAATTGCTTTCTTAGTTTACAGTTTGGATTGTTTATTGCTGGTATTTAGAAACATCTGATTTTTGTGTGCTGATCTTGTACCTTCTAGATTTTTCTCCAGTGTTATCTTCTAGGAGTTTTATAGTTTTGCATTTTACGTTTAGGTCTGTGATTTTCAGTTAATTTTTGTGAAAGGTGTAATGTCTTTGTTGAGATTCATTTTTTTGCATGCAAATATCTAATTGTTCCAGCACCATTTGTGAAAAGACTATCTTTGCTTCATCGTGATGCCATTGTTCCTTTGTCAAAGATTAGTTTGACTATATGTATGTGGGTCAGTTTTCCGAATTTCTATTCTGCTGATCTGTTTGTCTATTCTTTCACCAGTACATCACTGTCTTGGTTACTACAGCTTTATTAAGTAATGAAATTGGGCAGTGTCTTCTCACTTTATTCTTATTTTTCAAGATTGAGTTGGTTGTTCTGGGTCTTTTGTCTCTTTGTGTAAACTTTATTTTTTTAAAAATTTATTATTTTTTTTTGTTTGAGACAGAGTCCCTCTCTGTCACCCAGGCTGGAGTGCAGTGGCATGATTTTGGCTCACTGCAACCTCTACCTCCCGGGTTCAAGCGATTCTCTCTCCTCAGCCTCCAAGGTAGCTGGGATTACAAGTGTACGCCATCGTGCCCAGCTAATTTTTGTATTTTTAATAGAGATGAGGTTTCACCATGTTGGCCAGACTGGTCTGAAACGTCTGATTTCAAATGATCCACCTGCCTCTGCCTCCCAAAGTGCTGGGACTGCAGGCATGAGCCACCATGCCCAGCGTGTGTAATCTTTAAAATCAGTTTGTCAGTATCTAAATTAAGAACTTGGCTGGGATTTTGATTGGTATTAAATTGAATGTATAGGTGAAGTTGGGAGGAACTGACATTTTGACAGTGTTGAGTCTTCCTATCCATGAACATTGAATCTCTCTCAATTTATTTGATTTTCTTTTATTTCTTTCTCAGAGTTTTGTAGTTTTCTCGCATATAGATGTTATATATATTTTGTTAGATTTATACCTAACTTATTTCATATATAGGGGTATTAATGTAGATAGTATTGTTTTAAATTTCAAATTCTACTAGTTCATTGCTAGTGTATAGGAAAGCAGTTAACATTTATGTAATAAATATGTATGCTGTCATCTTTTATTAGTTCCAGGAATTTTTTTGTCAGTTCTTTTGGATTCTCTGCATAGGTGATCATGTCATCCACAAGCAAAAGACAGTTTTTATTTCCTCCCGATCTGTATACATTTTATTTCCTTTTCGTGTCTTAATTGCATTAGCGAGGACTTACATATGATGCTGAAAACCAGTGGTGAGCGGAGACATCCCTGCCTTATTCCTGGTCTTAGTGGAGAGACTTCTGGCTTCTTACTATTAAGTGTGATGTTAGCTATGGTTTTTTTAAGGTTTTTTTTTTAACTTTTATTTTATTTTTATCAAGTTGAGAATGTTTCTCTCTAGTTTACTGGAAATTTTTATCATGAATGGGTGTTGGATTTTTGTCAGATTTTTTTTTTTTTGCATCTATTGATATGATCACATGATTTTTTTTTTGGTAGTCTGTTGATGTGATAGATTTCATTAATTGATTTTTGATTTTTTTTTTGATTTTTTTTTTTTTTTTTTGAGACAGAGTCACGCTCTGTCGCCCAGGCTGGAGTGCTGTGGCGCGATCTCGGCTCACTGCAAGCTCCGCCTCCCGGGTTCACGCCATTCTCCTGCCTCAGCCTCCCGAGTAGCTGGGACTACAGGCGCCCGCCACCTCGCCCGGCTAATTTTTTTTTTGTATTTTAGTAGAGACGGGGTTTCACCATGTCAGCCAGGATGGTCTCGATCTCCTGACCTCGTGATCCGCCCGCCTCGGCCTCCCAAAGTGCTGGGATTACAGGCGTGGGATTACACCGCGCCCGGCCGGTTTTTGATTGTTGAACTAGGCTTGCATACCTGGGATCTCCTTGGTTATGATATATAATTCTTTTTATATATTATTTGATTTCCTAATATTTTGTTGAGGAGTTTTGAATTTGTGTTTATGGGAGAAATTGGTCACTCATTTTATTTTTTTGTGATGTCTTTAGTTTGGGTATTAGCATGATGCTGACTTCATAGAATCTGTTAGTAAGTATTCCCTCTGCTATTTTCTGAAAAAGGTTGTAGAGAATTAGTATAATGTTTTCCTTAAATGTTTGGTGGAATTCACTATTGAACCTATCTGGGCATGGTGTGTTCTATTTTGGGAGGGTATTCATTATTGCCTTTATTTCTTTAACAGATAGGGGCCTACTCAAATTGTGTTTCTGTTGTGTGAGTTTTTTTCTGATAAGAAGAATGTGTATTCTGCTGTTTTTGGGTGAGGAATTCCCTAGACATCCGTTATATCTAGTTGATTGTTAGTGTGTTCAGCTGTGTTCTTATTGAATTTCTTCTCACTGGATGTTTCTGATAGAGGAGTGTTGAGATCGTCAGTTATGATAGTTGGTTTATCCATTTCTCTTTGTAGTTCTGTTGGTTTTTACTACCTGTATGTTGATACTCTCTTGGGAGGTGTATACACGTTAAGGATGGTTATATCTTCCTAGAGAATTGATTCCTCTATATCATTATGTAGTACCCTGCCTTATCTCTGATAACTTTTCCTACTTTGAAGTCTGCTCTGTCTGAAAGTAATATAGCTATTCCTGCTTTCTTTTGATTAGTGTTTTAATGCCATATCTTTGTCCATCCATTTACTTTTAATCTACATACTGGTTTCTTGTAGACATCATATACTTAGGTCTTGTGTTTTGATTCTCCTCTGAAAATCTCTTCCAGTTGGCATGTTTGTTTGTTTATTTTTTTGAGGTGGAGTCTTGCTTTGTTGCCAGGCTGGAGTGCAGTGGCGTTATCTCGGCTCACTGCAACCTCCAACTCTCTGGTTCAAGTGTTTCTCTTGCCTCAGCCTCCTGAGTAGCTAGAATTACAGGCACGCACCACCACGCCCGGCTAATTTTTGTATCTTTAGTAGAGACGGGGGTTTCACCATGTTGGCCAGGATGGTCTCAATCTCCTGACCTCGTGATCCGCCCGCCTTGGCCTCGCAAAGTGCTGGGATTACAGGCCTGAGCCACCGTGCCCGGCCTGTTTATTTTTATTTATTTGTTTTTTTGAGATTGAGTCTCACTCTGTTGCCCAGGCTCTAGTACAGTGGTGCGATCTCAGCTCTCTGCAACCTCCACCTCCTGAGTTCGAGCAATTCTCCTGCCTCAGCCTCCCGAGTAGCTGGGATTACAAGTGTGTGCCACCCCACCCGGCTATTTTTTTTGTATTTTTAGTAGAGATGGGGTTTCACCACGTTGGCCAGGATGGTCTCGAACTCCTGACCTCAAGTGATCCACCAGCCTTGACCTCCCAAAATGCCGGGATTACAGGCGTGACCCACCGCGCCCAGCCAGTTGGTGCATTTAGACCGTTGACTTTGAAAGTGATTAATTGATGTAGTTGGATTAATGTCTACCATGTTGTTCCTGGCTTTTTCCCCCTATTTTTTTCTTCCAGTCGTATTCTCTTTGTGGTTTTATTTTAAGAATATTATTATTATTATTTCTATTTTGAAACAGGGTCTCTATGTTGCCCAGACTGGGGTGCAGTGGCAGAATCATAGCTCACTACAGCCTCGAACTGCCAGGCTCAAGCGATCCTCCTGCCTCAGCCTTCTGAGTAGTTGGGACAACAGGCACATGTCACTACACCTGGCTAACTTTTAAGTTTTTTGTAGAGCTAGGGTCTTGCTATGTTGCCCAGTCTGGTCTTGAGCTCCTGGCCTCAAGGGATTCTCCCACCTTGGCCTCTTAAGGTACTGGGATTACAGGGGCCAGCCACTGTGCCTGGCCTCTTTGTGGTCTTAATGCGGCATTTTATATGATTGTATTTTCTCATCATTAGCATATCAGATATAATTCTTTTTCGTCCCACTTTTTTTAGTGGTTGCTCTAGAGTTTGCAATATATATTTACAATTAATCCATATTCACTTTCAGATAACATTATACTGCTTAACAGGTAGTTTGAGTATTGATAATAACAAAATATTCCTAATTCCTCCCTCCCATTCCTTGTATCATTGCTATCATTCATTTCACTTACATGTAAGTATATATAAGCATATATGTGTGTCTATATATAGACACACACCCTCACATATATATACTTATACATACACACATGTAACCATACATAATTGAATACGTTGTTGCCATTATTTTTCTGAACAATGTGTTATTAAACCAATTAAAAATTAGAAAAATAAAATTTTTGTTTTACCTTATTCTGTCTTTGATGCTCTTCCTTTCTTTGTAGATTTAAGATTCTGACCTGTGTATTTTTCTTCTCTCAAAGTAACTTTTTAAAAAATTTCTTGCAAGGCAGGTCTACTGGCAATAAATACCTTCAATTTTTGCTTGTCTGAGAAAGTATTTCCCTTTCATGTTTGAAGGATAATTTCTCAGGTTACAGAATTAGAGATTGATGGTTTCTTTCTTTCAACTCTTTAAAATAGTTCACTTCATTGCCTTCTTGCTTGGTGGTTTCTGAGGAGACGCCAAATGTCACTCTTGGTTTCTCTGTGAGTGAGGTGATTGTTTTCCTCTCTTGTTTTTCTTTAGGATTTTTTTCTTTGTCTTTGATTTTCTGTAGTTTGAAAATGATAGGCTTAGGTGAAGTATTGGTTTTGGCTTTTATTGATTTTTTTCCATGTGCAGCCCTGTTGCGGTAGGCCTTTATCTTGGTGTTCTGTGAGCTTCCCGGATATCTGGCTTGTTGTCTGAATTAATTTGGAGAAATTCTCATTCATTAGTGTTGCAGATATTCTGTTGCTTTCTGTTTGTCTTCTCTTTTTGATGTCTCTGTTCTACATTCTGTAGTTGTCCTGCAGTTTTTTGAGATCGTTTTTTCATTCTTTGTTGTCTTTGCATTCAGTTTTAGAAGTCTGTCGGCACATCCTGGAGCTCAGAGTATCTTTCCTGTGCTGTGTCCAGTCTACTGATGAGCCCATCGGCACATCCTGGAGCTCGGAGTATCTTTCCTGTGCCGTGTCCAGTCTACTGATGAGCCCATCGGCATATCCTGGAGCTCGGAGTATCTTTCCTGTGCCGTGTGCAGTCTGCTGATGAGCCCAGCATAGACATTCCTCACGTGTTACCGTTTTTGATCTCTGGCATTTCTTTCTGATTCTTTCTCCTAAGTTCCATTTCTCTGTTTACATTGCCACTCTGTTCTTGCATGGTGTCTGCTGTATCCATTAGAGCTCTTAGCATATTCATCATAATTGTTTTTGGTTTCTGGCCTGAGGATGCCAACATCCCTGCCATATCTGGTTCTGTTGGTTCTGATGCTTGCCTTGTCTCTTCAAACTGTGTTTTTTTGCCGTTTAATTTTTTCTTGTTAGCTGTACGTGATGTACCAAGTAAAATAACTACTGTAAATAGGCCTTTCATTATGTTGTGGTAAGATGTTGGGGAGGGAAAGTATTCCATAATTCTGTGGTTCGGTCTCAGTCTTTCAGTGAGCCTGTGCCTGTAGACTGTGCGCTCCACAAGTGTTTCTCAGGTTTCTCCTCCCGTTAGGATGGACAGCGAGGCTAGAGGGAGCTGGAGTTGGGTATTTCCCTTTCCCCAGTCTACTTAGGCGCTGATGAAACCCCAGCAGGGGTAGGTTTTCTTGAGGGCGGATCTAAGAACAAAGTGCCCTGTTGTATTTCAAAATGACCCCTTTCTCCTCCCCATACTGGAAGCCCAAGGGGATTTTTCTCCATTATTTGCTGTGAGAACTTGGTCGTGCTGGAGGTAAAACTCACAAAAGCATGGGACCCACCTGTGACTGGATGCCCTGGAGTTTTTAACTCAGACTTTTCCACACTGAGCCCGCAGCAGTTCCTCAGTTACATGTTAGGTGTTCCTTCTCTGCTGCTTGCTGTGGAGGTTTCTGCTTGGGAGTATATCCCCTGTAGGTTAGAATTCTCTGTGTTTGCCTGTCTCTCCCGTTCTGGAGGCAGCAGTTTATCCTGTCACCTTCTCTTACGGATCTACGAAGAGTTGATTTGTCAGTTTGTTCATCTTTTTACTTCTTGTCAGGATGGAGTGGCGACTTCCAAGCGCTTTGCACGCAGAACTGGAAGCGAGAAGTTGTAACTGCCTTCTTTATTCAAGATTAAGTTGCTTTACGGATGAGACAGCCAGTTTTCCACATTATGTTTCTTTTTAATCTTTGCAAGTGTTGTATATGAAAAGCAGTTATCTCGTTTTAAGTGGCATTTGTCGTTTTTTTTTCTTGGGGTATTTGTATTTTAACTTAATTTTATAAGGTTTTTATGTTATGGAAATATATTGATCTTTATATATGTTTTAGGCTTTAATGTGTGTATGAGCTTCCTAGGTTGCCAGAGCAAATTACCACAGGCATGCCTAAAACAACAGAAATTTATTTCCTCACAGTTACGGAGGCCGAAAGTCTGAAGTCAAGGTGTTAGCAGGGTGGTTCTCCCTCCTAAGGCTCTTAGAGGAGAATCCTTCCTGGTCCTCCCAGCTTCTGCTGGCTCCTGGTGTTCCTTGGCTTGCAGCAGCAGCACTCAGATATCTCTCTGTGTGTTCATGCGGCCTTGTCCTCTGTGTCTTTGTCTGAAATTTTCTTCTCTTGTCTCTGATGCGGACATTGGTCATTGTGACCAATCCAGTATGGTCTTGTCTCAAGATCCTTAAGTTAATTACATCTGTAGAGACTTTGTTTTAGAATAATATCACAATTTATAGTTACCAGGCTTAGGACCTGGATGTACCTTTTTGAGGGGACACAATTCAGGACATGAGAGTGTTACACTTAGAAGATGTTATTCACTGAAGAATAAAAGACAATCCATCTGTATTTTTTCCTAGTATTTTTATATCTAAATCTTTAAGTCATCTGCAATTTGTTTTGATGTTTGTTTATTTATTTTATTTATTTATTTTTTGAGACGAAGTCTCGCTCTTGTCCCCCAGGCTGGAGTGCAGTGGCAGAATCTTGGCTCATTACAACCTCTGCCTCCCGTGTTCAAGTGATTCTCCTGCCTCAGCCTCCCTAGTAGCTGGGATTACAGGCTCCCGCCACCACGCCTGGCTAATTTTTGTATTTTTAGTAGAGATGGGGTTTCACCATGTTGGCCAGGCTGGTCTTGAACCCCTGATCTCAGGTGATCCGCCCGCCTTGGCCTCCCAAAGTGCTGGGATTACAGGTGTGAGCTACCACGCCTGGCCTTGATGTTTATTTTTATATAATAAGTTGGCAAAGCACCCAGTTAATAAATGGCGGCACTAGGATTTGAACCTATGTCTTTCTTATTTGAAAGTCATCATTTATTTAGAATGACCTCCTTTTAGTGTTGTAACTTTCAGAAACTGTGCCTTATCAGGTTGTTCTTATTGCTTGTCTTATTATAGCAGAAAGGACTGCTGTTAATAAGTTTCACTGGCATGTGATACCGTGGTGGCAGCCAAATATCCACAAACAGTATTGAAGACACTTGAGCCCCTTTTCAGCAGTTGTTATTGTAGGAAAGAATAAGAAGTGCCACTTGGAAAAATGTTTTGGAGAGCATAGTTTGAAGGCACTGGATAAATTTGCTCTGTCTGATACAAATTTTATTGGACTGGCCAGGGACATTTGTAGTATAAATTACTTTACTTCTATTAAAAGATATTAATATCAAGGGCTGTTTATCCATATTAATTTTATGAGGCTAGTCACACTAATATAGGCTTACCATGTTTGTAGAGACTTTTATTGGTAATGATAAAAGTTGAGCTGACAACGTTTCTATCATCCTGTAATGTAATGCACACCTAGAGCCCACTTTTGGTATGTAAATCTCTTGATGTGTTTCTGATGACCACATCACAAAGTCTGGTTTTGGTAAGTTTCTTATCAATGGTTCATATATTCACATATAGTCTAGAATACAGTGAATACTGTGTGTTCTGTTCCTTCATATAATAAACATTTTGTATCAACTGTATAATTTTTCCCATAAGTTTTAAAATAAGTTATAAAAAACAAGACTTACTGTTGCTCTGTGAAGAAATCTGTTTTTTTAATTTTTTTTTTTTTTTAAAGGAAAGTACAAATAAAGATGTTCTGGTGAAGACCCTCAGGACTACTGACCTGAAACTTAACTCTGATAATTTTCATGATGCAAATGCCAATAGAGGTGGTTTTGACCCGACTGACCCTGTAAAACAGGGGGTGGAGTGTCCTCATCAAAATAAGACAGTTTTGCACATGGATGGATGTTTAGACACTGAGACTTCTACAGTGTCCATTCAAGAAGCTGTGGATGTAGCCTCTTTGAAGCCTATTAGTGACAGTGGAATTAATTTCAGTGATGCCCTTTGGTCACCAACTTGTGAAAGGCGAACATGTGAATGTCACGAATCCATTGAAAAGAATAAAGACAGTAAGTGTACTTTTAAAAAAATAGAATGAAAGAAATAAATGTTCGTACATCTTAATAGGATATATTTTCATGTGAAATGGGCCAGTCTTTCCTATTGAAATATTTTAGTGTTTTATAGTTTAAAGAAAATTTTAAATCTACTAGTACAGGGAGGATTGCTCAGAAGTGGTATCTTTTCTCAGAGATCTGGTGAAAACGTACCTTTCTAGCTAAGTCTTAGCATTCTTTTCCTTTATTCCTCATTCTCCATTATAGACTTTTTTGTGAGTAAAGCTGCTTGCCTTCTGTCAAAGAGATACTTTTCTTTTGGGGAAGTGATTTTTCCTTTTTCTAACTAGCTTTGACAGACTTCAGTACTTTTGGTAACTAAGGTAGTCATCTAAATTAAAAAAAAATTGAGAATGTTTTATCATTTTAATTGTTACATGTGTCATTTGATATTTTGGGAATTTTATTTTTTAGAAACAGATCTCCCACAGAGTGTGGTCTATCAAAATGAAGAGGGTAGGTGGGTCACAGACCTTGCCTATTACACATCTTTTAATAGCAAACAAAATTTAAATATGTCTCTAAGTGATGAGATGAATGAAGACTTCAGATCTGGTTGTAAGTATATGGATAAACGTTTATTATAACATTTTCACTGTTTCTGATCTTTCTAAGATTACTCTCTATATGTTGGTCAGTCACATCAGATCCCTTCTGGACTATCACTGTATTCTGGAAGCGCTTCACTTGTTTTTATAGGACCTCAGGTTTTAGCCAGTCTTAATCATTGTAGAATGAGCCGAGCCATCTCCTTAAGCAAAGCCAGTGAGTGAGAACAGCCTTTGTACACTGCTGTGTAGACACCCTAGTATTGCAGGGCTGGAAGGGACTTCAGGTTTTGCCTGTCCCTTTAAAATTTCTGACTCGAGCAAAGGAAATGTCCTGATAAATCAGCAGTTACAAAAACCAGTCCATGAAAGGTAGAAAGTGTGGTAGAAATGATGGAAGAAGAGTAACCAAAAAGATAATGAAATCTCAAGGGATAAAAGCGTTAACAGAAGCAGTTAGGTTGTTGATCAGCATCATCCCTGACGGTGAATATAGAAAGTGGTTTAGGTCTACACGGCGCCAGGCCACGGGATTTGGAGCCGCAGCCTGTGAAGATGTTGTGCCGCAGCCCTCCGGGCTGAGCTCTGCGGTAACTGGAAGGAGCCACGCTGCTCATGGGCCTGTCAAGCCTGGGCTTGTTCATAGGCTTGCGCCAGAGGAAGAAATTTTCCCACTTACTGCTTGCACTAAGCTTCTTTCAAAAAGTCTCCTGATGTGGAATTACAGCAATAAATGAGGTAGTATGCCAGCCCTTAACTGTTTATCAGCCCAGAATGATGAGACAGGAATGCAGTACACAGTCATCGGCATCGTGAGAAACTCAAACCCAAAGCAATGGAATTCAGAGAAGAAACAAACGTTGCGTGAATAGGTAGCAAAAGAATAGGAAGCCACTTTTGAGGTAGAGTTTTCACAGGTAATCCTTTGGAGGCACGAGAAATTTCAGATGGAGAGAAAGCCCAGTTTGGAAGGGAGTGAGATGGTGAAGTGTGGGCATGTTTGAGAAGGTGCATGGTCCGGTGTGGCCAGCCTGTATGGCAGGATAAAGGGAGGGTGGCCAGGGGCTAGGAGGTGAAGCTGGAGAGGTCAGTGGGCCAGGAGTGGATTGAGTTTTGACGACCATGCCCAGGATTGAGGCTTGTCTGGGAAGCGACAGGACTTGTTGCTTGTGGAACTTGCTGGGTGAGTCTTCTTTTGGCAGTCAGGGTCATTTGGGAGAGTTCTTAGGATGTTGTCGAAATCTAGGTGTCCCAGTGAACATGAAGAGAGTAGCTAATGAAAGACACAGAAGTAAAATGGTTAGGATTTCATGGCTGGATTTCAGGGGATGGTAGAGAGGCAGGAAGAGAGGAGGGTCTGTGGTCTGAGTTACCTGGGGCAATGGCGATACTGTTACCTGAGGCAGGGAATCAGAAGAACATGTAGATTTTGGGTGATTGTGGTTTGAGGCAGAAGTAGTCTTTAGTGGAAATAGGGGTGAGAAGTGTGAAGCTGAGTTGCAGTTAGGACTTACTCAGTGATATCTTGATCTAAAAATGATGATGCAGACTGGATGGTGGATATTTATCACTTATAAGATCATGGAATTCTCATGTGTTGCTGGTGCGAGCGTAAATTGGTACAGCCATTTTGGAAACCTGTTTGGCAGTGTCTTGTAAAGGTGAACTTAATGAACTTCATACTTTATGACCTAATAATTCTATACCTGAGTACATACACAGCAGAATAGGGTGTACATATTCACCAAAAGACATACTAGAATGTTTATAGCAGCACTATTTGTATCAGCCCCAAATTCTCAAATTCGCATTAGCAGTGGAAGTTTCCAAGTCGCTGCGGAACCACCCTCCCCTCCCCCAGCCGTAGAATGGATTATGTTTATTCATACCCTGGAATATTAGGTTGCAGTGGGAATGAGATGTGAAGCTACATGTAACAACATTGGATGAATCTCAGTAACGTGGAATGACATGAAGCTGACTGAGAATGCAGACTCTGTAGTTCTATTTGTGTACAGCTCAGCAGTGCAGTCCTGCAGAGCCCGCCGCAGGGCAGTGGTTACGTGTGGATGGGGAGGTAGCATGGGAAACTGACTCGGGTGGTTTGGGCACTGACAGTGTTACGCTTCTTAATCTGTGCTGTTGGCTACGCAGATGTGTTCAGATTGTGAAAATTCCTCGAGCTGTGCACTTCACCTCTCTGTTGTAAAAAGTTTTTAAAAATTAGCAATCAAACTGAGAATAAAAGATTTGTAATTCATATTACAGGTTTAGAGCCCATTCTGCTAATATATAAACAGTTCTAATAAACAATAAGAAAAAGACCAACTACCTCAAAATTGGAAACAATTTATAGAAAAAGAAAAATGGTTGTTAAATGTACAACAAAAAATGTTCATTTTTACTCATGGAAAGAAATGCAGTGTAAATCCACCCAGTCATAGTATTTTTCAGTTACTTCCGTGGTAGTGACAAAAGTTCGGCAGTAAAACTGTCTCAGCAAAGATATGAGAGACACAGGTGTACCAGTCCGTGCTTGGCACAGCCTCTGGGTATAACGACACTGCAGCATCCAGCAAAGTTACGCGCGCACCGTCCTGTAACCGAGTAGTTCTGCTTCTGGGAATTTATTCTTCAGATTCACTTGTACAAATGGTACATGATGTATGTGCAAGCTCATTACTTGCAGCATTGTCTGTAATAATAAGGTTGGAAGCAATGTAGATGGACAAAATAGGGTATAAATCAAGGTGCATCCATACAAGGAAGCACCCTGTGGCCATACAGAATGGTAAAGGAGCTCTTTAATTACTGAAATGGAATGATCACCAAAATAAATTATGTAAAATCCACCTCCAAGCACATAAAGTATTGTAACATTTGTGTAGAAAGGTAGGAGAGGAGAAGATGTACATATAGACATTTGTAAAGACATACAATGGAAAGATAAAGCAAGATACTGACTACAGGAATCTCTAGCTACTCGAACTCAAAAATCAAAAATTCAGATAGACATTTCAGAAATATTTTAGCTATTGGTTGCATCTGAGGGCGTGGGAAACGAGGGTCAGGGATGGGGAGACAGTTTTCAGTGTATACCCTTGTAAGTCTTTGGTTAACTTTGAAAAGCTCTTTAATGTGGTATCATACATACACCTTTTACATTTGAATTATTAGATGTATTACTATTAAAAAATAAAAAATGGTATTGGAAAGATTGAATGAAACCAACCTTGTGCTTAGGGAATGAGTGCTAGTCTGGTTGGAAAGGATGACTAGCATGGGTGGGGAGGAAAGGGAGACGGGGAGATGGAAAGCTATTAAAAAGGTTGGTGGACAGAAAAAGCTGATGGGTGCTGGGAGGAATGGACTAGATCCAGGGAAATAGGGGTGGAGGTAGCATTAATGAAATGGGAGCCTTTGTACTGAAAAGGAGAAAGGAACTTTAAAAATGTAATAGAAGGAGATACTCAGAAGAGGAAGGTTGGAAAAAAGGGTGTAATCTTATAACGTCCAAGTCATTTTAAATGAAAATTTGCCTCCTTACAAACTTTATTCAGGACAGTTCCTTAAGACAGCCCGCCTCGGCCGTGCGCGGTGGCTCATGCCTGTAATCCCAGCACTTTGGCAGGCTGAGGTGGGCGGATCACAAGGTCAGGAGATCGAGACCATCCTGACTAACCCACGGTGAAACCCCGTCTCTACTAAAAAAAAAAAATACAAAACATTAGTCTGCCGTGGTGGCAGTGCCTGTAGTCCCAGCTACTTGGGGGTCGGTGGGGGGGCAGCGGTGGGCTGAGGCAGAATGGCCTGAGCCCGGGAGGCGGAGCTTGCAGTGAGCTGAGATCACGCCACTGCACTCCAGCCTGGGTGACAGAGCAAAACTCCGTCTCAAAAAAAAAAAAAAAAGAGAGCCTGCCTCCTCTTCTTCCCCGTGCCTGCCTTCCTCCTTGCTGATAGCTCAGCTCCCTCTATTCCAGGTGCTCCGTTGCTGCTGCTTGTGACCTGAGAGTTCAGCAGTGGGGGACACAAATGGGCGGCTTCCACGTTTGGTCTCGGAAGCATTCAGCACCAGAGGCTTGTTGTTTAGGTGTGCCGAAGAATTGGCATAGATTCTCGTAAAATACGAAGTTCTGTTTTCTTATTGGCTGTGATTGATTTCTGCTGAGTAGACAGCATAGTGTTAATATAGATGTTTCTTTGAAGAATCCCTTATAGTTCAGAGAAAAAGCACTTAGGATTATAATAAATACTGTTTTGAGCTGCTCGGTTAATTATTTAAAAACCAGGTGATATTTAACTCCTCAAAGTACATTAAGTTTCTTTTGGATTACCTTCCGTATTAGTTCGTTTTTATGCTGCTGATAAAGACATACCCGAACCTGGGAACAAAAAGAGGTTGACTTGGACTTGTAGTTCCATGTGGCTAGGGAAGCCTCAGAATCATGGTGGGAGGCAAAAGGCACTTTTTATGTGTTGGCGGCAAGAGAAAAAATGAGGAAGAAGCAAAAGTGGAAACCCCTGATAAACCCGTCAGATCTCATGAGACTTATTCACTATCATGAGAATAGCATGGGAAAGACCGGCCCCCGTGTTTCAGTTACCTCTCCTTCGGTTCCTCCCACAACGTGAGAATTCTGGGAGATCAATTCAAGTTGAGATTTGGGTGGAGACACAGCCAAACCATATTCCCCTCTTTGGGGCCGAGTTTCCTACTTCCCTTCTCTTGGCTGTCAGATTTGGTTGGTTGATCCTTTCATCTTTTAGGGCAGTGGTTTTTAACTTAGCTTGAGTCATAGATTCCACAGTGAATCTTCATAGAAATATATTTATGTGGAATGTATGATTTTGCATCTATTTTGAGGGCTTCATGGTTCTGATGCTCATTCCTAGGTTCTATGCTGTAGGTTAAGAATGTGGTTTTTTTTAGGCTGGGCATTTTGGCTTATGCCTGTAATCCTAGCCCTTTGAGAAGCCAAGGTGGGTGAATTGCTTGAGCCCAGGAGTTTGAGACCAGGCAGGGAAACATGGCAAAACCCCATCTCTACCAAAAAATACAAAAATTAGCCAAGGGTGGTGGCACGTGCTTATAGGCCCAGCTATTGGGGAAGCTGAGGCGGGAGGATCGCTTGAGCCCAGGAGGTAGAGGTTGCAGTAAACCGAGATTGTGCCACTGCACCCCAGCCTGTGCAACAGAGCCAGACCTTGTCTCAAAAAAAAAAAAAAAGTTTCTTGTGTGTGTGTGATAAGAAATGGTCACTTAACAAGGTGAAGAACTAGTACTGTTCTGACAGGTAGGAAGCCTCAGCAGTCTTTGGTGCTTTTCCTGAACGGAAATATCGTGTGTCTGCTTTTCTTTTGTCTTAGGTTGTGAATGTGGGATACAGTCTAGGTTCCCAAAGGAGCAGTGTGGATCTGATTGGTCCCTCATGGACACATGATAGTGGGGAGCCTCCATCATGTTTGGGCCATGAGTGGACTGTGCCCTCTGGGTCACCATTCACTTTTCTCCTTTCTGCTCCAACCCTGCATTGCCAGGCAGAGGCCCAGAATGCTGCAGCCAGGCAGTCTGGCATCTGGCTGGCAGACATTTCACCAACACATTTCAAGTTCTTGGCAATTCGGATGCCTCAAGCAGGGTCTTGGGCCTCCTAGTTTGCTACGAATCCACCACTCCCAGTTGTGTTTCTGGCCCTCGCCCTCTTTGCCCATTTGCCCCATCCCTCTGAGGCATTTCAGTGATGGTCTTCTGCCTGGGGTTGAGTGTGCTTAGGCTGGTGTTCCTTTCCCAGGGGGAACTGAGGTACTCGGCAGGAACCTTGAGGGCAGACATTAGGGGACTCCTAGTCTTTGTCCAGACCAGGGTTTCCTGGGATGGGTTGCAAGCGGGTCCTGGGGCACCCTTGCAGCCATCTTCATGACAAGCTTATAGAGGGCTTATCAGTCTGATGACTCCCGATGTAATTCCACCAGCATTCATGGACGAGTGCCTCAATGCAAGAGTGCCTAAGTCTCCAAAGCAAAAATTAATTTTAGAAAGAAAAAGCTTTCATTGTAAAGCCCCTGAGTAAATTGGGATAAGTTAGTGACACAATCAACTGCAGCAAGGTGTTCTTTAGCAAAAGTTTGACAACCGTAGACTTCAGCATTTAATACAGATGCATCAATCATGAGTGCAAGCTTTTACATACTTGTTACAACTTTATTTCCTTAGTATTTCATTTTCCTAACTTGTATCTGTATGCTAGTGTTTGTTTAGGTATTAGTGTAATTTATTTATATAAACGTATTCTTTTTAAGCTGAAGCATTTGATTTGATTGCACAAGATGAAGAAGAATTTAATAAAGAGCATCAATTTATACAGGTTTGTATTTGTTTTATCCAAAATTTAAAATTTTTCCTGTATTTATGTAAGTGTAGGCAAAATGTTCATTTCTTTCTGAATATACAGTTAGTATAGAATTATTTCATATTTTTCTTATGGCTAGACAACTTCTGCTTTTTCCCTCATGCTCTAAATTATTAATTGAAGATCATTGACATGGTGAAATATATCTTTAATTCACTTAAAATTGCTTTAATGGTATTAATGGATATTTCCATAGTTTATGTTTATTTTTTGAGACAAAGGCTTGCTGTGTCACCCAGGCTGGAGTGCAGTGGTGATCACAGTTCACTGCAGCCTCAAGCTTTTGGGCTCAAGTGATCCTCCTGCATCAGCCTCCTGTGTAGCTGGGATTGCAAGCATGCACTACCACACCTAGCTGTTTTTTTATTTTTTATTTTTTGTAGCGATGGAGTCTTGCTACGTTGCCTAGACTGGTCTCGAACTCCTGGGTTCAAGCAATCCTTCCATCTTGGCCTCCCAAAGTGCTGGGATTACAGGTGTGAGCCACTGTGCCAGGCTGTATTTCTATAGTTTTAAAAATACGTTTTAAAGTGAGGCAGTCCCACCTCCTGTTTGTTTTTTATGAAGATTCTTATTTATGACAATCTTATTTCAATCTTATTTTGAAGATTCAAAATTTATGACAGTGTTTGATGAAGCAATAGATGAAGATAACATTCTTATTTTTCAGATGGGGTCTCGTCATGTTGCTCAGGCTGGTCTTGAACTCCTGGGCTCACACACGTCTCCCATCTTGGCTCCCCAGGTAGCTGGGATTACAGGAAAGTGCTGTCATGAGCAACTCAAGATCGTGTGTATTATAACTCAAGTGTTCAGAAATACTCATTTTCCTCTACTGGACTTCATTAGCTGTGGTAGCTGATTTCGCTTCAGTTTGTCCAATTTTTTTTGTCTAGTTTTTAAAAAATTACTTTTAAAATTTTCTTGGTAAGCCTTTTTTAGTTTTTGTATATTAGGACAGCAGAAAAGTGACTTGCTGGGGGAAAGAAACGAAACAATAACTTTCTCCCTAGGAAGAAAACATAGATGCTCATAATGCTTCGGTCGCACTGGGCGATATGTCCTGGGGAGCTACAATTAATCACAGTCTGTTGAGGAAATCACATAGCACATCAGATTTGGATAAAGATGATGCCAGTTATTTACGTCTATCTTTAGGAGAGTTCTTTGCTCAAAGATCTGAAGCGCTTGGTTGCCTTGGTGGTGGTAACAATGTGAAAAGAGTAAGTATGGAATCTGCTGGGAGTACTCAAAGTCACCAGATTTCAGATTTTGAGTATTATGATGGCAGAGTGACTTTAAAATGGAGATAGAACAGGATGGGACAGAAGAGTGGTAAAAAACTTAGGTTTCATTGTCAGTCAGACCTTTACTGCAGTTCTAGCTCTGTCTTTTAGCTAGTTCTAGGACATCGAACAGTTTAACTCCTCTGTGCCTTAATTTCCCATTTCTTAATAGCACAGTTTTATCGGGCTTTGTAAGATTTAAATGTGATGGTTCATGTAAAGCATTTAGCGCTAAGCCAACGTGTGGTAAGTATTTAATAGTTGTTCATTGCTATTATTATTGTTGGTTGGTGTGAAGAATTCTAAAATTGATTTTTAAAAACTATTGTCTAAAGAGATGTTTTGAAATATAGAAGTGTTTTGATGTAATTAAATGTAATGCATGTACAATTAAAAAGACACAAGTTATTCAGGTAGTGATAAGTCCTATAAAGCATGAGTGAGGAGAAGGAGTTACTTTAGCTGTGCTGGTCAGGTTGACATTTGGGGGAGGACATTGAGTTGGCATCTTAGTGATGAAAAGGAGGCAGCAGGCTGGGTACAGTGGCTCACGACTATAATCCCAGCACTTTGGGAAGCTGAGGTGGGTGGATCACTTGAGGTCAGGAGTTTAAGACCAGCTTGGCCAACATGGTGAAACCCGTCTCTACCAAAAATAGAAAAAATTAGCCGGATGTGGTGGTGCGTAGCTGTAATCCCAGCTACTCGGGAGGCTGAGGTAGGAGAATCGCTTGAACCCGGGAGGTGGAGAGTTGCAGTGAGTCGAGATCACACCACTGCACTCCAGCCTGGGCAACAGAGTGAGACTCCATCTAAAAAAAGAAAACTGTTTTTTTTTGTAAGAAGAATTAAGACTTCTCCCTCCCTTAGTGACCTGGCCTTTGTCTGTGTGCAGGCCTGGAGGCAGGAACCAGGGATGCGTATTGGAGGAATGGAAAGCAGGCAGGCAGAGCTGCTCTGAGGAGCAGGGTGGAAGGGTGTGAAGGGAGAATGGCAGATGATTCCAAGGGCCAGATCATGAGGGCTCCTGGTAGGAGGGGGTTTTATCTCAGATGAACTAGGGGGAAGTGCTTAGAGGCCCGGGACAACTTCGTTGTGGTGCTGGCCCATCTCCAAGTGCAGCAGGCTGCCGCTATATGTCACGTGCCCAGGTAGTGAGAGTCAGCAAAAGACAGAAGAGGGAAAGAAGCCAGCAAATGCTTAGGAAATGGGAGAGACGTGATGAAGGCTGGGGACAAGGATGACCTAGTAGAAGCAGAGAAAAGGGCAATAATTCAAGATTTATTCTATAGAGTCAAAGAATTTGTTGATAAATTCCACAGAGGGAATTAGGGTTATTGGAGGGAGTGTTTATCAAAACTGGATTTCATTAAGAGTATGATTTTGAAATAATAGACGTAGTGTTAGAAGTCACAGCTCATTCATAGAACTTTGAAATTGAACTGTGGTCTTGCTTAGTGCAGTGAACTGAAAAATGAAAATAAATACTTTAGAAAGGTAGATTTTTCTGCTTGGATTGATTGTGACTTTGAGATTATGACAGAAGTTGAAGAGTAACTGAATTCCTTATTAATGGAATTACAGTAAGGAAAGGAAAGATGGACAGAGCACTGGATCATGAAAAAAAATTGGTCTGTTATTTGGAATTTTTGTTTTGGTGTAAGTAATGAAGTTTTATTTGCATTCAAGTTACTGAATCAAGGGAAGAAATTCCCAAGTGGAGACCAATAAAAAATTGAGTGCATTTAATGAGGTCACATTTTAGTTCTGTCGGGTGACTGCTGTATAAGAAAGCCAAGTGGAAACTGCCTACTCTTTAGCAAGCTCCTGGAATGCAAACCTTCCAGAAACTTTCATGTAAGTTGGTAGGAGCGTCCCTAATCCTAATACACATTTTTCAAGGATGTGTTTATTCTATAAAAGAAAGTACATTTGTTGTAATTTCCAGGAAGCAGGAGTTTTTATCTTTTTTCTCATTAATGTGTCACTGATGATTAAACAGTGCCTAACACATAATAGGTGTTCAGTAATAATTATTGGAGGAATAAAGTATCATTTCTGTGTTGTTTTTTTGAGACAGAGTCTACTCTGTTGCCCAGGCTAGAGTGCAGTGGCTTGATCTCAGCTCACCACAACCTCTGGTGCCTCCGCCTCCTGAGTACCTGGGACTACAGGCGTGCACCACCATCCCTGGCCAGTCTTTATAGTTTTAATAGAGATCAAGTTTTGCCAACTTGGCCAGGCTGGTCTTGAACTCGTGGCCTCCCAAAGTGCTAGAATTACAGGTGTGAGCCACTGTGCTTGGCCTCATTTCTGTGTTGTTTTAATTTGAATTTCTTAGTAAGGGCAATTTATTTGACAATATGAGTTCTAATGATTAAAAGGTAGCTAGTATTAAGGAAATGAAAGGTTCTACCTGGACCTTTGAAGGTCATCTCTAGTAATTTGAGGTTAAGTGGGAAGAACAGTTTTTTGATGTCATTTAGCTGTGTTACCACTATTAGATAAAATAGTCTAGAATTTCTCAAAGCAGTTGAAAATCAAAGAAATAATTTACATTTAATTATTTTGTAGCCATCATTTGGCTATTTTATTAGATCACCAGAGAAGACAGAACCTATTGCCTTAATAAGAAAATCCGATGTATCGAGAGGTGATTTGGAAAAAGAAATGGCTCATCTTAACCATGATCTATATTCAGGTAAAGGATTCAAAGAAGGGGCTTTTAGGAATCTTTTTTTTTCCTTAAATGTGTAACTTAGGGGTTAAATGTGTGACCATGTTCTTTATGAGTGAAAATGTATATAACACTTTGTAGTTTCTCAGTGTTAGTTATAGATTTGATTCATATGTAACCTCATATATCCTTTTAAATCTAAAGTGGAAACAAGTCAGCCAAAATCTACCTAAATTTGTAAAAACCACAGTAAATAAAATAATTTCAAATGGGCTAATGTTGGCTGTTGAATTATTGAGTTAGTTAATTGTAGATATATTTATTATTTAGGTTGACTTTTAAAGAGATGTTTTGAGATTTAGACTGTGATAATCTATGATAAATTTTTATGATGAATATCTATAATATTTTCAATCACATGTTCTTGGTCAACTTAGAATTATCAAGCAGGTACTTTTGTTAGTACAATGTCTTGTGCTACATATCACATAAACTTGTATAAGATAAGCTCCATTCCTTAAAGAGCCTGTATTCCAGTAGGGAAGTTGGGATGGGGGGTCCGTGTATACAAAGTCAGCTCATTTTCCATTTCTCTAAAGATGCACTCACTTCTTTCTTTCTTTCTTTTCTTCTCTTTTTTTTTTTTTTTTTTTTTTTTTTTTTTTTGAGACAGTCTGTCTTTTTTTGTTGGAGACGGAGTCTTTCTCTGTCACGCAGTGGCGTGATCTTGGCTCACTGCAATCTCCACCTCCTGGGTCAATCGATTCTCCCACCTCAGCCTCCCGAGTAGCTGGGATCGCAGGCTCACGCCACCACGCCCAGATAATTTTTTGTATTCTTGGTAGAGACAGGGTTTCACCATGGTGGCCAGGCTGGTCTCAAACTCCTCAAGTGATCTGCCCACCTCAGACTCCCAAAGTGCTGGGATCACAGGCTTGAGCAATTGCACCCGACCAAGTAGTGCTCAGTTTTAGATTCAACTTATTGTATGTTCGTGAAATGTTTAAAGCTGAAAAATATTAAATGAGTTTATATGTGCATTTGCAAGGGAGATATTAAAATCCACAATCCTCCTTCAAAGTTTGGACTCTGCAGCATTGAGCCAAATTAACTGTGTTGGTGTTCTCTGTCCAAGTGACTATACATTTAAACCGTTTCAGTGAAGGCAGCTGACATTTGGGGTACAAAGACATCTTCCTTGGTAATTAATCATTTTGCCTCATCCTTATTCCACAGACTGTGTTTGCCAAATAGTGTATACTTATAAGTTGAATTTTATATATTTCCTGCAGGAGATTTAAATGAACAGTCCCAGGCACAACTAAGTGAAGGATCAATTACACTTCAGGTTGAAGCAGTGGAGAGTACTTCACAAGTGGATGAAAATGATGTGACGTTAATGACTGATAAAGGCAAACCAGAGGTAGCTTAAGCCTTTCGTAAGGAAATCTAAGATTGTCTTGTTGTAGTTCTTATATAGGATCAAGACGAGATCACCTGTGAAAAATATATGCAGTTTAGCATGTTTTCTTTCCTGGCTTCAAATTTCTTGCAAGTGTCCTTTAAACTTTTATTTTGAAGTTTTTGTTGTGATATACACACAGATGAGTTTATAAAACAGATTTGTAGTCAATGAATGATCACAAGGCATACACTGGTGCACACGTCAGATCAAGAAAGAACATTGCCAACAGCCCAGAAACAAGTTTTTTTGCCGCCACCAGTTACCTGACCTTTAACCCTGTATTAATTTTATCTGATTCTGAACTTCACATAAAAGAAACCATGTGGGATGTGTTCCTTTTCTTTGACTTTTTTCACCTCACCGTGCATTTGTTTAGATGAGTATAATAGAAACTTATTTTTATTACTGTATGGTATTCTGTTATATGAGTATTCTGTTGCTTTTGAATCCATTTGTGAACATTTGGGATATTTCCACTGCTGGACAATTATAAAACAATGCTCCATGAACAGCCTAGTACCTGGGAAGTGTGCACACATTCATGTGAGTTGTGTGTGTATGTTGTAGGGCTTGCGTACCTTCACTTCAGTGGTTTTGACAGTTTTCCAGAGTGGTTGTACCATATAGATTTGTTCAGGAGTGTGTGCTTCCTGTCACTGCACATCCTCGCCAGCACCTGGCTTTACTCGTTATTCTGGTGGGTGCACAGTGGGGCCTTCTTGTCTTCATGTGCATTTCTCTGATTACTAATAAAGCTGGTTCTTTCTCATGTTTGCTGGTCATTTGGAGGCTTATTTTGTAAAGTTCCTGTCCAAGTCTGTTGCCCATTTTTCCAATGGACAGTTTGTTTTATTTGATTTGTAGGTGTTGTTTACATTGGGTAGGAGCCTTCTGTCAGTTATGAGTGTTCCATGTGTCTTCTCCCAGTCTGTGGCTTGCCTTTTCACGTTTTTAGTGGTATTTTTATTTGTTGATTAGTTCATGCTTTCATTATTTCTCTTATGTGTTAACTTTGTCATAAATCAAATTCCATGACATTGTCGGTATATTTCTAGAGTCTCTGTTGTGCTTCTTTGGTCTGTTTATCTTGTGTCAAGATGACACTTGAATATTTTAACTTTATTATAATAAGTCTTGATATCTGGAAGAGTAAATACTCTCCTATTTTTCTTTAAAAGTATCTTGGCTATTCTTGGCCCTTTACAGTTCCATGTGTGCTTTACAGTCACGTGGTCAGCTTCTACACACCAACCACTAACCACCAACAACCCTGTTGGACTTTTTTAGGGATTAAATTTAATTTATGGAACAGTAAAATTGACATCTTTATAATAATGAGTTTCCTAATCCATGAAACTTACATATTATTTCATTTATATGTTTTAATTTCCCTTTGTATATTGTGAGTTTTGTGCAGATTTTTCACGTCATCTTGTTAGATTTCTTCCCAAGTTGTTGAAACTTTTATTTTTAATGTTTGTGGGTACATAGTAGATGTATATATTTATGGGGCACACGAGATGTTTTGGTACAGGCATGCAATGCGTAATGATCACATCATGGTAAGTGGGTTATCCATCCCCTCGAGCATTTATCCTCTGTGTTATGAGCAATACAATTATATACTCTCAGTTATTTTTAAATGTACAGTTATTTTGACCCTGTTGTGCTATCAAATGAAACATTATTTTAGTATTATGTTTCTTAACTTTATTTTCTGTTTGTTTTGGCTAAACAAATACACAATTGTATTTGTTTTTTAAATATACTCACCTTATATCCAGCACATTTACTTATTAACTCTAATTATCAACTCTTTGGATTTCCTACATACATAGTTTTCATCTGAGAATAGAAGTTTTATTTCTTCATTTTTAATTTTTATACCTTTGTTTCTTTGTCTTGCCTTCCTTGACTGGATGGACCTCAGGACAGTGTTGATGTCATGATGTTGGGTTTCCCTGATTCATTGGGAACTCTTTTTTGGTATTTCATCTTTAAATTTGATGCATGCTGTAAGGTTTTTGTTTTGTTTTGTTTTAAATTACTGGATCAACAAAGTGGTCTTCTAATCTTTGTTCACTAGTTTTTTGTTCTGTTTTGGTGTCAGATGCTTTTCTGGATCTGTTAAGAAGAACTTGAGCTTGCTCTGTTTTGTTGATGTGATGAATTTTATCAAATGGTTTTTGAATATTAAACTATTCTTTTATACTTGGAATAAACCTCACTAGGGTTGTAATGTGTTATCTTTTGATATATCATTGGATTGGGTGTGCTAATAGTTTGCTTAGAATTTTGCATTTTTGTGAGTGAGATGAATGACTTTTCATATAATGTTCTTGTCTGGTTTTGGTATCAAGATTTTACTGGTCTCATTTTTTCTGTTTTCAGGAAGAGTTTTTGTAAGGTTGGTGCTTTTTAAAAGATTTTGGTAGAATACGTTAGTGAAATCACTTGAGTCTGGTATATTCTTTTTTGTGTATTTTTATCTTTTTTTAAAATTTTTTGAGATAGAGTCTTGCTGTGTAGCCCAGGCTGGAGTGCAGTGGCGCGATCTCGACTCACTGCAATCTCTGCCTCCCAGGTTCATGCCATTCTCCTGCCTCAGCCTCCTGAGTAGCTGGGACTACGGGCACCCACAACCACTCCCGGCTAATTTTTTGTATTTTTAGTAGAGACAGGGTTTCACTGTGTTAGCCAGGATGGTCTCCATCTGCTGAACTTGTGATCCACCCACCTCGGCCTCCCAAAGTGCTGGGATTACAGGCGTGAGCCACCAAGCCCAGCCGAGTCTGGTATATTCTTTATCTAATGCCTTTAATTGCAGATTCAATTTTCTTTAATAGTTGTAGTACTATTCTGATGTTTTAATTTTTTTATGTCAGTTTTAGTAAATTGTAGTTTTCTAGAGATTATAATCTTCCTCTACACTTGAAAATTTATTTTACTATCATGCTGACCATAATATCCTCTTGTGATTAATATTTTAGGTTGTTAAACTATGTCTCTTTTGTTATTTCTATAATTGACAGTTTTGCCTCTCTTTTTCTTAGTCTCACCAGATACTTTCAGTTTTGTTAATTTGTCAATTTTATTTATTCTCAATTTTGTCTTTCTATTTCATATTTTCTGGTCTTCATTTATTTCCTTCTGCTTTCTATAGATTTAATATGGTGGTGTTCTAACTTTTTTTTTTTTTTTTTTGAGGCGGAGTTTCGCTCTGTCGCCCAGGCTGGAGTGCAGTGGCCGGATCTCAGCTCACTGCAAGCTCCGCCTCCCGGGTTCACGCCATTCTCCTGCCTCAGCCTCCCGAGTAGCTGGGACTACAGGCGCCCGCCACCTCGCCCGGCTAGATTTTTGTATTTTTTTAGTAGAGACGGGGTTTCACCGGGTTAGCCAGGATGGTCTCGATCTCCTGACCTCGTGATCCGCCCGTCTCGGCCTCCCAAAGTGCTGGGATTACAGGCTTGAGCCACCGCTCCCGGCCGGTGTTCTAACTTTTTGAGATGGATGCCTAGTGTGCTTATTTTTCTGCCTTCCTGCTTTTTCAGTGGTGTAAGTGCATCGGATGCGTGTAGATTTTCTAATTTTTGAAATAATTGATTTTAGGCCAAATGTACTGTAGTCAGAGAATGTTTAGTTTTAGACCTTTGAAATTCGTTTAAGTATGATGCACAGCTCAGCGTCTGTTCAGTTTTTGGAAGTGTTTTCTGTACACTTGTAGGGAATGTCTGTTATGTGACGTAATGTGTGTCTCACTTAGGTGAGACTGATTTAAATCGGGATGCTCAAGCTGCCTGCATTCTTAAAATTATTGTGCTACTCTTTTAAAATCTCCCACCGTGATTGTGGGTTTGTTCATTAATCATTAGAGGTATATCAACATTTGCTTTAAACATTTGAAGCTGTATTTTTAGGTGCATACAAATTGCGCATAAAATTTGTTGCATTAAATTCTTCATAAAATTGTTTTGGTGCATAAAAATTGTTGTTGCTGACAAATCAAATCCTTTATTGAGCATGTCTCCCTCAGCGTGTAGTAATGCTTGTTTCCTAAATCTAGTCTGAGATTAACAATGTCAATACCAGCTTTCTTTGGTTAGTGTTAGCATGTTATATTTTTTGCCATTATTTTACTTTTAATCTTTCTGTGTCCTTATATTTCAGATGTTATAGGGACATACTGTTGGATTTTGTTTTTCAACCAGTCTGGCAGTCTGTATTAGGCTGTTACTTGCATTGCTATCAAGAAATACCTGAGACTGGGTAATTTATAAAGAAGAGAGATGTAACTGGCCCATCGTTCTGTGGGCTGTATAGGAAGTGTGGTGTGGGCATCTGCTTGGCTTCTGAGGAGGCCGCAGAAAGCTTGCAATCATGGCAGAAGGCGAAGCGGGAGCAGGCACGTCACGTGGCCAAAGCAGGGATGGGGAAGGTGCCACACACTTTAAACAAGCAGGTCTTAGGATAGCTCATTGACTACCGCGAGATAACACCAAGCCATGAGGGGTCCACCGCCGTGACCCAGACACCTCCCACTTGGCCTCACCGCCGACACTGGGGATTACATCTCAACATGAAATTTGGAGGGGCATCCAAACTAGATCACAGTCTTTCTACTTACACTTAATGGAATTTCCAATACATGGGGGTTTGAATCTGCTCACTTTATTTGCTTTTTATTTGTTTCGCCTAGACTTTGCTCTTTTTCTTCTGGCATTCTTTGAGATCGTTTAAGAGTTTTATATGATTCCAGTTTTCTCCTCTGTTGATTTGGTAATTATATATATTTATATTATTTTAATGATTACCCAAATAATTATAACCTGTCTCTTGGCTTACTGATGTTTAGTAAAAATTCTTTGTTTTCTTTTAAATGTCTTACTTGGCATTCCAGGGATCACAAAATACTCAATTTACTCCATACTTTAAAAGCTTTTCTTGTATTAATGTTTTATTTCTATACTTAACCCACTAAGATATGATGATGGTTTATAAATAACCAATATTTCTGATGTTTCATCTGAGATTAGTTTTCTTCTTAAAGAATATCCTTACTTTTTTTTTTTTTTTTGGTAAGGTACTGCTGATAATGAATTTTGTTTGTTGTCTCTCTGAAATGTCTTTATCTCCCTGTTATTCTTGCTGTGTGTTTTTGCTTACTATAGAATTGTTAGGAGCAACTTTTAGCACTTTGAATGTATTTTTTCATGTCATTTCATTTTAAAAGTTGACTGTTGGTCTTTTGTTATTTTTCTCTTTGGTTTTTATCCATCTTACTGTGATGTGCTTGGGTAGCTTTTGTGTTACCCTACAGTTTAGAGGAAAAATCTTTGAAATAATTTGAGGCTAAGGGAGATGATATCTTCCAGACTGGATTTATGTCTGCTTCTGACAGGGAGCAAGGAACACTAGCAATTGCAGATCACTTTCATTCATTTATTGGAATCAAGCCGATTGGAGCTGAGCCTCATCCTTATGAGAACCAGTCAGATGCTGATTTACCTTTACGGCTGGAGTGTAGCCCTTTGTCGTCTCATCCCAAAGCATGGATGTTTTACTGTGGTATCTTTCTCTCCCTCAAACATACACACACACGCACCTCCTAATCCCCCAGTGGGGGGACTGGCAGACTCAGTTTTTTATACCTGCATTCCCACAAGAACAACTTTGCCTAGCCTTTTCTTGAAGCAGCAGATACGCTTAGGGAACAGCATCCCCAGTGTTGGGCTTACCTCTCTGGGTTGCTTTCTTCTCTTAGATTTTGGCCCCATAAATTTACACGGCTTTTTAAGCTTGCTAGTCCTTTCAAAGATAAGTTTTTGCATATGCTAGTCAGTTCTAATTGTTCCTAGCAGGAGGTTGGTTTGCTTTACCTAGTCTGCTATTACTGGAGGCAGAGGTGTTAACAAGTATTTTTGTTGTTGTTGTTAAATGGTTTATGTTTCTTAACTGTTGGGCCCATTTCAGTTTTTTACTCATGGTTCCTATTTATGTCTTGCTTATCAATAATTCTAACAGTTGAATGAAATTACCAAGAATTATACTTGTCGTCACAATGACTCAGTGGCTTTTCAATCTCAATATCTTAAGTTTTTGGTTTTAAATTATTATCTGATTCAATTTTACCATGTCTTTCATTCCTGATGAATTTTTTTTTTTTTTTTTTTGAGACTGAGTCTTGCTCTGTGGCGGCCCAGGCTGGAGTGCAGTGGCCGGATCTCAGCTCACTGCAAGCTCCGCCTCCCGGGTTCACGCCGTTCTCCTGCCTCAGCCTCCCGAGTAGCTGGGACTACAGGCGCCGCCACCTCGCCCGGCTAGTTTTTTGTATTTTTTAGTAGAGACGGGGTTTCACCATGTTAGCCAGGATGGTCTCGATCTCCTGACCTCGTGATCCACCCGTCTCGGCCTCCCAAAGTGCTGGGATTACAGGCATGAGCCACCGCGCCCGGCCCCTGATGATTTTTTAAAAACAAAGGTAATCAATTTGATAAATAACCTGGTACTATATAATTAAAGTTGATGGCAGCTGTCTTTTTCATTAGGATATTTAGCTGGTATGCCCTTAATTTTTTTGTTGCCATTAAATCCTACATCGTGGTTATAAAGATCAAATTAGTACAGTAGCCCCCTCTTTTCCACAGTTTTGCCTTCTGCAGTTTTGGTTACCCATGGTCAACTGTGGTGCAGAAATATTCAGTGGAAAAGTCCAGAAATAGTTCGTAAGTTTTAAATTATATGTCATTCTTAGTAGCATGATGAAATCTTCCCACCACCTTGCTCCATCCTGGTAGGATGTGAGTCTTTCTTTTGTCCAGCTTCTCCACCTGTATTCACTTGTTGCCTGTTAGTCACTTAGTAGTGTTTGGTGATCGGATCAACTCTAGTGATATTGCAGTGCTTGTGTTAAAGTCACTCTTATTTCATAATGGCCCCAAAGTGCAAGAGTAGTGTTGCGTGCAGTTTGGATACACCAAAGAGAAGCTGTCAGGTGCTTTCTTCAAGTGAAAAGGTGAAGGTTCTCGACTTAATAAGGAAAGAAAAAAAAATGCTGAAGTTGCTGAGACCTATGGTAAGAATGATCTTCTTTATGTGAAATTACAAAGAAGGATAGAGAAATTCATGCTTTGCACTCCAGACTTCAAACGTTCCAGCCACAGTGAGTGATAAGTGCTTAGTTAAGATGGAAAAGGCATTACATTTGTGGGTGGAAGGTAGGAACAGAAACATGCTCTGATTTACGGCAGTTGGATTTGGTACTATCTGAGGTTTCAGGTATCCACTTGGAGGTCTTGAAATACATCTCCCAGCGATAATGGGGGACTAATGAATGTTCATGAAACGCGGGTAAATTGATCTGATGTTTAATTTTCTCACTTCTAGGACACTTTCTTTATGAGCAACACACCCCAAAGATACAAAGACAAGCTACCAGATAGTGGTGATTCTGTGCTTAGGATCAGCACCATTGCGTCAGCCATTGCAGAGGCATCAGTTAATACTGATCCTTCCCAACTTGCTGCTATGATCAAGGCACTTTCAAATAAAACCAGAGACAAGACTTTTCAGGAAGATGAGAAACAAAAGGACTGTTCTCACGTGTGTCATTTCTTACCTTATGATTTAGAAAAAAGTAATGGATCCAATGCGTTTGATATGGAGAAATACCTTAAAAAAACTGAAGTTAGTAGATATGAAAGTGCATTGGAAAACTTTTCAAGGACTGGTATGTCTGATACTTGGGATTTGTCTTTGCCCAAAGAACAAATTACTCAAGACATTCATACAGTGGACTTAAGTGCTACTAGTGTAAGTGTGAGGGAACCAGAAGAAAACACAGCAGCTATTGTTTATGTTGAAAATGGAGAGAGTGAGAGTCAAGAGTCATCTAGAACCGTAAACTCTTCAAATTCAGTTACAAATGTGAGAGAGAATAGCAGTGCAGTAGTTGACGTGAAGACATGTTCCATTGACGACAAATTACAAGATGTTGGTAACAGTGAAAAAACTACCTCAGTTTCCACTCCATCTGATAGTTATTCATCAGTGAGGAACTCCAGAATAACATCCCTTTGTCTGTTAAAAGAGTGTGAAGAAATACGAGATAGTAGAGAAAATCAGAGGCAAAGTGAGTGTGTCAGTGAAATAAGCAACAGTGAGAAGCATGAGACTTTTAAAAACCATTGCATAGTCTCACCTAAAAATAGTGGTAAGTGTCTGAGTTGTTGGTCACGTTCATAAAATTACAAAGTTTATTTTCTCTTCTCACTGGAAAATACCCCTTTCTAATAGATTTGAAAAATCTCTCTCCTGAGCATGGTGGACGTGGCTCAGAGGATGAGCAGGAGAGCTTCAGACCTTCCACATCACCACTGAGTCATTCTTCTCCTAGTGAAATTTCCGGAACGAGTTCATCAGGGTGAGTGTGTACCTTCTTTTTAAAAAAATAAAAATAAAAATTTGTGCTCAGTATAGGAAATTGGGGGAAAAAATGTGTAAAGAAGAAAAATTACTCATCTATGCATTCATCTCTCAAAGGTAACTCTTGTAAGCTGTGAATTTCTTTCTGGCTATTTTTCTGTGCAAATTTTTGTATACTGCTTTTTCTTTTACTCATTATAACAATCATTCTCTGAATTTAAAAGAAAACTAGTAATGTTACAGACTACCTAATGGATCTGTCGTGGTTCATTTGATGCTTCTGGTGAATGCTTTATATCTTAACTTTTGCTATCTAAATGATATTGGAGTGAATAACTTTGTTTATAAAATTTTAATTTTATGAATGTCTTTTGTGGCTTTATAAAAGATCTTTTATGTGTTTATTGAAAGAGTCTAATAAATGGAAAAATTTGCCTAACCAGCAAAATTATCAAATATGTTAAATATAGTTTTGATTTGTTTCAAAATATCAGATTTCAAAGATACCTATTAGCTATTTCCCAAGCTCCATTAAAGTTTTTCATGTTCATCTGAAGCGACATGGTATGGTTCAGCTGGTGCTGAATGTCAATGGAGAGTTTAGTTCTTTCTATGACTCCTTATGGATGCCTCAGTTTGAAACACTTTCATATACACAGTCACTTCTTATTTAATAGTTGATTGCTTTTTTTTTTTTTTTTTTTTGAGATGGAGCCTCACTCTGTGGGCCAGGCTGGAGTACAGTGGTACAATCTTGGCTCACTACAACCCCTGCCTCCCAGGTTCAAGCAAATCTCCTGCCTCGGTCTCCCGAGTAGCTGGAACCACAGGCACATGCCGCCATGCCTGGCTAATTTTTATATTTTTAATAAGAGATGGGGTTTCACCATGTTGGCCAGGCTGGTCTTGAACTCCTGATCTCAGGTAATCCACCTGCCTCAGCTTCCCAAAGTGCTGGGATTACAGGCATGAGCAACTGTGCTCGACCTGCATATTTTAACAGATGTATTACTAGTCATCCAGCCCAAAGCAAATTTGAAGATGATCTGGCTGTGATACGGTGTAGTATGTTTACAATTTTTGGCTTACACGTTCTTCCCTTATGTTTCTTACCGGTATTGCTTTACTCTCCCTATGGAAGACTAGAGGGATATCTGAGACTAGCCTGGTTCTTTTTGGCTTTGAATTGACTCGATGTTTTTGCAAGTTTTTGCCAAAATTCTTTATATTTCAAGTCTAATAATTGTATTAGGCTATATGTCTGTGTTGGTTCTTCATTGTTACTTTGCTCTATCATCATACAGTATACCCTTTCAGTATGTCTCCCCTTTTATTTTGCATGTGTTCTTGCAGTTCACTTTTCATTATTTTAGGTAATTTCACCTAAATGCATTTGTTCTTGTTAACCAAAGGAGTCAAATGAATACAACACATCATCCAGTGACTCAGAACATTTTCCGTGCTATATCATGCTGTGTGTATGTGTTTGTGTGTGTGTGCGTGCGTTTGTGCGGGTGTGCATGTGGATACAGAAACCCATGTAGGTGCATGTCATGGGGGAGCTAGAGAAGGCCTGAAGCAGTTTGGTAAGTAATACTTTGTTGCCATTGGTTAGAAACTTACTAACTGGTATTTTGACAATACCGTCTTGATTTGGGACTTTTTACTTTTATTTTTGTTTTTATTTTTATGAGACAGAGTCTTGCTCTTTGCCCAGACTGGAGTGCAGTAGTGCAATCTCGGCTCACTGCAAGCTCTGCCTCCCGGTTCACGCCATTCTCCTGCCTCAGCCTCCTGAGTAGCTGGGACTACAGGCGCCGCCACCACGCCCGGGTAGTTATTTATTTATTTATTATTATTATTATTTTTGAGACGGAGTCTCACAGTCTCACCCAGACTGGAGTGCAGTGACACGATCTTGGCTCACTGCAAGCTCCACCCCCTGGGTTCATACCGTTCTCCTGCCTCAGACTCCTGAGGAGCTGGGATTACAGGCGCCCGCCACCAAGCCCAGCTAATTTTTTTGTATTTCTAGTAGAGATGGGTTTCACCATGTTAGCCAGGATAGTCTCAATCTCCTGACCTCGTGATCTGCTTGCCTTGGCCTCCCAAAGTGCTGAGATTACAGGCGTGAGCCACTGCGCCCAGCCCACACCTGGCTAATTTTTTGTATTTTTAGTAGAGATGGGGTTTAACCATGTTAGACAGGATGGTCTCGATCTCCTGACCTCGTGATCCACCTGCCTCGGCCTCTCAAAGTGCTGGGATTACAGGCATGAGCCACGATACCTGGCCAATTTGGAATTTTTTAAAAGTTCAGAATTCAAATTTGAATTTTCCGTGTGCGTCCATTGCCTAGCTGAGTATTCTGAACTTTGTACAAAAGAGAAAGATGGTGGAATCCAGTCAAGTGAAGGGCTGAATTCAAGCTAACCAGCAGAGCATAGGTGTGGAGACTGTTTCCAAAGGTGGCTTGACACTTATTTCCTATCCCCTGTGCTCTTTTGCACTGTGACTTTGCCGCTTTCCCTCAGGAGGTGCAGTCTGTTTCCCGCTCCTTGCGTCTCGGCTGGCAGCCCTGTGAAAGATGCTTATGAACAGAATAATGAGGAAGTAAGCCTGGTGTGTTTGCAGATAGATGTGAGGCTCTCTATTTGTCGCTTTCTGATCTTTTCATTTCACGTTGTATAGCAGGGACATCTTTCTGAAGCAAGACTGGAACAGCATGCTTTTGAATGACTGCATAGTGTTGTATTGCATGTTTGTGCTCTAATTTCTGTAGCTCACTTCCTCCTGGGGAATCGGATTTAAGATTTCCCACTTAAAAGGCCGGGCGCGGTGGCTCACGCCTGTAATCCCAGCACTTTGGGAGGCCGAGACGGGCGGATCACGAGGTCAGGAGATCGAGACCATCCTGGCTAACACGGTGAAACCCCGTCTCTACTAAAAATACATAAAACTAGCCGGGCGTGGTGGCGGCGCCTGTAGTCCCAGCTGCTTGGGAGGCTGAGGCAGGAGAATGGCGTGAACCCGGGAGGCGGAGCTTGCAGTGAGCTGAGATCCGGCCACTGCACTCCAGCCTGGGTGACAGAGCGAGACTCCGTCTCAAAAAAAAAAAAAAAAAAAAAAAAAGATTTCCCACTTATTGTCCACAGTGATGTGATGACATGTCCTTTTTGTGAAGTCTTTATATTTATCATTAATTTTTTTTCTCAGGATAAATTCCTAGATGTAGAATATCTTGAGTCAAGAGGCCTTTGATATATACTGCTTAATTACTCAACTGAAAGTTGTACCACTTGATAGTCCCACAGTGGTGTGTGACTGTTCTCATTTCTTTGCATTTATCTGCATGATTTTTTTTTTCCTCCTTGCTTGTTGAGGGTTGGAATTCTTCTGTTCATTTCTCTGTATGAGATACTTAGTAAATTTTTATAGAATGAATAGCTAACATTGCTGTGTGTCTTTATATGGTATTTATTAATGAAAATGCCACAATACATTTTACAGTTGCTTAACAGAGGCTTCATTCAATGGGAATATTTTTTATAGTTTTAGATAATTAAGTGTAAACCTTGAATTTGAGGTAGAGTTATTTGCAAGATTATAGGCTCATAGGAATGGTTTTTTGCTAATGTAGATAGTTGAAGGACTGGAGAACTGCAGGTGTGAGCTCCTCTTCTCTTTCAGGTGTGCGTTAGAGTCCTTTGGTGCAGCAGCTCAGCAGCAGCAGCCTCCCTGTAAGCAGGAGTTGTCTCCCTTGGCGTGCTCGCCTGCTGGGGTGAGCAGGCTGACGTACGTGTCTGAACCAGAGAGCTCCTGTCCTGCCACAACCACAGATGATGCCCTGGAGGACCGCAAGGTGGGCAGCCACTTGGATTATTTATTACTAAGGCTTTCAGCTCTTAAAAGTGTTACAGATGTTTGATTCAGACAACAGTTCAAGCCTATATAACTTCTGTGCTACTCTTTTACCTTTAAAATGATTTTTGTATTTGTGTGCACATATTAAATCCCTACTCATGCTGGTAGGCACAGAGGTACAAACATTTTAGGATCTGCCCTGGAAGAGCTCTGTCTGGTGAGGCACACTGTGTAATGAAGTGCGTCATGCTGCGCGTGTACCATGGGGACTCAGAAGGTGGTGGTTGGAAGTCTCACTGCCTTTGCTTCAGCAAAGGTTTCTGCAGGGATAAATACACTGAAGCCACACTTTGCCCGACTGCTAGGCGTTAGGCAACAGGGAAGCAGAGTTAACACATTGGGAGGTGGAGAGTTGTAAGATGCAAACTGTATCTGAGGCACTCCAGGAAGTTTAGAACAGCCACAGTGAATCATGTCAATGGGGACAAGTGGATGAGGCTGGAAGAGGGGGGACCAAACTGGGAAGGGTGCTGGGTTTAAAACCTGGGAGTTTGAAGGCTTTTAAGCAGGTCACTGTCGTAATCTGTTCTGATTTCGTTTTGTTTTTGTATTTTTTAGAGATGATCTTGCTCTGTCACCCAGGCTGGAGTATGGTGGCACGATCGCAGCTCACTACAGCCTGGGACTCCTGGTCTCAAGTGATCCTCCTGCCTCAGCCTTCCAAGTAGCTGGGACTACAGGTGTGCACTGCCACACCTGGCTAATTTTTCATTTTTTTTGTAGAGACAGTGTCTTGCCATGTTGCTCAGGCTGGTCTTGTACTCCTGGGCTCAGGTGTTCCTTCTGCCTTGACCTCTCAAGTAGCTGGGACTACAGGTGCCTACCACCACACCTGGCTAATTAAGAAAATTTTTTTTAGAGGTGAGGTCTTGCTATGTTGCCAGAACTGGTCTTGAACTCCTGGCCTCAAGCGATCTTCCTGACTTGGCCTCCCAAAGTGGTGGGATTACAGGCATGAGCCACCAAGCCCAGGCTGGTTTGATGTTTTAAAAGCTCACTCCAACAGCCATGAGGAAGGAGGGACCAGTAGGAGCAAAATTAAAATCGGAGATTTGACATGAGACCACTGTAGTGGTTTAGGCAAGAGACAGTGGATGCTTGGGCCAAGACAGTAACAGTGGGGATAGAATAGAAGAAGATCAGAGACAGTTATGTGGGAGAAGCTAGTGTTACCTGTTTTTGTGTATGGAAGTTGTGGATGTGACATTGTTCAGTTTTTTAATGAGCTGACTGACTGCTGTGGGTATGCTGCGTAGTCTTCCTCCACCAAGCTGCTGGAGAGTTACTGAATACACAGCACAGTGTTAGGGCGTTACACCCCTTCCTTTGAAAGCTGTCTTTTTCATGTCGTTGTTAGATACTGAGTCTGCGTGTTCTTAGCATAGTGGTTGAGAGCTGGGTTATGGTGTCAGATAACTTATCTTCTGCTGCCTCCTCAGACAGATTACTAAACCTCCCTCAACCTGTTTCTTCATCTGTAAGGAGGAATAGTATGTGAGGGCAGTGCTTGTCACCTAGTAAGTCACCACGGGATACATATTATTTGTTATTATTACTTGGCAAATAATATAGTCTTTGTTTCTTAGTGTCTTTATTTCTGAAGGTTTGGCCAGGAGAAATTTATAAACCAAGTACCAGAGCAATCAGTGAAGGTTACGTCTGTCTAGTCTGTAAATTTCAGCTGGTCTGTCCTCAGATTATGCATTATGTACAAAGAAATGAGTGTGGACATTTACCAGGACTGTTAACTTCATGCTTCATAGAGCCACACAAGTTTAGAAATGGGAGAGGACTTAGAACACATAAAAATTAACATCTTTGGGCGGGCGTGGCGGCTCATACCTGTAATCCCAGCACTTTGGGAGGCTGAGGCAAGCAGATCACCTGAGGTCAGGAGTTCAAGACCAGCTTGGCCAACATGGTGAAACCCTGCCTCTACTAAAAATACAAAGAATTAGCTGGGCGTGGTGGCGGGCCCCTGTAATCTGAGCTACTTGGGAGGCTGAGGCAGGAAAATGGCTTGAACCCGGGAGGCGAAGGTTGCAGTGAGCTGATGTTGTGCCATTGTACTCCAACCTGGGCAACAAGAGGGACAATCTCAAAAAAAAAAAAAAAAAAAAAAAAAAAGGTTAACATCTTTGAGTGTTCAAGCCCAGGCAGTAGCATGGACAGATGGTGGGGTGGGGCCCTGCCAGCCTGCTGAGCTGCCGCCTGACCTCAAAGTCATTATCATTTCAAGCTTGCTCGGCCCCCACTCCTTCGCTACTAATTTATTTAGATTTTTATTGTAAAGTTTATAGAAATCCCTTAAATCCTCAAAAAGTTACTAGACTCTAGTCCTTTATCTGTGCAAAATTTTCAGATATTCTTAGTGTATACCTATTTTCCTCATAGTATAATTCCTTTTACAAAACAACAAGCACACATTTTCTAATGTAAGTCTGCATTTCACAACTGCAAGACTCTACTATTTTTGTGTAAAACAATTTTTTTTCAAAGAGAAACCTCGTGCACACCTCTTTGTTACTTGAGCTTTTACCAGCATGGTTTCAATTTGTTGTATTAAGTTTATCTGTGGATTATTAAAAACAAATTTTCTTGCACTCAGAGTGATATCACCAGCGAGTTAAGTACCACAATTATTCAAGGCAGTCCAGCTGCATTGGAGGAACGGGCTATGGAAAAATTGAGAGAAAAAGTTCCATTTCAGAATAGAGGAAAAGGAACATTATCATCTATTATCCAGAATAACTCTGATACAAGAAAAGCAACTGAAACCACTTCTCTGAGTAGCAAGGCTGAATCTGTAAAACCTGACTTTAAATGGAGTAAAGATCCCTCCTCCAAAAGTGGAAATCTGTTGGAAACCAATGAGGTAGGTTTGACATCAAACCCTGAAGAAGTGGACCTGATCAGGCTGGCTCTCCTGGGCAAGTCAGGTCTGAGCTGTCAGGTGGGGTCAGCCACATCACGTCCTGTGTCCTGCCAGGAGCCTGTAGACGAAGATCAAAGAATAATTCCTAAAGATAAGTCAACTGCTGGCCGTGAGTTCAGGGGCCAGGTTTCTCATCAGACCACCTCTGAAAACCAGTGCACTCCTTTTCCCAGCAGCACAGTTCGCGGCTCTGTGGCTGACATGCAGCACGTGCCTGCTGCTGTGCACGCACTCTTGACGCAGCCCTCTCTCAGCACAGCTCCCTTTGCTCAGCGGTATTTGGGAACGCTCCCTTCAGCTGGAAGCAACACCTTGCCTCAGTGTCATGCTGGCAGTGCCACAGTCTGTGGCTTCTCAGGAGGCCTCCCCTATCCAGCTGTCGCAGGAGAGCCTGTGCAGAACTCTCTGGCTGTGGGGATTTGTCTAGGATCAAATATCGGCTCTGGATGGATGGGTACCTCTTCCCTCTGTAACCCGTATTCTAATACCTTAAATCAGAACCTGCTAAGCGCAACAAAACCTTTTCCTGTGCCGTCTGTTGGTACCAACTGTGGAATTGAAACATGGGATTCAGGAATGACATCAGGATTGGGTAAGATGCTTTTTCTCTGTTATTGTTGCTTGGTATTATTTTCTCAAATGACACCACAAAGCTGGTTTGTTCCAAGGAGTTACTGGTTAACATTAATTCCTTGTAAGTTTTGTGCTTCTTCCTAAACTGAGAACACCATATATTTCTGTGCAAACGTCCCTGAAGTTGGCTTAGAAAAATGCTACACTTATGCAGTTGACAGGCTCTCTATGGCTCTGCCTTCCTCATCTCTCTTTTGCTCTGCCGTTGCAGTTTTGTGATTATTTCACCTAGGAAATGTCCAGTTTAGAGTTGAATCCCAGAATGAGTGAGTGCCTCCACCTTGTGAGTCTCTGGGTGGCTTTTGTGGGGAGAGGCAGCACTCTCAGGTGCATGTGTGGGGCAACTTCTCTCTGGGAGCTGTGCTTTTACTGACACGGTACACACGGCCACTGGGGTACTGTCTTCTCTGCCCTCCAGAACAACTGCATGAGGACGTTGGAAGATAGGTGGCAGCAGTAAAATCTGATAAGTGTCTACGTCTGGAAAGTTAGAGCCTCTGGAGTTCTTTGTTTTTGTTTTTTGTTTTGTTTTGTTTTGTTTTAGGATAAGCAGTGACTTATAATTTATGAGAGGAAAGGAGATTACTTACAGGCAGTAACCTCAAAGAATTGATTAGCTGTAATTGTGAGTTGGATCCAATTTTAATTTTCTTTTCCTGGGCTGGACGGAAGCAGGAAAAAATTGTTGGCAGGTCTCTGAGGCTCATGCAACATCAGGGACTCCTTCATCTGGAGCACCGTGACTCAGGCTCTTAAGTGTAAACGGGCCGTCATGTGAACTCACTGCCATTTAACAGGTTTGGCTTATAATCAGGGGTTTGCTGTAACGTGCATTTTTGTGCCTTCTTCTCACCCAGGGAGTGTCCGAGTGCCGGAGGAGTTGAAGCTTCCTCATGTTTGCTGTGTCGGGATCGCTTCCCAGACCCTCCTCAGTGTGCTCAATCCAACCGACCGCTGGCTGCAAGTCAGCATCGGGGTCCTCAGCATTAGTGTGAATGGTGAAAAGGTAGCTTTCTATGTCTTTCTCATTTAACCTAACAGTTGCATGGTGATTAGGTGCTTGGTTTCCCCCATCTCTGGTGCTAGGTTCTCCCTTCACCCCTTTATTAATGCTCACAGTCATTGCCATGCTCTCTTTCTCTCAGACCCCTTTTGTTGTAGTGCTTGTAGAGTGTAAAGTGAAAGAGTGTTTTGCATTTTCCATCATTTATTGTTTATATTTTATTGTTATTTATTTGTAAAATCCTATAAATTTGCTTTTAGTGCTGTTATTTAAATCATCCAAAGCTCTGAGTTTCTCGTTGCTACTTGTCAGTTTTGTTAAAGATGATTGAATATAAGTAACCATGACTTATCAAAAAAAAAAGAAGAAAGCAGCTACTCTTGGAGCTTATGCTTTCATTGGCAAGGGAAGTCTTTTTGACTAATTTATCTGATGATTTTCTTACATGAGCTTTTGAAATACCTGGAAACGCAGTTTCAATATGAACTCCTAAGACAAATGTCCCTTACACGATCCATTATAGTTCCTATAATTCTGGGCTCTAAATGTCTCCTGGTTACAGTGAACATTTGAACGTCCGTGAGTGGGGAGCGGGGAATATGGTCAGCAGCTGTTTTGAAATGTCCCAGTTTTATGACTGTTACTTGTGAATCAGCACTGGCGGATGGGTTTCCTCTTCCCTCCGGCCTCTTACTGGCCATTGTTTGCCTGGTAAAATAAGATCGCCTCCCCCCCACGCCTTCTTGGCTTTTCCCCTCTACTTCCAGTCCTCAGGTTAAATGAAAAGCAGGTGATTGAAGGAGAGGGTTGAGAGTGGAAGGTGGGCTGTGAAGACTTTTGAGGGGCATCCTGGAGTCTGTGAATGAAGCAGTGTTGTCTGTGGAAGTGGAGAGTAGAAAAGAAGGTCCCCATCGACAGTGAGGAGGGAGGGTGGCTGGAGTTGTCACTGCAGTTGAAGCAGAGTCAGGGCTGTGGGACCTCAGTGGTTAGCCTGACTCTTCTTCCCCCCAGCCCCCTCCCACCACTGTGTTGTGTGTCCTAGAGAGACTTACAGGGCTGTGAAAGAGTGACCCTTGTCAGTGTCCTTTTTAAGACAAGTGAGTGTACAGGTCAATGTGCCTGCTTGGAGATGGACTGGGGAGACAGCCCTGGTGCAGCAAGAACATTCAACTCATGAAGGATTTGACTCGTACTTTAGAGATCATGAATGACAAGGTTTTGACATTTTTGAAGGATAATAAATGTCTTAATTTGGAAGTTTGAGTGATTGGGAAAAGGAATCTTAAACTAGGTGATTCTACTTGATTTTCATTGTGAAGCCATTAATAACGAACTTTGTGGCTCTTTTTTGAAGGTGGATCTTTCAACATATCGTTGTTTAGTTTTCAAGAATAAAGCCATCATAAGGCCTCATACCACAGAAGAGATAAAAGTGCTTTTTATCCCATCCAGTCCTGGGGTTTTCAGATGCACATTCAGTGTTGCTTCTTGGCCATGTTCGACAGATGCTGAGACCATCGTACAGGCGGAAGCTTTGGCCAGCACCGTCACTCTAACTGCCATTGCCGAGAGTCCTGTTATCGAGGTACCCGTTTGTAAATGAATCTCTGTCATACCTGGCGTTTTAAAGAAGACTGTTTAACGTTAGAAGTAAAATTTGGGAAGAAGAAATTTGTGGACAAAGGAGCCACAAAATTAGTTTCAAACTCAACTTTAGTTCTTAGTATCTTTTTATTTCAAAATTTAAAATTATTTTTAGTTTTACAGAAACACAAGTATACTTGCTAAGATATCTATAAAGCAGAGTATAAGGTTAAGCAGTATTTTCCAACTGATTTCTATTGTATAATTCGATGTCCACTTAGCAACGTGCCAGTGGTTCATATTCTTTTTATATTTCTGCACCTGGAGATTATTTGCCAGCTAGAAAAGTTTCCCTTCTCTAGTCACCTATTTTCTGGGAGCCAAAGAAATTAAGTCTGGCCAAGTTAGGATAGTAAGTGGTTATTAGATTATGTGCTCATTTAGGATGATGACTCTCAACGTGGCTGCACATTGGAATAACACTGGGATCTCTTAAATGTACCCCAGTACCCACTTTGACTGACTGAATCAGAATGAGGGAGGGTGTGGCTGCCTCTCGGTAATTTTTAAATCTTCCCAGATGATTATAATTCATAGCCTTAGTTAACAACCACTGCTTTATAGAGCTATCTCCTCTTAGTTATAGTGAAATCAGAACTAACATATTGAAAAAAATTAAGGAATGTGAGAGGGAGGGATGGGAGGGTGCAGAGCAGAGGAAAAGCAGAGCAGGCCTTGATACAGTAATGAGTCGCTTAACAATAGGGGTATGCCCCGATAAATGTGTCCTTAGGCAGTTTTGTCATTGTGTGAATATCGCAGAGTGTACTCACACAAACCTAGACGGCACAGCCTTCTGCACACGTAGGCCTTATGGGACAGTCCGTTGTTCCTAGGCTATGCACCGTTGTTCCCATACAGCTGGTTACTGTACTGAATACTGGGACAGTCCGTTGTTCCTAGGCTATGCACCATTGTTCCCATACAGCTGGTTACTGTACTGAATACTGGGACAGTCCGTTGTTCTTAGGCTATGCACTCTTGTTCCCATACAGCTGGTTACTGTACTGAATACTGGGACAGTCCGTTGTTCCTAGGCTATGCACCCTTGTTCCCATACAGCTGGTTACTGTACTGAATACTGGGACAGTCCGTTGTTGCTAGGCTATGCACCGTTGTTCCCATACAGCTTGTTACTGTGCTGAATACTGGGACAGTCCGTTGTTCTTAGGCTATGCACCGTTGTTCCCATACAGCTGGTTACTGTACTGAATACTGGGACAGTCCGTTGTTCCTAGGCTATGCACCGTTGTTCCCATACAGCTTGTTACTGTGCTGAATACTGGGACAGTCCGTTGTTCTTAGGCTATGCACCGTTGTTCCCATACAGCTGGTTACTATACTGAATACTGGGACAGTCCGTTGTTCTTAGGCTATGCACCGTTGTTCCCATACAGCTGGTTACTGTACTGAATACTGGGACAGTCCGTTGTTCTTAGGCTATGCACCGTTGTTCCCATACAGCTGGTTACTGTGCTGAATACTGGGACAGTCCGTTGTTCCTAGGCTATGCACCCTTGTTCCCATACAGCTTGTTACTGTACTGAATACTGTAGGCCAGTTGTGACACCATGGTAAGTGTTTCTGTAGCTAAACGTAGAAAAGGTACAGCAAAAATACATGATAAAAGATTTAAAAATGGTACATTTTATAGAGCACTTACCAGAGGACTCAAAGTTGCTCTCTGTGAGTCAGTGGTAAAGGCCCAGGACATTACTGTACACTCTTGTAGACGTTATAAACACTGCACATTTAGGCTATACCAAATTCATTGTAAAAAAGTTTTACTATGATGTTATGATAGCTCTGACATCACAAGGTGTTAGGAATTTTCCATCTCCATTATAATCTTATGGGATCACTGTCCTGTATACAGTCCATCATTGACCAAAACATCATTATGTAGCATGTGACTTTAATTAAAAATTAGTTGATTTCAGCTGGGCACTGGCACACACCTGTAATCCCAGCACTTTGAGAGGTCAAGGTGGGTGGATTGCTTGAGCCCAGGAGTTCGAGACCAGCCTGCACAACGTAGTGAGACCCCCGTCTCTACACAAAATTTTAAAAATCAGCTGGGTGTGGTGGTGCATGCTTATGATCCCAACTACTCCAGAAGCTGAGGTGAGAGGATCACTTGAGCTCAGGAGTTTGAGGCTACAGTGAGCAAATGATCACATCACTGTACTCCAGCCTGGGCAACAGAGCGAGACCCAGTCTCAAAAGAAAAAAAATTAATTTCCTAATATGTGAATTGAACTTAACGTATTTAGCTAACCACACTTAACAGGTGTTACTGATATCCTCCTCAAGTTAATTAGTTGTTTCAGGCCAGGCGCGTGGCTCATGCCTGTAATCCCAGCACTTTGGGAGGCCAAGGCGGGCGGATCACCTGAGGTCAGGAGTTTGAGACCAGACTGGCCAACATGGCGAAACCCTGTCTCTAGTAAAAATACAAAAATTAGCTACGGGCGCCTGTAGTCCCAGCTATTGAGGAGGCTGAGGCAGGAGAATCACTTGAACTCGAGAGGCGGAGGTTACAGTGAGCTGAGATCATGCTATTGCACTCCAGCCTGGACGACAGAGCAAGACTCTGCCTCAAAAAAAAAAAAAGATAAAGTTAATTAGTTTTTTCATTCTGCAAAGCTGTAATTGTGACTTGCAGTTTAGAAGTGGGTATTGGGGATGAGACACAGGGTAGCCACTCTGGGAGACGGGTGAGAATCACCAGCGTTTTCCCCACAGTACACGTTCTCCAGGGGATGCTTAGTAACCTAGCTCAACAACTTTATTTTCTAGGGCATAGAGGAGGAAGTCGATTGGAAATGTTCTCATAAAGTTTTTTTTTCATGTTTTCATGTTCCTGTGTCCTTACGTTGATATCTGCACATACTATAAACTTTTAGTGATCTTTTTTCTTTTTGGCTAAATGCCGTTTTATATACTTCTCAGTCAGCTCTGCTCTGCTTGCCTTTCTCTAGGTCAAGGTTTTTCAGCATTAACACTAGTGCCATTTTGGGCTAGAAGATTCTTTGAGGGTAGGGAGGGCTGTCTTGTGCAGTGTAGGATGTTTAGCAGTGGCCCTGGCCTCTACCCGCTGGGTGTCAGTAATACCTCTTTCCCCACTGTGGTAACCAGTAACTTCTCCAAACATGGTCAGGCCAGCCCCGATAGGAACCACTGGGAACTGTTGTTGTTAACCTCCTGCATTTCAGTATATTTCACTAAACCAGCTGTTGAGCCTGCCTTTAAGCAGCTTACCTTCCTGTAGCCGACATGATAAATCACATTTATGCGGTATTTGGCATTGCCGTGTCCCGAGCGGCTCACATATCAGTGGTGTTTGGTAGTAGAAGGCAGTGGTTCCCTACTGGTGTGCTCATTGGAGTCCCCTGATGAACTTCAAACACTGCTGATGTCTGTGTCTGAGCTTTGAATCCAACAAACAGACAAGTTTGGGAACCACTGGTGTAGGGAATAGCTCAGTATTAATCAAGCTAGTTGAAGCTGCCTTCTTGGAGGAGTGGAACTAGAGGAATTAGGCCCTGATGGCTCAGCAGGGTTTGACTGGGGAGCCACATTCCCTATGAGAGAGCATTCGGGAATTTTATACAGAGACCCCATGCATAGAAACTGTCAGATACTTTCTCAGCGTGATAAAGGGTCTCCCAGGTACATAATGCAAATGTTACAGTTTAAAGTATGTGCACCTTTGTTTTGGCTAGATATTGCCAATTTGCTGTCTAACTTACGTTCCTAGGAGAAATGTATGCAGGTTCCTGTTACTGCTAATCTTTGGTATTGTTAGATTTTATTTTATTTTTTTAATCATTCTGGAGTGGTATGGAATTTTTTTTAATTTTAAATTTTTCTTTTATTTTAATTTTTTTTTTTGTGGGTGTCTAAATAGGTGTTTGTATTTATGGGGTACATGAGATGTTTTGTTACAGACATGCAATGTGAAATAAGCATGTCATGGAGAATAGGTTATCCCCTCAAGCATTTATCCTTTGAGTTACAAATAATCCAGTTACGTACTTTAAGTTATTTTAAAATACACAATTGTTGGCCGGGCGCGGTGGCTCAAGCCTGTAATCCCAGCACTTTGGGAGGCTGAGGCGGGCGGATCCCGAGGTCAGGAGATCGAGACCATCTTGGCTAACTGGTGAAACCTCGTCTCTACTAAAAATACAAAAAATCAGCTGGGCACGGTGGCGGGTGCCTGTAGTCCCAGCTGCTCGGGAGGCTGAGGCAGGAGAATGGCGTGAACCCGGGAGGCGGAGCTTGCAGTGAGCTGAGATCACGCCACTGCACTCCAGCCTGAGGGATAGAGCGAGACTCCGTCTCAAAAAAAATAATACACAACTATTATTGGCTATAGTCATCGTATTGTGCTGTCAAATAGTAGGTCTTAATTCATTCTTTCTATTTGTTTAGTACCCACTAACCGTCCCCACCTCACCCCCAACCCCTACCCTTCTGAGCCTTTCATAACCATCTTTCTATTCTCTATGTCTGTAAGTTCAATTGATTTGGTTTTTAGAACCCACGAATAAGTGAGAACATGTGATGTTTGTCTTTCTGTGCCTGGCGTATTTCACTTAACATAATGGTCTCCAGTTCCATCCATGTTATTGCAAATGACCGGATCTCATTCTTCCTGTGGCTGAATCGTACTCCATTGTGTGTATGTGCCACATTGTCTTGATCTGCTTATCTGCTGATGAGCACTTAGGTTGCTTCCAAGTCTTAGTTATTGTAAACAGCTGCAACAAACAAGTTTCTTTCATGTACTGGTTTCCTTTCTTCTGGGTGTATCTTAGTTATTGTAAACAGCGCTGCAGCAAACAAGTTTCTTCCATATACTGGTTTCCTTTCTTCTGGGTGTATCTTAGTTATTGTAAACAGCTGCAACAAACACGTTTCTTCCATGTACTGGTTTCCTTTCTTCTGGGTGTATCTTAGTTATTGTAAACAGCTGCAACAAACAAGTTTCTTTCATGTACTGGTTTCCTTTCTTCTGGGTGTATCTTAGTTATTGTAAACAGCGCTGCAGCAAACAAGTTTCTTCCATATACTGGTTTCCTTTCTTCTGGGTGTATCTTAGTTATTGTAAACAGCTGCAACAAACACGTTTCTTCCATGTACTGGTTTCCTTTCTTCTGGGTGTATCTTAGTTATTGTAAACAGCGCTGCAACAAACACGTTTCTTCCATGTACTGGTTTCCTTTCTTCTGGGTGTATCTTAGTTATTGTAAACAGCGCTGCAACAAACACGTTTCTTCCATGTACTGGTTTCCTTTCTTCTGGGTGTATCTTAGTTATTGTAAACAGCGCTGCAACAAACACGTTTCTTCCATGTACTGGTTTCCTTTCTTCTGGGTGTATCTTAGTTATTGTAAACAGCTGCAACAAACACGTTTCTTCCATGTACTGGTTTCCTTTCTTCTGGGTGTATCTTAGTTATTGTAAACAGCGCTGCAACAAACACGTTTCTTCCATGTACTGGTTTCCTTTCTTCTGGGTGTATCTTAGTTATTGTAAACAGCGCTGCAACAAACACGTTTCTTCCATGTACTGGTTTCCTTTCTTCTGGGTGTATCTTAGTTATTGTAAACAGCTGCAACAAACACGTTTCTTCCATGTACTGGTTTCCTTTCTTCTGGGTGTATCTTAGTTATTGTAAACAGTGCTGCACAAACAAGTTTCTTTCATACACTGGTTTCCTTTCTTCTGGGTGTATCTTAGTTATTGTAAACAGCGCTGCAACAAACACGTTTCTTCCATGTACTGGTTTCCTTTCTTCTGGGTGTATCTTAGTTATTGTAAACAGCGCTGCAGCAAACAAGTTTCTTCCATATACTGGTTTCCTTTCTTCTGGGTGTATCTTAGTTATTGTGTTTTTTTTTTTTGAGACGGAGTCTCGCTCTGTCACCCAGGCTGGAGTGCAGTGGCCGGATCTCAGCTCACTGCAAGCTCCGCCTCCCAGGTTCATGCCATTCTCCTGCCTCAGCCTCCCGAGTAGCTGGGAGTACAGGCGCCCGCCACCTCACCCGGCTAGTTTTTTTGTAGTTTTAGTAGAGACGGGGTTTCACCGTGTTAGCCAGGATGGTCTCGATCTTCTGACCTTGTGATCCACCCGTCTCGGCCTCCCAAAGTGCTGGGATTACAGGCTTGAGCCACCGTGCCCGGCCATATCTTAGTTATTGTAAACAGCGCTGCAGCAAACACGTTTCTTCCATGTACTGGTTTCCTTTCTTTTGGGTGTATCTTAGTTATTGTAAACAGCACTGCAGCAAACAAGTTTCTTTCATACACTGGTTTCCTTTCTTCTGGGTGTATCTTAGTTATTGTAAACAGCGCTGCACAACCACGTTTCTTTCATACACTGGTTTCCTTTCTTCTGGGTGTACACCCAGTGGTGGAACAGCTGGATCACATGGTAGCTCAATGTTTAGTGTCTTGAATCTCCAAACTGTTCTTCATAGTGGTTGTGCTAATTCGCATTCTCACCAACAGTGTGTACGAGGGTCCCTTTTCCCCACATCCTCACCAGCATTTGTTATTGCCCGTCTTTTAAGTATAAGCCATTTTAACTGGGGTAAGATGATATTTCATTGTAGTTTGGATTTGCATTTCTCTGATGATCAGTGATGTCGAGCACCTTTTCATATGCCCGTTTGGCATTTGTGTGTCTTCCTTTGAGAAATGTCTATTCAAATATTTTGCCCAGTTTTTGATTGGGTTATTAGATTTTTTCCTGTAGAGTTGTTTGAGCCCCTTATCTATTCTGGTTATTAATCCGTTGTCAGATGGGTAGTTTGCAGATATTTTGTCTCATTCTGTGGGTTGTCTTTTCACTTTGTTGCTTGCATCCTTTGCTGTGTAGAAGCTTTTTAACTTGATCCCGTTTGTCCATGTTTGTTTTGGTGCCCGGTCCAATGTCCTGGAGATTTTGCTGAAATTTTTATTTATCTATCTATCTATCTATCTATTTATTTATTTATTTATTTTCCTGAAATTTTTATTTATTTATTTATTCATTCATTCGTTCATTCATTCATTCGGAGACGGAGTCTCGCTCTGTCGCCCAGGCTGGATTGCAGTGGCACAATCTCGGCACACTGCAACCTCTGCCTCCCGAGTTCAAGCTGTTCTCCTGCCTCAGCCTCCCTGGCAGCTGGGATTACAGGCACGCACCACCACCCCTGGCTAATTTTTGTATTTTTAGAAGAGACGAGGTTTCACCATATTGGCCAGGCTGGTCTTGATCTCCTGACCTTGTGATCTGCCCTCCTCAGCCTCCCAAAGTGCTGGGATTACAGGTGTGAGCCACCGTGCCTGGACCCAATGTTTTCTTGTAGTAGTTTCATAGTTGGAGCTCTTAGGTTTAAGTTTTTAATCCATTTTGATTTGATTTTTGTATACGGCAAGAGACAAGGTCTAGTTTCACTGTTCTGCATATGGATATCCAGTTTTCCCGGCACCATTTGTTGAAGAGACAGTCTTTTCCCCAGTGGATGTTCTTGGCACCTTTGTCAAAAATGAGTTCACTGTAGGTGTGCGGATTTGTGTTTGGGTCCTCTATTCTGTTCCTTTGGTCTGTGTATCTGTTTTTATGCCAGTACTATGCTGTTTTGGTTACTGTGGCTCTGTAGTATAATTTGAAGTCAGGTAATGTGATTCCTCCATTTTTATTCTTTTTGGTTGGGATAGCTTGTCTATTCCAGGTCTTTTGTGGTTCCATGTAGATTTTAGGATTTTGTTTTTCTATTTCTGTGAAGTAGTATGGACATTTTAACAATGTTGATTCTTCCAGTCTGTAAACACGGAATGTTTTTCTATTTTTTTGTGTCCTCTTCAATTTCCTTAATCAGTGTTTTATAGTTTTCATTATAGAGGTCTTTTACTTCTTTGATTAAGTTAATTCCTAGGTATTTAATTTTATGTGTGGCTATTGTAAATGGGATTACTTTTTAAATTTCTTTTTCACATAGTTCAGTGTTGGCGTGTAGAAATGCTACTGACTTTTATATATTAATTTTGTATCCTGTAACTTTACTGAAAGTTTTAAAATCAGTTCTAATAGTTTTTTTTTTTTTAAACATGGTCACTTACTTTAATAACAATACATATACCGTGTTATCACCATGGGATATAAATTCAGGTTAGACAAGATAGTTTCCCAAGTGTCATAGCATTCTGTACTATATAAAAGTTTGTGTATGCTCTCTGGCCAAACCAGCTTGCTCAGAAGACTTTCATCAGTTTCATTACAGGTAATTTGTTTAGTTTAATGTTTACACTTCTTACGGAGAAAATAACACACATTTAAAAAGCATTCATTTTTTCCATGAGTGCTTAAAATACATATTTCTATTTCAAGGTAACATTTACAAATTATTCTAATATAACAGCAGCAAAAATATAGTCTGTAGTTACAAAAGAAGTAAGCTAGAATCCGTAAGTTATGCTCATGTTTACAATTGTGATTCTTTAATAAATACTATTACTATGCAGCTCTATTGTAAGCTTTCAAGATTTGGTTTAAAGACACCCACATACATACTGTCAGTTGTGGGAGGCTTTACAAGTTATATTCCATGCACTCTTTGGACAGAATTCTAAAAGAGCCAGCCAGTCCACAAGACAGGCATTAACTGGTGCAAATAGGACTCTTATATAACATCTAAAACATGAGATTCTGCAACAAACAGGGGGCACTACAGGGTTGGCCTGGTATCTTCTTTAGAACTAATTTCATCACACAGTTTAAGAAGGTAGACATTTCAACACCATCATGTGCATTTAGGTGACATGTTTCTTTTACGTTAACTTGACTTCCTGGAATGGCCTAGTTTGTAAACTAGTCACTAGTAATTCGGTCACCAGGCAAATCAAGAAAGGAAGTCAGTATTCAAAATGCCATGTTCCCATCTGAACTCACTCAAATAGTTCACTTTCAACATTAATATGTAACTTCAATAGTGAGATGTCTAACTAAAGCAAACTCCTCCAACAAGGCGAAGACAGCATCTCATTTAAATGCTCATCTTTTCCTTCCGTATTACCTTTGACTAGTGTTTCAGTTCTAAACGGTTTTTACAGTCCCAACATTAACATTGTTAACAGATTTATCAAGCTATTTATACATCTTTTTGCTCACCATTGCTTCATGAATCTCTTGCTTTTCCCTCTGTTATGGACTCTGTTATCTAAGTTTTTAAAATTTTTTTTTTGAGACAGAGTCTTGCTCTGTCACCCCGGCTGGAGTGCCGTGGCGCAATCTCGGCTCACTGCAAGCTCTGCCTCCCGGGCTCACGCCATTCTCCTGCCTTGGCCTCCCAAGTAGCTGGGACCACAGGCGCCCACCACCACGCCCGGCTAATCTTTTTTTTTTTTTTTTTTGTATTTTAGTAGAGATGGGGTTTCACCATGTTAGCCAGGGTGGTCTCGATCTCCTGACCTTGTGATCCACCCTCCTCGGCCTCCCAAAGTGCTGGGATTACATGCGTGAGCCACCGTGCCCGGCCCTGTTATCTACATTTAAAGTGAATTTACTTCATAGTTTATTTCATGTTTCTAGTTCTTGGGTTACTAATGCTTCTACTAGTTACTTTTGCTGAGTCTTTCTGATTTTCTTCCAGTGGCTTCTAATTTTTTGATATTTAAAAAGTTTTAATGTGAGCTCACATTCATTGAGGCTGCTTTTTGCTTTAGGAATCCCATGACGTGTCTTAGTCTTTGGAAGTGTCTCTAGAGAGTACTTTTGCAGAAATGTTGGAGGTGTTAAAAGCCTTTGTGATTTTTTTCAACTTGGGGATCCCATGTCCCATGTGGCCTAGGCCTAGGCTTTCATGTTCTTGCAAATAATCTTCTATGCCACCCATCTCTGGACAGGTTCCTTGCTGACTCCATAGACATGTGAACAGTTTTTGCAGTTCCCTTTTCATTTCATTCCTTTGAATTTCTGGGCTTTATGTGCAGATTTCAAATTCCATTCTAGCCTTGCCCTGCTCATAACAAGCTTGAAGTCACATCTTCTGTTCTCTGGAACGTATTAAAGCTCTACCACCTTGAGGGCAAGTCTGGAACCCAGACCTTCCTGGGCCACCATGGAAATCAGCTCCCACTTAGTGGTCTGCCTTTGGTCTCCACTTATTTTGTGTTTGGCTAGCGCAAAACAAAATGGGTGCACGTGTGTGTGTGTGTGTGTGTGTGTGTGTGTGTGTATAATACAGTCTGTCCTCTGAATCTGTGGGTTTTGCATTCTTGTGTTTTACCAACCTTGGATCAGAAATACTCAGAATAAAAAAAGGGGTAGTTGCTTCTGTATTGCACATGTATAGACATTTTTTTCTTGTCATTATTTCATTATTTTCTAATAATAAAGTATAACAGCTATTTACATAGCATTTACATTATATTAGGTACTGTCAGTAATCTAGAGATGGTTTGAAGTATACAGGAGGATGTGCCTAGGCTATATGCAAATACTGTGACATTTCCTGTCAGGGACATTCACGAATTTTGATATCCAGTGGGGGTTCCTGTAGTGTCACATGTTTCCACATATGGGTGTATGAGGGTCTGAGTTTGATTGGTTCCCGCATTTAGGGAAGTGAGTCTGTCATGATCATAGGCACTTGTTTTAAACTTTTGATATGTCTGTTTTGATACCATTTTAACATTTGCAGATTACATCTGAAAATGCCAAGATATTCATAGTATTTTTGAAAGGAATTGAGAAGTCATTATTCTAATAATAGAACTCATTGAAAAGGGGTCTATAATTTTATAAAATTATCAGTTCATCTTAAGATACAGTCTTTTCAAAGTAACAGCAGCTGAATTCTATAGTATATTTGGGTACGTCAACTACCTCAAAAGAATAAATTAACATTTATTTTTGTAGAAAATAAGCAGTTGTTAAATAGCCTGGGAAAATGTAGTAAGTTTTACTTAATGCTAACTCATAATTTGTGGCTAGAAATGGCAGTCATATGAACATACATGTTGTGCTATTTATTAACATTGATGTGCTATTTTCAATCATTCCCTTTTTTTGGTAATTAGGTAGAAACAGAAAAGAAAGATGTTCTTGATTTTGGTGACTTGACTTATGGAGGCTGGAAAGCTCTCCCACTAAAATTGATAAACCGAACGCATGCCACTGTGCCAATTAGACTGATTATTAATGCTGTAAGTACGAACATACAGTAAGAAACTGTTTACAGAATGCACTGATCTTATGAAAGTACATTGTTTTAAGGATTTTGTTAACAAGCTTAGCATTACACTGTTGGCTTTACTGAACTGATTCTTGTATTTCTAAACAGAACGCCGTAGCCTGGCGCTGTTTCATGTTTTCCAAGGAACCCGTCCGACCTCCTGTGGAAGTTGCTCCTTGCACTGATGTGGTCACCCGGCTAGCAGGCCCTTCTGTGGTCAACCACATGATGCCTGCTAGTTATGATGGACAGGTGGGAGAGAACTGGCTTAGAATTAAAGAGGAGATTAAGCTTCTCAACTGCTTTTCTTTCATTAAGATTTTAATCTTAACACCAGTTTACATTAAGTCAAATTTTTCTTTTAATTTTAATAGGATCCAGAATTTCTGATGATTTGGGTTCTTTTCCATAGTCCAAAGAAACAGATCAGCTCTTCAGGTATCATGTTTACATTGTGTGGGAACTGCTTTAATCTGTAGCTAAATAAACTACAAATTTAAGATGTATTTCCTTTGTCAGTAAGTGTCAGTACCTCAAAATTTGTCAAGTATTTTATGTTTTTTTTTTGAAATTGAGGCAGATGGCATGCTGTTTTGGGTCAATCCTGTGTAAGTGTGGGTAACTCCTGCAGGTAGCACTGAAAACCTTTTCAAATGTTTTCTATTAATTGATCTTATCACATTTACCAGTTGAATGTTTTCTTTCTTTTTCCACCTTTCTCTTCACTCATTTCTATTCTTTTAACTCTTAAAAATCTTCTTGCCTAAATGTTCTTATTGCCCCTAAGGGCACTGTGTGGGACTGCTGATGGCATTTAGAATTAAATAACTCTCTGGTCTCTGAGCCAAAAGAATGTATTTTTTTTTTTTTTTTTTTTTTTTTTTTAGAGGTTCTGGACTCAGCAGAAGAGTTCTCCGCAAAAGTTGATATAGAAGTAGACAGTCCAAACCCTACGCCAGTTCTTAAAAGTGTGAGTCTCCGAGCAAGAGCGGGAATAGCTAGGATCCACGCTCCCAGGGACTTGCAGGTAGCCTCAGTCCTCCTTTCTGCCGTTACTGCTTTCATTCATGCTGATTTCACTTTGTGACAGTTCGTTGAAATGTCTATCTTGCCCCATCCTCCAGACGATGCATTTCTTGGCCAAAGTGGCTTCCTCAACAAAGCAGCACTTACCTTTGAAAAATGCTGGGAACATTGAAGTTTATTTGGATATCAAGGTATGCACTTCCATCAGAGTGCCATACGATAGGCTTTCCTCAGACTGCGAGAGCTCCTTGCTTTCTGCAGGGCTCTTGTGCCCTTCCTGGCCCAACAGAGTGCCCTGAGCCTCAGATGAAAGAATCACTGAGAGTTTTTAAAAACTGGGTGTTATATAACGTAAAATGTATGCTGTGGCACTTTTAAGTTTGAAGTCCAGTGTCTTGAATATGAGAACCAAGTTCTTAGATTAGTTCCTGAAAAACACGCATGTCACCCTTTGGTTGGAGTTGGTGGAGAGTGATCCACACACATCCAGTGTCTTGAATATGAGAACCAAGTTCTTAGATTAGTTCCTGAAAAACACGCATGTCACCCTTTGGTTGGAGTTGGTGGAGAGTGATCCACACACATTGACATCATTTCTGAGATCTGAGGCTGAGTGAGAGGGGGTTAGTGATCCAAAATTGGGGGTGAGGTGGAAGATAAGGTTTGCTGTAGAAGAGAAAGAAATATCCTTTCCAAGAGAACAGGGCAAGTTGAGACCATGACAGATGAGAAGAGGATAAACAACCTGTCCTAGTAAGTGAGAAGGGCACGTACGGCAGGAGCCAGTGAGCACTGAGTGAAAGCTGAGGTTTGTACGTTGGCATTCAGTTATGATTGTGTAACTATAAGTTGGCATTCAGTTATGATTATATAATTATATTTAGGTCCCAGAACAAGGAAGTCACTTTTCAGTGGATCCAAAGAATCTATTCCTTAAACCTGGAGAAGAACATGAGGTTATTGTTTCATTTACTCCAAAGGATCCTGAAGCCTGTGAGGAAAGGTAATACAAAAATGTTATAATGGGCCGGGCACAGTGGCTCACGCCTGTAATCCCAGCACTTTGGGAGGCCGAGGTGGGTGGATCACCTGAGGTCAGGACCAGCTTGGGCAACATGGCCAAACCCTGTCTCTACTAAAAATGCAAAAATTAGCAGGATGTGGTGGTGTGCACCTGTAGTTTCAGCTACTCGGGAGTCTGAGGCGGGAGAATCACTTGAACCCAGGAGGCAGAGGTTGCAGTGAGCCGAGATCACACCTCTGCACTCCAGGCTGGGCGACAGAGCGAGAGTCCGTCTGAAAAAAAAAAGTTTTAATGACAGTTTTACTCGTCTCTCAAAACAGCCACTCACATGTGCTTCAAAATTTCACAGCCTGAATGACAAAGTCCATATATTTCTTACCTAACAGATGGTATGACTCTGTTTAATCTCCTTTCATTTAGCTTCAGATTGTCTTCTCTTTTTTTAACTAAAAATCTTCTTTTAAACCAGCTGAATAGAAATGAAGAAATTATTATTTTCAGGTATATTCTGACAAAAGTAAGTAATAAAAGATCAATTTGATGTTTCTCACTTTTTTTTTTTTTTTTTTGAGACGAAGTCTCGCTCTGTCGCCCAGTCTGGAGTGCGGTGGCTGGATTTCAGCTCATTGCAAGCTCCACCTCCCGGGTTTGAGCCATTCTCCTGCCTCAGCCTCCCAAGTAGCTGGGACTACAGGCACCCGCCACCTCGCCCAGCTAGTTTTTTGTATTTTTTTAGTAGAGACGGGGTTTCACCGTGTTAGCCAGGATGGTCTCGATCTCCTGATCTCGTGATCTGCCCGTCTCAGCCTCCCAAAGTGCTGGGATTACAGGCTTGAGCCACCGCGCCCGGCCTGATGTTTCTCACTTTTTCTCCCGAAAGTATTAGTTGACCGTGTCAGCTGTTAAGATCTTTCTCCATTTCTTCTCTAAGCCCATGACTTCTTGGCACCCAAATCATAAGTGAGTATCAACTTAGAGTCAGAGCCCCACTGTCATGAGTACTGAGCTTGCTTGTGTTACCCTAGCTTAAAGCATACTCTCCTCTGACACACACATGGCTTATCCCTCTGCCTGGGTTATAGAACACTTCACCGTGTGCTCAGTCTGTTCTTGTGACCGTACAGAAGAGAAGAGTCTGGTCTGCACCAGCGTGAATGCCTCTGCCTGGAATGCTTGCTCTCAGCCTCCCTGGGCTGGCGCCTTCTGGGAGACTTTCTCCACTGTTCCCAAATGTCTCATAAATAGAATTTCCAAAGCACGATGGCTTCTCACACCCCCCACGTGCAGGTGCCATTGTGATCGTCTCTCTCCTTGTCTGTATTCTTCTCTGCAGCACAAACTCTAAGGGTGGGAATAGCATCATATCCCCAGCACCTAGCTCAGTCTTTTGAACAATGGAAACATGTAGGAAATAGTTGGGAAAAGAATCAAATACAGGACCTTCAACTCAGAATTCTTTCTTAGGATGTTGAAAATACTTGTGCAGCCATTTGGACCTCAGTATGAAGTCATGTTGAAAGGTGAAGTCATTTCTTCAGGAAGTAAACCTCTGTCACCTGGACCTTGCTTAGATATTCCATCGATTTTGTCCAACAAACAATTTCTGGCTTGGGGAGGCGTCCCTCTTGGTAGAACACAGTAAGTGTCAAAGACTGACAAATAGTCCACTATTTATACATATTTTGGAGCAGACCACAAATTAATGTTTGCAGGGAAATTTTGTCATAATAGACACTCTTCAGGCTCAATTGTGCAGAACTGGAAAAACCTCCTAGATGGGCACGTGTCCTGGTTCAGCTTTTGTTTCACATATATTCCAGTCCTGCAAAGAGCACCTGACACATGACCAACAGTACAGTTGCTGCTGAGGAGGGAGTATCCCCTTAAACTCACTGCCACTCTGTAGTTGTCAGGAGCCAGCTGAGAGAGAGGTTTATGGAGAGCTGCACAGAGAATATGCAGTACATCCATTCTTCTGAGTGGTCTGAATTTCTCAGTCAGCAACCGCATGGTTTTAGCAAAACCCATAGAAGTGTTTTTAATGCACCAGACTTGGGTGTCAAACTTCCCGAGCACACTGAATGGAGCATGTAGGGGAGAGGGGCACCTTAGGAAATGGGAGGCAGTATTTACTGTAAAATTGTTTGGTGGGTTTTTTTTTGAGACTCCCTGTACTGTACAGGTTTGTCTTTAAAAGGATCTGGAAGAAACGTCTCTGGGAAGCCTGTGACAGAAGCAATCACACGTCGCTCGAGCAGTAACTGCTTGTGCTTGGCTTTCGAGTGCGTTTCACTGATGACGTGACTCTGTGGAGACCTGGCCCTCCCATCCCGCCCTAGCTCTGTGCTTGAAAATGATAACCACAGTGCTTTACAAGTTATAAAATAAATACGCGAGAATGAAAACTTTACAAAATAATGTTTCTTTCAGATAATTCTTCCCCAGTCATTGTCCCTGTGGAAGGCTTTTCCTGGAGGTGTCAATCGCCAAAGTTGTCTGCGTTTCTCTTAACACGAGGTATATGAGACGTAGACCTCAGCTGCTGGTTTATTGGCTGCTGATCTTCTCCAGCTTTGAGTAAAACAGAGATTTACTCATGTATTCTCTGTTCTCCAATGAAGACAGGATTCACATAGTTTCCACAATTGAAGTGTTTTTATCAGGCAGGTGCTATTATATGTCCATTCTTTTGCATTGTAGCCTCTTTAAAAGTAGAGTTAATTCAATATACTGTTTAAAAGACTACTTTGTGCAAATGAACCTCTTAGCCTAGGCCCCCTTGTTTCCCTGAAAGCTCGCTTGGATAAGCTAGGTATTCCAGCTAGGTGTGATATTGACTTAATGACTTGATGAATGTCTTCACCTGGATTTTCATTGAGTGATGTTTGATATGACAGATAACACCTATACACATAGTATAAATAATAAGGTCAGCTGCAGAGCTATATCGGGAGAGAGATTAAACCAAAAAGCCTCTATAAGGTGAGTCTTGAGCCTACATTTTCAGAAACATAGAGTCTAGGACTGTGGGGAGACAATTGCAGGCTGCTGACATGGCTCGTATAGTCAGTTCTTCTCTAGACATTGTGGTTGGTTTTAATTGGCTTTGTTCTTATAACGATAGCAATATCTATGGAGAAAAACTATATTTAAAATGTGTAATTGTTTTTAGGCTTCAGAAACTAGCTTTGAGAAATAATTCTGCATCCACAACGCAACATTTACGACTGCTAGTTAGAGGACAAGATCAGGACTGCTTTCAGGTTCGTAGAGTACGTGGGTTCTTGTGTCTTCTGTCTGGGTCTGCAACACTTACCTATGCAGACCCTTTTATGTTATTACCTTTTAAGAATTGGTGTTAATGGTATGTTTTATTTGTGCTACTGCTTTGTTTTATGCAGTTACTGTTTTTAAATTGTAGCTTCAGAACACTTTTGGTTCAGAACAGCGATTGACCAGTAACTGTGAGATCAGAATTCACCCAAAGGAAGACATTGTCGTCTCTGTATTATTTGCACCTACTCGATTATCTTGCATGTTGGCTAGACTAGAAATCAAACAACTTGGAAACCGATCACAACCAGGAGTAAAGTTCACAGTAAGATCATTTTATTGCTTTTCCCTTCCCTTGGAGTTTATGGCGTGTTATAACTATTGGTTTAACATTGTAAATTATATACTCTGCCTTTTATAAGTGAAAATATGTAATTATCTAGACTTACAAGCAAGTTAAGGAGTAATTTATATGCTTTGTAGAATTGGCAAGTTATAATAGCTGCCAGCATAGTATTCTTATAGGTATTAGTCTTTCTAATGCTTTTAAGTTTCATTTTATTTTGTTGTATTTTTTTTTTATCCTGTATCTCCAGTGCTTCTGAGCATAATAATCAGTTTTACCCTATCATCATCTTCTAAATTTCACTTGGTACCTCTTAAAGTAGGCCTTATTCTCAACAACTTTAACAAACCTCATCCTGTGGAACGGAGACTCGTCAGAGACCTGCAGGCCCAGCAGCGCTCCTGGGTGTTTGTTTATTTATTTATTTATTTTTTATTATACTTTAGGTTCTAGAGTACATGCACACAACAGCAGGTTTGTTACATATGTATACATGTGCCATGTTGGTGTGCTGCATCCATTAACTCGTCATTTACATTAGGTATATCTTAAGTTTCATTTTAATTTGGACATTTAAAAATGTACCCAGCTTTTTAGGAACACATCTTTGGGTAAATCCACGTGGAGCTGTTTAAAATACTAACTTTCACGTTAAGTTTTATTTTATCAATTATCAGCACAAATACTGTCTTAGTCTGTTCAGTGGGCTATAGCTAAATACCACTGAGTAATTTATAATAAACAACAGAAATGTATTGCTCACAGTTCTGGAGGTTGGGAAGCCCAAGATCAGAGCACCAGCGGATGCGGCGTCTGGGGAGGGTTGCCCTCTGCCTTTTTGTGCCCACACATGGTGAGAAGGATGAGAGTGCTGCCTCCAGCCTCTTTTATAAGAGCACCACGCCCATGCATGGGGCCGGAGCCCTCCTGGCTTAATCACTTCCCCAAAGGCCCCCCCTCTTAGTACTGTCACATTGGAGACTAGGTTTCAACATGTGAATTTGCTGGGGGACATCCCCATTTAGACCATACCAAATACCCATTGACCGAATTTGCTAACCCCAAGACAAGAGTTTTTATGCTTTTTAATTGCCAGCATAATATGTAAAAAGGATTTGAAGCCATTTGTGTAGACACATTCAGAGCAATTAGAGATCAAAGTGATAAATCGTAGAGGAAAGGAAGCAACGGCAAGGCAGTCGGAAGAAACTCCAGCTACGTGGTTGTGCGTGCCTTATAACTGCACAGGTGTTCGGCAGTTGGACTGGAGCTCACATTTTGGTTCTATATCCTACTGTTAAAGAGGGGATGTGATAAATTATAAGATTAACAATATCTAAAAGTTTTTAGAATTAGATATGTATGACAAATACAGCTTTATTTGACACTGAAGTTTGACCTCTGTTTTCTGTGGAGTCACTTGATTGGCCCCATGAGCTGCGGTGGACAAAGTTGTTTAAAGATGTTAGTGGTCATTTTTACAACTGTCGTCCTTCCACGTGCACCCAAGAGACACTGTCAGAGCCTCCAAGGTCTCTGACGATCTGATTTTGTGTAAGGATAAAACTTGGTTTGTGGAGCGGACTAAATGGACTCTATTTTTCAGACCTCTTGAATATATTCTGATTTGTTTAGGTTTACTAGCCATGATTTTGAGGTTGTTCTCAAGGAAGAATCTCTGATAAGTTTCTAGTGATTTAGGGCAGAACCATTTGATTTAATAATCAACCAAGCAGGGGTTTGGCATCCTTTGAAGACAAACCAGGATCCTGGTGGGATTCCTCCCTGCATAGATGGCTGCCCTGTCCTGTCACAGAGGTGGACTGGATGGGGTTTGCCTGTGGGATGAATATGGCTATTATTTCACAAGAAGACTCAGAATTAACACTGCTGTGCCTTTGTAAAGATAAAGTAGCCTGGCAGAATGGCGGAAGAGCTGTTAACATGACAGGAGAATCCAGGGAGCCAGCCCTGTCTCTGTTACTTACACTCACCTTGGCATTTCCTCACTCATCAGAAGCTGCTTGCTGTCCCAACTTGCCAGTTTGATTGTGAGGAACAAATGAAATGATCTGTGTTTTGAATACCGTAAACATGATAGGACTGCAATAAAAATGTATTGATTATTTGTTTCATGTTGATTGTATTCTGGGCACTACCCTCAATCACTGTGTGGATGCTGTAATCTGAATGTGTCTCCCAAATTTCTGTATTGGAAACTTACTCTGCAGTACCACAGTGTTGGGAGATGGATCCCTTTGGGAGGTGTTTAGGTCCTGAGGCTCTGCCCTCGGGAATGGATTAAAGGTGTTACAAAAAGGCCTGAGGGGGGAGTTTGGCCTTTTTGCCCTTCTGTCTTCTGCCATGCGAGGACACAGCATTTCTCCCTCTGGAACATGCAGGATTCAAGGTGAGACCTTAGAAGCAGAGAGCCGCCCGGCCGGCTGCAATCCCAGCACTTTGGGAGGCCAAGGCAGGTGGATCACAAGGTCAAGAGATAAGACTATCCTGACCAACATGGTGAAACCCCGTCTCTACTAAAAATACAAAAATCAGCTGGGCGTGGTGGTGGGCGCCTGTAGTCCCACCTACTCGGGAGGCTGAGGCAGTAAAATCGCTTGAACCCAGGAGGCAGAGGTTGCAGTGAGCTGAGATTGCGCCACTGCACTCCAGCCTGGCAACAGAGCGAGACTTTGTCTCAAACAAAAAGAAGCAGGGAGCAGCCCTCACCAGAAACCAGCACCTTGATCTTGGACTTCCAACCTCCAGAACTGTGAAGAGTAAATTTCTGTGCTTTATAAGTTACCCGATCTATAGTATTCTGTTATAGCAACACAAACAGACTGAGATGGTGGATTGTCACATTTTTATCTTCAAAACAACCGTCCGAGATACGACCACTCTTGCCATTTTGCACTTGTGTAAACTGAGGCTGCGAGAGATGCGTGCCTGTGATTTTGCATCTCGCTTGCTGGTCAGTGGTAGACACAAGGTTCAGATTCAGTCTGGCTGAATGCAGAGCGACGTTTATGTACCGTGCAGTCTCTAGGGTGCTAATAACAGCTCGGCGTATTGTCATCTGGAGCAGTGGTTCTCTACCAGAGCTTGTGTTACCCGCGGGGACGTTGGCAGAATCTGGAGTTATTCTGGTTTGTTGTAACTGGGGGCAGGACAGGAGTGCTACTGGCACCAGCTGGGTGAGGCCAGGGAGGCTGCCGAACATCCGAGGAAGCCCAGGATAGCTCCACCACAAAGAATCACACAGCTCAACATTTCGGTAGTACTGAGGTCAGGAGCAATAGTGTTTCCTGTTTAGTCTGTGGATTTACGGTGTGAGTCAGATTTGTTTCATTTAATCATTCTTTTTTCTTTTCTTTTTTTGAGACGGAGTCTTGCTCCATCACCAGACTGGAGTGCAGTGGCATGATCTCAGCTCACTGCAACCTCTGCCTCCCAGGTTCAAGCAATTCTCTTGCCTCAGCCTCCCGAGTAACTGGGACCACAGGCGCCGCCACCACGCCCAGCTGATTTTTGTATTTTTAGTAGAGATGGGGTTTCACCATGTTGGCCAGGATGGTCTTGATCTCATGGTGCGCCTACCTCAGCCTCCCAAAGTGCTGGGATTACAGGTGTGAGCCACCGCAGCCAGGCAATCATTCTTTTTTCTTAACCTCGTTACTCAGCAGTGATTTGTGATTTCTTAGGCTTTGAAAATACAGGCAGAATACTTAAATAATGAGTATTTTCAAAGGTACCTTTTCCCTTGTTTTTTACTATTTAGTTTCATTGATGAAATTTACTTGTACATTTCTATGGGTAAAGAAAAATTAGAAACATTTTTGCTATTGAAACTACCAGAGGTCACTGAGTGAGGGAGGATTTGTAGGGGCTTCCAATCTGAAACCCTTTTAAATGTTGTTTGTTTGTTTGTTTGTTTATTATGTAATTATTTATTTATTTTGAGACATCATCTTGCTCTGTCGCCCAGCCTGGAGTGCAGTGGCGTGATCTTGGCTCACTGCAACTTAAACACCTCCCAGGTTCAAGCGATTCTCCTGCCTCAGCGTCTCGAGTAGCTGGGATTACAGGCGCCCGTCACCACGCCTGGCTAATTTTTGTATTTTTAGTAGAGATGGGGTTTTGCCATGTTGGCCACGCATGTCTCGAACTCCTGACCTCAAGTGATCCGCCTGCCTTGGCCTCCCAAAGTGCCGAAATTACAGGCGTGAACCACTGTGCCAAGCCTGAAATGCTGTTTATTTGCACTAAAAGTCAAGACAGTACAAACTGATGAAAAAAATTATTTTTCAAAATGTTATTTTGGTTTAGTACATACCAACTCAGAATAAGTTATGATGGTTTCAAGTTTGCAAGGAAGTATTTGCAACCTGTTTTAGTACAACTTGAGTATCCCTAATCTGAAAATTCAAAATCCACAAGGCTCCAAATTCAGAAACTTTTATTTTTTTATTTTTTATTTTTTGTTTTTTTTTGGAAACGGAGTCTTGCTCTGTTGCCCAGGCTGGAGTGCAGTGGTGCAATCTTGGCTCACTGCAAGCTCCGCCTCCCAGATTCACACCATTCTCCTGCCTCAGCATCCTGAGTAGCTGGAACTACAGGTGCCCACTACCACGCCTGGCTAATTTTTTTGTATTTTTAATAGAGATGGGGTTTCACTGTGTTAGCCAGGCTGGTCTCGATCTCCTGACCTTGTGATCCGCCTGCCTCGGCCTCCCAAAGTGCTGGGATTACATGTGTGAACCACCTCGCCCGGCCCAAAATCAGAAACTTTGTGTGCCGACACGATGCTGAAAGGAAATGCTCTTTGGAGCATTTTGGATTTTAGATTTTTGAATTAGGGATGTTCAGCCAGTATAAAGCAGACCTTCCCACATCTGGAACACCTCTGGTTCCAGGCACTTTGAATAAGGGATACTCAACCTGTAATTAGGAATGAAAGATAATTTTTGAAGGTGTGCATTTCAAAGAGTGTGGAAAGTTTCCAGCAGGGTGAATGTTTTCCTTACATTCGAATTTATGGGATGTATTCTGTGAAGCCTTGCTTCCTGCAAGGATTGAGCCCTGTGGAAGCAGCAGCAGATGGATCCCCAAGCCTGACTCTAGTGTGCTGCTTCCCCTGTTGACAGTGTGTCTGTCATTGAAAAGTTGTTTGAGTTCTTTAGCTTGGTCCCTTTTGCATGCTTTTCTCTGACACTGGCTAGACTGCACACTAAGAGGATTATAAATACAGTTTTCCCCAAAAACATTTTATTATGAAAAGGTTCAGAATTACTGAAAAGTTGAAAGGATTATATAGTAAACAGTCACATACTCTATCACTTAGATTCTATAGTTAACATTTTGCTGTATTTCTTCTCCCACATATCCATCCATCAGCTCATCTTTTTAAAATTTATTTATTTATTTATTTACTTATTTTTATTGTACTTTAAGTTCTGGGATACATGGGCAGAATGTGCAGGTTTGTTACACAGGTGTACACGAGCAGTGGTGGTTTGCTGCACACATCAACCCGTCATCTACATTAGGTATTTCTCCTAATGCTATTCCTCACCTAGTCCCTCACCCCCGAACAGGCCCCGGTGTGTGATGTTCCCCTCCCTGTGTCCATGTGTTCTTATTGTTCAGCTCCCACTTATGAGTGAGAACATGCGGTGTTTGGTTTTCTGTTCCTGTGTTAGTTTGCTGAGAATGATTTCTAGCTTCTTCCACGTCCCTGCAAAGGACATGAACTCATCCTTTTTTTATGGCTGCATAGTATTCCATGGTGTATCTGTGCCACGTTTTCTTTATCCAGTCTATCATTGATGGGCATTTGGATTGGATCCAAGTCTTTGCTATTGTGAACAGTGCTGCAATAAACATATGTGTGCATGTGTCTTTATAACAGAAGGATTTATAATCCTTTGGGTATATACCAAGTGATGGGATTGCTGGGTCAAATGGTATTTCTAGTTCTAGATCCTTGAGGAATCACCACACTGTCTTCCACAATGGTTGAACTAATTTACATTCCCACCAACAGTGTAAAAGTGTTCCCATTTCTCCACATCCTCTCCAGCACCTGTTGTTTCCTGACGTTTTAATGATCGCCATTCTTTTTGTTGTTGTTGTTAGTTGTACTTTAAGTTCTAGGGTACATGTGCACAACGTGCAGGTTTGTTACGTAGGTATACATGTGCCTTGTTGGTTTGCTGCACCCATTAACTCGTCATTTACATTAGGTATTTCTCCTAATGCTATCCCTCCCCCTACCCCCGACCCCACAACAGGCCCCCAAGTATGATGTTTCTCATTGTTCAATTCCCACCTATGAGTGAGAACATGCAGTGTTTGGTTTTCTGTCCTTGTGATAGTTTGCTCAGAATGATGGTTTCCAGCTTCATCCATGTTCCTGCAAAGCACATGAACTCATCCTTTATTATGGCTGCATAGTATTCCATGGTGTGTATGTGCCGCATTTTCTTTTCTTTTTTTTTTTTTTTTTTGAGACGGAGTCTGGCTCTGTCGCCCAGGCTGGAGTGCAGTGGCCGGATCTCGACTCACTGCAAGTTCCGCCTCCCAGGTTTACGCCATTCTCTGCCTCAGCCTCCGGAGTAGCTGGGACTACAGGCGCCCGCCACCTCGCCCAACTAGTTTTTTGTATTTGTTAGTAGAGACGGGGTTTCACCATGTTAGCCAGGATGGTCTCGATCTCCTGAACTAGTGATCCACCCATCTCAGCCTCCCAAAGTGCTGGGATTAACAGGCTTGAGCCACTGCGCCCGGCCGCCACATTTTCTTAATCCAGTCTATCATTCACGGACGTTTGGGTTGGTTCCAAGTTTTTGCTATTTTGAATAGTGCCACAATAAACATACGTGTGCATGTGTCTTTATACTAGCATGAATTATAATCCTTTGGGTATATGCCCAGTAATGGGATGGCTGGGCCAAATGGTATTTCTAGTTCTAGATCCTTGAGGAATCACCACACTGTCTTCCACAATGGTTGAACTAGTTTACAGTCCCACCGACAGTGTAAAAGTGTTCTTGTTTCTCCACATCGTCTCCAGCACCTGTTGTTTCCTGACTTTTTAATGATTGTCATTCTAACTGGTGTGAGGTGGTATCTCATTGTGGTTTTGATTTGCATTTCTCTGATGGCCAGTGATGATGAGATTTTTTCATGTGTCTGTTGGCTGCATAAATGTCTTCTTTTGAGAAGTGTCTGTTCATATCCTTTGCCCACTTTTTGATGGGGTTGTTTTTTTCTTGTAAATTTGTTTAAGTTCTTTGCAGATTCTGGATATTAGCCCTTTGTCAGATGGGTAGATTCAAAAATTTTCTCCCATTTTGTAGATTACCTGTTATGCTGATGGTAGTTTCGTTTGCTGTGCAGAAGCTCTTTAGTTTAATTAGATCCCATTTGTGAATTTTGGCTTTTGTTGCCATTGCTTTTGGTGTTTTATTCATGAAGTCCTTGCCCATGTCTATGTCCTAAATGGTATTGCCTAGGTTTTCTTCTAGGGTTTTTATGATTTTAGGTCTAACATTTAAGTCTTTAAACATATTGAATTAATTTTTGTATAAATTGTAAGGAAGGGATTCAGTTTCAGCTTTTTACATATGGCTAGCTAGTTTTCCCAGCACCATTTATTAAATAGGGAATCCTTTCCCCATTTCTTGTTTTTGTTAGGTTTGTCAAAGATCAGATGGTTGTAGATGTGTGATGTTATTTCTGAGGCCTCTGTTCTGTTCCATTGACTGTATCTCTGTTTTGGTATCAGTACCATGCTGTTTCAGTTACTGTAGCCTTGTAGTATAGTTTGAAGTCAGGTAGCTTGATGCCTCCAACTTTGTTCTTTTGCCTTAGGATTGTCTTGCAAATGCGGGGTCTTTTTTGGTTCCATATGAAGTAGTTTTTTCCAATTCTGTGAAGAAAGTCAGTGGTAGCTTCATGGGGATGACATTGAATCTATAAATTACCTTGGGCAGTATGGCCATTTTCACAATATTGTTTCTTCCAATTCATGAGCATGGAATGTTCTTCCATTTGTTTGTGTCCTCTTTTATTTTGTGGAGCAGTGGTTTGTAGTTCTCCTTGAAGAGGTCCTTCATATCCCTTGTAAGTTGGATTCCTAGGTATTTTATTCTCTTTGAAGCAATTGCGAATGGGAATTCACTCATGGTTTGGCTGTCTGTCTGTCTGTTATTGGTGTATAGGAATGCTTGTGATTTTTGCACATTGATTTTGTATCCTGAGACTTTGCTGAAGTTGCTTATCAACTTAAGGAGATTTTGGGCTGAGACAATGGGGTTTTCTAAATATACAATCATGTCATCTGCAAACAGGGACAATTTGACTTCCTCTTTTCCTAATCGAATACCCTTTATTTCTTTCTCTTGCCTGATTGCCTGGCCAGAACTTCCAACACTATGTTGAATAGGAGTGGTGAGAGAGGGCATCCCTGTCTCGTGCCAGTTTTCAAAGGGAATGCTTCCAGTTTTGTTTTGTTTTGTTTTGTTTTGTTTTGTTTTTTTGAGACGGAGGCTTCCAGTTTTTGCCCATTCAGTACGATACTGGCTGTGGGTTTGTCATAAATAACTCTTATTATTTTGAGATATGTTCCATCAGTACCTAGTTTATTGAGAGTTTTTAGCATGAAGGGCTGTTGAATTTTTTGTCGAAGGCCTTTTCTGCATCTATTGAGATAATTATGTGATTTTTGTCATTGGTTCTGTTTATGTGATGGATTACGTTTATTGATTTGTGTATGTTGAACCGGCCTTGCATCCCAGGGATGAAGCCCACTTGATCATGGTGGATAAGCTTTTTGATGTGTTGCTGGATTCGGTTTGCCAGTATTTTATTGAAGATTTTCCCATCGATATTCATCAGGGATATTGGATTAAAATTCTGTTTTTTTGTTGTGTCTCTGCCAGGCTTTGGTGGCAGGATGATGCTGGCCTCATAAAATGAGTTAGGGAGGATTGCCTTTTCTTCTATTGATTGGAGTAGTTTCAGAAGGAATGGTACCAGCTCCTCTTTGTACCTCTGGTAGAATTCGGCTGTGAATCCATCTGATCCTGGACTTTTTTTGGTTGGCAGGCTATTACTGCCTCAATTTTAGAGCCTGTTGTTGGTCTATTCAGAGATTCAACTTCTTCCTGGTTTAGTCTACAGAGGGTGTAGGTGTCCAGGAATTTATCCATTTCTTCTAGATTTTCTAGTTTATTCGCATAGAGGTGTTTATAGTATTCTCTAATGGTAGTTTGTATTTCTGTGGGATCGGTGGTGATATCCCCTTTATCATTTTTTATTGCATCCATTTGATTCTTCTCTCTTTTCTTCCCTATTAGTCTTGCTAGCAGTCTATCAATTTTGTTGATCTTTTCAAAAAACCAGAATTCATTGATTTTTTTGAAGGGTTTTTTTGTGTCTCTGTCTCCTTCTCCTCTGCTCTGATCTTAGTTATTTCTTGCCTTCTGCTAGCTTTTGAATGTGTTTGCTCCTGTTTCTCTAATTCTTTTAATTGTGATGTTAGGGTGTTGATTTTAGATCTTTCCTGCTTTCTCTTGTGGGCATATAGTGCTATAAATTTCCCTCTACACACTGCTTTAAATGTGTCCCAGAGATTCTGACATGTGTCCTTGTTCTCATTGGTTTCAAAGAACATCTTTATTTCTGCCTTCATTCCATGACTTATCCAGTAGTCATTCAGGAGCAGGTTGTTCAGTTTCCATGTAGTTGTGTGGTTTTGAGTGAGTCTTAATCCCGAGTTGTCATTTGATTGCACTGTCATCTGAGAGACAGTTTGTTATAATTTCTGTTCTTTTACATTTGCTGAGGAGTGCTTTACTTCCAACTATGTGGTCAATTTTGGAATAAGTGTGATGTGGTGCTGAGAAGAATGTATATTCTGTTGATTTGGGGTGGAGAGTTCTGTAGATGTCTATTAGGTCCACTTGGTGCAGAGCTGAGTTCAACTCCTGGATATCCTTGTTAACCTTCTGTCTCGTTGATCTGTCTAATGTTGACAGTGGGGTGTTAAAGTCTCCCATTATTATTGTGTGGGAGTCTAAGTCTCTTTGTAGGTCTCTAAGGACTTGCTCTATGAATCTGGGTGCTCCTGTATTAGGTGCATATATATTTAAGACGGTTAGCTCTTCTTGTTGAATTAATCCGTTTATCATTATGTAATGGCTTTCTTTGTCTCTTTTGATCTTTTTTGGTTTAAAGTCTGTTTTATCAGAGACTAGGATTGCAACCCCTGCTTTTTTTGTTTTCCATTTGCTTGGTAGATCTTCCTCCATCCCTTTATTTTGAGCTTCTGTATGTCTCTGCATGTGAGATGGGTCTCCTGAATACAGCACACTGATGGTTCTTGACTCTTTGTCCAATTTGCCAGTCTGTGTCTTTTAATTAGGGCATTTTGCCCATTTACATTTAAGGTTAATATTGTTATGTGTTAATTTGATCCTGTCATTATGATGTTAGCTGGTTATTTTGCTCATTAGTTGGTATAGTTTCTTCCTAGCATCGATGGTCTTTACAATTTGGCATGTTTTTGCAGTGGCTGGTACCAGTAGTTCCTTTCTGCGTTTAGTGCTTCCTTCAGGAGCTGTTGTAAGGCAGGCCTGATGGTGACAAAATCTCTCAGCGTTTGCTTTTCTGTAAAGGATTTTATTTCTCCTTCACTTATGAAGCTTAGTTTGGCTGGATATGAAATTCTGGGTTGAAAATTCTTTTCTTTAAGAATGTTGAATATTGGCCCCCACTGTCTTCTGGCTTGTGGAGATCTGCTGTTAGTCTGATTGGCTTGCCTTTGTGGGTAACCCGACCTTTCTCTCTGGCTGCCCTTAACATTTTTTCCTTCATTCCAACCTTGGTGAATCTGACAATTATGTATCTTGGGGTTGCTGTTCTCGATGAGTATCTTTGTGGTGTTCTCTGTATTTCCTGAATTTGAATGTTGGCCTGCCTTGCTAGGTTGGGGAAGTTCTCCTCGATAATATCCTGAAGAGTATTTTCCAACTTGGTTCCAATTCTCCCTGTCACTTTCAGGTTCACCAGTCAATGTAGATTTGGTCTTTTCACATAGTCCCATATTTCCTGGAGACTTTGTTCATTTCTTTTTACTCTTTTCTCTAAACTTGTCATCTCACTTTATTTCATTAATTTGATCTTCAGTCACTGATACCCTCTCTTCCACTTGATCGAATCGGCTATTGAAGCTTGTGCATGTGTCACGTAGTTCATGTGCCATGGTTTTCAGCTCCATGAGGTCATTTAAGGTCTTCTCTACATTGTTTATTCTAGTTAGCCATTCGTCTGATCTTTTTTCACGGATTTTAGCTTCCTTGCGATGGGTTCGAACATCCTCCTTTAGCTTGGAGAAGTTATTACCAAACTTCTGAAGCCTAATTCTGTCAGCTCATCAAAGTCATTCTCTGTCCAGCCTTGTTCCGTTGCTGGCGAGGAGCTGCTATCCTTTGGAGGAGAAGAGGTGCTCTGGTTTTTAGAATTTTCAGCTTTTCTGCTGTGGTTTCTCCCCATCTTTGTGGTTTTATCTACCTTTCGTCTTTGATGCTGGTGACCTACAGATGGAATTTTTGTGTGGATGTCCTTTTTGTTGTTGTTGATGCTATTCCTTTCTGTTTGTTAGTTTTCCTTCTAAGAGTCAGGTCCCTCAGCTGCAGGTCTGTTGGAGTTTGCTGGAAGTCCGCTCCAGACGTTTTCCTGGGTATCACCAGCAGAGGCTGCAGAACAGCAAGTATTGCAGAACAGCAAATATTGCTGCCTGATCCTTCCTCTGGAAGCTTCATCCCAGGGGGACACCAGCCTGTATGAGGTGTCATTTGGTCCCTACTGGGATGTGTCTCCCAGGTAGGCTATACAGGGGTCAGGGACCCGCTTGAGGAGGCAGTCTGTTCTCAGAGGTCAAACACCGTGCTAGGAGAACCACTACTCTCTTCAGAGCTGTCAGACGGGGACATTTAAGTCAGAAAAAATTTCTGCTGCCTTTTGTTCAGCTATGCCCTGCCCCCAGAGGTAGGCTCTATAGAGGCTATAGGCCTTGCAGTGGGCTCCACCTAGTTCAAGCTTCCCTGGCTGCTTTGTTTACCTTCCCAAGCCTCAGCAATGGTGGATGCCCGTCCCCGTGTCAGGCTGCTGCATTGCAGGTCAATCTCAGACTGCTGCGCTAGCAGTGAGCAAAGCTCTGTGGGCGTGGGACCCGTGCAGCCATGCGTGGGATATAATCTCCTGGTGTGCCGTTTGCTAAGAGCATTGGAAAAGCTCAGTAGTTGGGCGAGACTGTCCCGATTTTCCAGGTGCAGTCTGTCATGGCTTCCCTTGGCTAGGAAGGGGAAATCCCCTGACCCCTTGTACTTCCTGGGTGAGGCAATGCCCCGCCCTGCTTTGACTCATCCTCCGTCTGCTGCACCCACTGTCCAACCAGTCCCAATGAGATGAACCAGGTACCTCAGTTGGAAATGCAGAAATCACCATCTTCTGTGTCAATCATGCTGGGAGCTGCAGATCGGAGCTGTTCCTGTTTGGCCATCTTGGAACAGAATCTCTAATGATTGCCATTCTAACATGTGAGATGGTATCTCATTGTGGTTTTTATTTTATTTTTTATTTATTTATTTTTTTGAGACAGAGACTTGCTCTGTTGCCCAGGCTGGAGTGGTGCAGTGGTGCGATCTTGGCTCACTGCAATCTCCGCCTCCCAGGTTCAAGCGATTCTCCTGCCTCCGAGACTCCCAAGTAGCTGAGACTACAGGTGCATGCCACCACGCCCGACTAATTGTTTGTATTTTTTGTTGTGTTTTTTCAGTAGTAAAGGGGTTTCACCTGTTAGCCAGGGTGGTCTCGATCTCCTGATCTCATGATCTGCCCACTTCGCCCTCCCAGAGTGCTGGCATTACAGGTGTGAGCCACCATGCCTGGCTGATTTGCATTTCTCTAGTAACTAGTAACGATGAGCTTTTTTTTCACGTTTGTTGGCTGCATAAATGTCTTCTTTTCAGAAGTGTCTGTTCATATCCTTTGCCCACTTTTTGATGGGGTTGTTTGTTTTTTTCTTATAAATTTGTTTAAGTTCTTCGTAGATTCTGGATATCAGCCCTCTGTCAGAAGGATAGATTGCAAAAATTTTCCCCCATTCTGTAGGTTGCCTGTTCACTCTGATGATAGTTTCTCTTGCTGTGCAGAAGCTCTTTAGTTTAATTAGATCCCATTTGTGAATTTTGGCTTTTGTTGCCATTGCTTTTGGTGTTTTAGTGATGAAGTCTTTGTCCATGCCTATGTCCTGAATGGTATTGCCTAGGTTTTCTCATAGGGTTTTTATGGTTTTATGTCTTACATTTAAGTCTTTAATCCATCTTGAGTTAATTTTTGTATAAGTTGTAAGGAAGGGATTCAGTTTCAGTTTTCTGCATATGGCTAGCCAGTTTTCCCAACACCATTTTTAAAATGTGGAATCCTTTCTCCATTTCTTGTTTTTGTCAGGTTTGTCAAAGATCAGATGGTTGTAGATGTGTGGTGTTATTTCTGAGGCCTCTGTTCTGTTCCATTTGTCTGTCTTTCTGTTTTTGTAGCAGTACCATGCTGTTTTGGTTACTATAACCTTGTAGTATAGTTGGAAGTCAGGTTGTATGATGCCTCCAGCTTTGTTCATTTTGCATAGGATTGTCTTGCAATTATCTCTATGAGCTCTTTTTTGGTTCCATATGAACTTTAAAGTAGTTTTTTTCTAATTCTATAAAGAAAGTCAATGGTAGCTTGATGGGAAGAGCATTGAATCTGTAACTTACTTTGGGCAGTATGGCCATTTTCACAATATTGATTCCTCCTATCCATGACCATGGAATGTTCTTCCATTTCTTTGTGCCTTCTCTTATCTCTTTGAGCAGTGGTTTGTAGTTCTCCTTGAAGAGGTCCTTCACATCCCTTGTAAGTTGTATTCCTAGGTATTTCATTCTCTTTGTAGCAATTGTGAATGGGAGTTCACTCATGATTTGACCCTGTTTGTCTATTATTGGTGTATAGGAATGCTTGTGATTTTCACACATTGACTTTGTATCCTGAGACTTTGCTTATCAGATTAAGGAGATTTTGGACTGAGATGATGGGGTTTTCTAAATATACAATCGTGTCATCTGCAGACAGAGACAATTTGACTTCCTGTCTTCCTATTTGAATACCCTTTATTTCTTTGTCTTGTCTGATTGCCCTGGCCAAAACTTCCAATACTATATTGAATAGGAGTGGTGAGAGAGGGCATCCAACCCCTTGCGCTTCCCAGGTAAGGCGACGCCCCACCCTGCTTCGGCTCACCCTCCATGGGCTGTACCCACTCTCTAACCAGTCCCAATGAGATGAGTCAGGTACCTCAGTTGGAAATGCAGAAATAATCCGCTTTCAGTGTTGATCTCACTAGGAGCTACAGACGGGAGCTCTTCCGTTTCGGCTACCTTGGCAGCCCCCAGTTCATCTTTTTAATGCATTTCAAAGTAAATTAAAAATATTAGTGTATTTTACCCTATAAACTTCTTAAGCATATCTGTACTAATCTTTGTATTATTCCTCTGTCATCTAAGCTTGGCTTTTGAAATAGTTAATTCTTAGCATTTCAGAAGCCAAATAATTTTGCTGCTCTTTTGTTTGTTTTTTCCTTAAAACAAAGTCTTTAATATACCGCTGAAGTGGAAATGAGGAACTACTACTCAAAGTACACAAACATTAAAATTTTTAATTGTATTAAATCTTTCTGAATTTTCTTCTGACTGTAATTCAGTGTTTTGCTTTCTGCTTAACATTAAAATAATTTTGGATATGTATATTCTTTTAGATACCTTTGTCTGGATATGGAGGAACAAGCAATCTTATTTTGGAAGGCGTTAAAAAATTATCTGACAGTTACATGGTAACAGTGAATGGCTTAGTACCTGGCAAAGAAAGTAAAATTGTTTTTTCTGTCCGCAACACTGGCTCCCGAGCAGCTTTTGTTAAAGCAGTAGGTTTTAAGGATTCTCAGAAAAAAATTTTGCTGGATCCTAAAGTATTGAGGATTTTTCCAGATAAATTTGTACTCAAGGAAAGAACACAAGAAGTAAGTATAAAAGTTTCTGTGCTAACAACATCAGCTCATTTTAAAATTAAGTTAATAATTTTGTATTTTAAAGCCAAAAGCTAAAATAATATTTGAATATAATGTAGGAGTGGACATACTTATGTGATCTTGGAAATGCCATGCACATGCACTTGTGTCTATGTCAGATTTTTAGACTCATAAGATTGTTGAATCAGAATGAAATTACTTAAAAATATTTAATATTTACTCCTGATTTTTTTTCTTGGCATCAGGATGTTACTTTAATATATAATCCATCAGACAGAGGAATCAATAATAAAACTGCAACAGAACTATCAACTGTATACTTATTTGGTGGAGATGAAATTTCAAGACAGCAGTATCGCAGGTAGTTGACTTATCTTACACAATGCTGGGAACCATTCAGTAGAAATGATGAAGGCTTCTGTGGCTTGGGATTTGGAATTTTTAGAACATTTCACTATTAGTGAATTGGTAGATGAAAAATCATGGTAGAGTTTATGTGGGCGATGAGCTACCACAATGTGAGGAAAAAATACCCGTAGGAAACTCATCTCCTATATTTCCTCAGAATGTGCCTTCTTTTCTGGATGAATGTATTGTGCCACTCTTCCCTTACTCATTAGCTGCGTCATACTTCATAATAGGACCATTTTCATAATGTACTCTTGACGACATGTCAAGTGACCGTGTCAGTTTTATAAAAGATTAAAACTACTGAATGATTATATTGTATAAACAGATGACTAGTTAGTAATATTTCTGGGAATGCTGTGAATTATTTGAAAGGATAAAGTCGAATTTTTGAAATGTATAAGATGTTTAACTTGCAGCTATTTAAAAAGTACAAACTACTGTAAAATCTGATCTATCTAATGTAAATATAGGGCAGGCTACGTGGCTCATGCCCAGCACTTTGGGAGGCTGAAGTGGGAGGATTGCTTGAGGCCAGGAATTCAAGACCAGCCTGGGCAACATAATGAGACCCTGTCTCTAGAAAAGAAATAGAAAATTCCATTGGGTGTGGTGGTGTGCCCCTGTAGTCCTCGCTACTTCGGAGGCTGAGGTGGGAAAATCACAGTCCCAGGAGTTCAAGGCTGCAGTGAGCTATGATTGCACTCCAGCCTTGGCGACAGAGCCAGACCTCTCAAATAAATAAATAAATAGATAATTTAAACATAGTTTGATATGCTGAACTGTTGGAAAATTTAGAATGTTGATTTAGGTTTAGGTGTGATTCAAAGATATGAATTCTCTCATTGTAAAGTGTAGTTTCCTAGACTAAAGGACCTAAACACAGGATGAGTGCAGCTCATAGTGTGTCACCTGCTAATAAAAAATCATTAGAAAGGGGATGTGGAGGAATACGCCTGTCTCCTTCCAACCCTTTGTGCTTGGCTGTGTTTTATTCTGATACAGAATTTGGGAAATTGTTTTGTTTTTAATTTGTTGAGGGTCATTGGAATGTTTTACAAGAGGGAATTTAATGGCGGCTTGCTACATGATGTTAGAACAGACCAAATAAAAAGCTTGCCTTTGAACCTGGTTTTGTTTCTTATTTAAGTATTTTGGAAATAGAAACTGACATTTGGAGAAATCATATTATGAGGTATTCTGATGTTTTTCTTTTTCTCAATTGGGATAGAGAAGTCAGCGTATTGTTTTCAAACTCCTCTTTGACATAAAATTATAGTAGTGAGATTTTCTTTGTGGACATCTGAGTATTATAGAGAAATTTACATTTCGGTTTTCTCACCTCAGATTCTCTGGAAGGAGCCAGATAAACATGGTTATATGGTAATTGAGATGTTCCCCTTCAAATCTTCCCATTTTTTAGCATGTTCTTTTGTGTTCTGAGACAAATTTCTAGCTATGACCACATTATCACAAATAATGAAAATGTAGGACCTGAAAAGAATCTAGTTTTACTCTTCTTTTAGGGAATTCTTGTTTGATGTTAATATTTAACTGAAACTGATAATTTTACTACCATGTGTAAATTTCAAGGGAACTTCCAAAACAGATTTTTCTTTTAGGTGTAAGGTCTGTGTACTGATATTTCAGTATTAGTGGGATTTGCCAAATGCATTAGTGAAAATCTAATTAAAGTTATTTTATATATAATGGCACTTTTAAATAAATAAATAAATAAATAAATCTCTCATGCCAGGGCCCTGTTACATAAACCAGAGATGATAAAAGAGATACTTCCAGAACACAGTGTGTTTCAAAACATCAATTTTGTTGAAGCATTTCAAGATGAGCTATTAGTAACTGAAGGTAAGAATTTCGGCGTGTCTTGATGTATTAAATCTTTTGGGTCATTTATAGTATTATCTAGGTCCAGTAATGTGATATAAGAAGGAAGTGTTAGTTTAGATACAGTGTCAGGCAGAGTTTGAGCCACAGCCCTGCTGTACGAGTTTGAACAAATTACATTATTGAATGTCAGTTTCCTTATCTTGTAAATGGGAAGAGGATCGACATCTAGCTTTTCATCCATACGGAGTTGTTAACAAGGATTCAGTGAAAGAGCTTTGCAGCTGTATAAATGTTACATGTTACTAATACTTTCTGCACTTATTCTCTAGGCAACCTTGTAAACAGGAAGAAGTAAATGGTCATTATTAAATCAAATTAATTGCTACTTAGATTTGATTGTAAACTCGCACTCATTTTGAGGTTACTGTCCTATCGTGCCTATTGTAAGATTTATGGAAGATGTAGTGGTGGCAAAAAATCTTCAAAATAGGTAGTAATAAGGTGACACTAACCTAGATGGTTAGCCCTGTTTACACTAAACATTTCAAATATTTAATAGTATTTATTATTCCTACAAAATATAATTATATTGAGACATACAGACTGTGTAAAAATGTATATACAGATTTTCACCATAGTGTTGTTTATAATAGCAAGAAGCTAGAAGTAACCTTAATGCCCAAGAATAGGGAGTCATTTAATTATGCAGTAGAATTTTTTTTTTTTTTTGAGACTGAGCCTTGGTCTGTCCCCCAGGCTGGAGTGCAGTGGCGCGATCTCTGCTCACTGCAAGCTCTGCCTCCCGGTTTCACGCCATTCTCCTGCCTCAGCCTCCCGAGTAGGTGGGACTACAGGCGCCCACCACCACACCCAGCTAATTATTTTGTATTTTTTAGTAGAGACGGGGGTTCACCATGTTAGCCAGTATGGTCTCGATCTCCTGACTTCTTGATCCCCTCGCCTCCGCCTCCCAAAGTTCTGGGTTTTACAGGCGTGAGCCACCGCACCTGGCCACAGTAGAGTATTTTGAAGCCATTAGAACAATAATGTGAATCTGTTCTGAATGACATGGAAAGCTCTTCATTTATCACAAAACCTTTTTGAAGTTTGCATAGTAAGATGTTATTTTGCTAAAAATTATTACATATATTTACATAAGTAAAATTACAGGCATATACACACCAAAAGAATAAGTGGCTAGTTTTGGTGGTAAATTTCTGGTGGTAGCTTTTCCCTGTTTTTATTTTCTACTTTTTTAGTGATGGATTATATTTTGCTTCTGAAATATGAAGTGATGAAAGGACATTTATGCCTTGGTAGGGGTGATGTTGAATAGTCTGTGAACTTTTCAATAAGTGGGTGTCTAGATCATCTGCTCAAAGGGAAGACAAGGATGAGTTAGTTAAAAATGACAAAAAGACTTGAAATGGTCTTGTTAGGAGTGTGCTAGGGGACCAGAGCAAAGGAAAAAAGCCTTGGATTTGAAGTGGAAACTGAAGACCCATCCGTCCCACTGCAGCCCTGCCTCTTCCTCAGAGGAAGGATCCAAATACGAGATAAGCTGAACTGTGCTGTGGAGATGGAACACAAACACTTAGTAACACGGTGCAACTGTGGTGAAGACTGTAGGGAGCCAGAGTTTGCAGTGGTTCAGAAGGTGGCATAGCCCCACCATACAACGATAGTCCTCTCGTTGAATGATGGATGCATCCTGAGAAGACAGAGTGCCAGTAGGTCTATGGACACTGGATGCAGAGGTACTGGATGCAGTCCTTGTCCATGAGGGGCTTACAGACTCAGGGGAAGACAGATGACTCAGGTGTGATGTGAAAAGTGCTGTGATAGAGAGAGCTGTGTTTATAAATCTGGGAGGGCACCTCACTTAGAATGAGATGATTCTTGTGGTATACTTGAAGAAAAAGGAGGAGGTGGTAAGGTGAAGATGAGACCAGAATAAGGGCGAATGCTCCAGGTAGAGCTGCATGTCCAAACATTAAGTACACATATTATATGAAGAGTTGTGTTGACACAGCCAACCAAGAGCTCAAGTAGCTTTCAAGATCACCCATCTAAGATGGGGTTGAGCTGGGACTCAGGCCAGGTCTTTGGGACACCAGAATTTCACCTCAAGGAATACTGTATTCCTTGTGATTATATATTTATTGTCCAGATGAACGGAGAAAACAGTTTCACTTTATTTGTTGGTTTGTACCATAGATCACCTGTGAGGACACTGCAGCTGAAGCTTTTATGTGATGAATTTCAGTAACATTTCCTTGAGCATGTTACTGTTCCAAAGATTTGTAACAATCTTGCTTTTACAAAATGTGTAATTTATGGCACATATTTTTGTAGTTGATTTAAACTTTTTCAGTCAAGAGTCTTGGTTAAGTTATAAATCTAAATTTATAGTTACTGTGTTCTTTTAAAATTTCCACGTCAAAATATATGATACTCAAAGACCATCTAATTTAACATTTCTTGTATATATAAATTTGGGTGGCCTAATCTAGAGATGTTAATCTTGAATACTGTTTCACTAATCTAACAATATTAGTAGTGCTGGTTTCTAGATTTACTTTAAATTGAATGTCTGTGAGACTGCTACTTAAAAATCATGGACCCTTAACTTCTGTGCTTCAGATTCTTCCTCTTTGCAGTAGGGGTAACAGTACCTATCTCAAAGAATTGTTTTGAAAATTAACTAAATTAATATATATAAAGGGATTAGAACAATGTCTACATTAAGCTTCATATAAATGTTTGTTGCCGAATATATCTGCAAAAGCATTCTTATTTTAATGCTCACAACCCCTGATACAGATCGTTACTCTGTATTGTAGTTGAGGTAACTAAGTTCAGAGAGGTTAAGTAACTTGCCAAAAGTCACAAAGTAAATGAGTGGCAAAGGTAGTTCAAATTCAGGTTCCAAGTCTGAGCTGTCAGCCATTGGTGCTGAATTCACTGTAATTTTGTGCCAGGAGGTGTACTACTAATCCTAATGTTACCTCCCCCAACCCAGGAAACTAATATTCTACAGCTGTAAATATGCAAATGTATCTGTTACTTTGTGGTGTGCTTGTGTGAACATTAATGTATTTCAAACATTATTTCCTATTTCAGTATATGATCTTCCCCAACGGCCTAATGATGTTCAGCTCTTTTATGGAAGCATGTGTAAAATTATACTTTCAGTAATTGGAGAATTCAGAGATTGCATTTCTAGCAGAGAATTCCTTCAGCCTTCTTCCAAAGCTAGCTTGGAATCTACAAGGTAAAATAAATGACCTGATTTCAGGATGATTCGATTCATAGCAAAGCTGATCTTTTTTCCTGTACTTTACTATTATTATTATTTTGTCTCAAAATTTTTATTTCACCTTTATTTTAAAATTTAAGTTGAAATAATTTCAAACTTTCAAGAAAGTTTAGAAATAGTGCAGAGAACTCCCATATATGCTGCACTCAGACTCACGTTGTTTTACCACCTTTACCTTATCATCCTCTATTTATATGGAACATTTTTCTGAACCATCTAAGAGTAAGTTTCAGGCATGATAACCAATTAGCCCTAAATGTCCTAAAAACACTCTCCTATGGCCGGGCTTGGTGGCTCCCGCCTGTAATCCCAGCACTCTGGGAGGCCGAGGCCGGGCTTGGTGGCTCACGCCTGTAATCCCAGCACTCTGGGAGGCTGAGGCCGGGCTTGGTGGCTCACGCCTGTAATCCCAGCACTCTGGGAGGCCGAGGCCGGGTGCGGTGGCTCACGCCTGTAATCCCAGCACTTTGGGAGGCCAAGGCAGGCGGATCACAAGGTCAGATCGAGATCATCCTGGCTAACACGGTGAAACCCCGTCTCTACTAAAAAAAAATACAAAAAGCTAGCCGGGCGAGGTGGCGGGTGCCTGTAGTCCCAGCTACAGGGGAGGCTGAGGCAGGAGAATGGTGTGAACCCGGGAGGCGGAGCTTGCAGTGAACTGAGATGAGGCCATTGCATTCCAGCCTGGGCGACAGAGCAAGACTCCGTCTCAAAAACAAAATGAGAAAAACAATCTCCTACATAGCCCTGGAAAACTCATCCAAATTAGAACGTTTAATAGCAATACACTACAATCATTTAGTCCACAGGCTCCATCCACACGTTATTGTTTGTTCCAATCATGTCCTTTATATTATAGTTAAATGACAAAACAACAACAAAAAATAACCTTCATCTTTGCCGCCTCCTCTCTGGTCCAGAATGTAATCTAACATCACATGCTGCATTTACTTACGCTGTCTGCTTACTCTCTTTCAGAATAGAGTTCCTTAGCCTTTCCTTATCTTTCCTGACTGAGATAATACTGAAGGTTCGATTATTGTATCAGATCCACGAAATCAAAGACTTCACCCAGAATTAAGCTTACTAGTAACTTTAGGTGAAGCCTGGAGAAGTCTGGGACTGGCGGTGGCGCTTCCTAGGTCCTTTTGGCCGCATTAATACTTGAGGTCTTGTTCAGTTTTGACACAAGGTCTCTAAATTGTGCGTGTGCTACATGGCTTACCCGAAAGGAGGAGCTGTATTGAGCATGAAAGTTCTATTTTGCACTTTGATAATTACATGACTTATGTGGTAATTTTTCAAATAACTGTATCCCATAAAATCAGAAGCTTCAGGTTTCTTTACCACAAATAATTCTAGACAGAGCAGATACATCTTGCGAAAAGCATTCCATAGATAAGGACATTAGTGTGTTTGCTAGGAGATCTGTCACTAGCAAGATCACTAGCAGATTTCACCAAATCACCTTTCTTTTTTATTGAGCATTCCTTGGTAGAAAGGAGAAAATAGATTGCAGGCCAACTGCTAACCCTTTCTTACCAATGACCTTGATGTTTTTTTGGAGTCCAGGCCAGTTACTTTGTAAAACATCCCACAATTTCAGTTTGCAGATTCAATTTTCACACTTTTGGCAGGAATGATGCTGTTTGTTTTCTCGGTGCATCTTCTCAGGCAGTGTACAATGCTAATTTGTGCTATCACTTAGTTAAAAACGGTGCCTGCCAGATTTCTCCACTGTAAAGCTGATGAATATCTTAGAGGGAGTTCCTTAAAGATCATGATTATCTGTTCCTTATCAAACTGTGAGCATCCATTGATGCTTGTTGCCTGAATTATTTTCATCATGGTTACCAAAGGGTGATTTCTAATTCTATCTTTCTACATGTATTAATTGGCTTTTTCCTATGAGGAAGAGATTTGCTTTTGGCCTTTTTGTGTAATGAGTCACTGATACTGGAGTGGGCTCGTGGGTGCAGGGTGCAGTGTGGGTCCTTCGCTGTCGTTATTTGGTCCTGCATTGCATTCTGGCTTGCGGTCCTTTTGATGGGTCCCCCGTCCTTCTTTGAGCACTTTCTTACTCATTAGCACAGTAGGATGTTTAGGCTCATCCTATACTTTCCTTGCGCTCCCCACCCCGCCCCCCAGAATAACCATTTCTCTCAGAAGCTGAGAGTAGAGAATGAATGGTGTTAGAAACCAGGGTGCAGGCACTAGGTGTACTCATGCTGTTGAGATACCCTTGCTTCTAGGCTCTCCCTGTGGACAAACCCAGGAAATGTGGACTAATACACAAATCCACACACTTCTGTATTTACTTGTGTTTATAAATATGTTAAATGAGCTTCCTCTGAAGCCTCCAATTCTAGTCTAACACCACAGTGCCTTTCCACATTTATACCCTTTTCTCCAGTACTGGGAACCCTGGCCCCATTATCCTCAACATATTTACGCTTTTACTTAATCCTCCAATTTTTTAACTAATCTTTCCATTGCACGGCTGTCTCCCTGAGCTCAGTGCCGCTGACCCAGACTGGCTAACTGTTCCCTGCAAGTCCCAGTGCAACCACCCACGCCTGTCACCCCTATACTTCATGTATTTTTTTTAAAGACAGGGTTTTGCTGTGTAGCCCAGGTTGGACTCCTGGCCTCAAGTAATTCTTCTGCCTCGGCCTTCCTGGTAGCTGGGACTACAGACACCTGCCACCACTCCCAGCTAATTTTTCTTTTATCTTTTTGTAGAGGTGGTGTCTTGCTATGTTGCCTAGGCTGTTCTCAAACTCCTGGCCTCAAGCGATCCTCCCGCCTCGGCCTCCCAAAGTGCTGGGATTATAGGCATGAGCCACCACACGCAGCCTATACACACTGTAAACTATACACAATATGAATAATTTTTATTCGCTAAAAAATACCTGATATATAATGCACTTTTAACTTTTAATGTTTTTAGATTTATGAAGAATTAGTATAAAAGTATGTGATACAATCTGGCCTTTTATCATTTTTAACTTCTGTCTCTATCTCTTTTTGTCTAACTTTTTCATTTTTAAATAATTTTTTAGCGACTTGGGAGCTTCTGGGAGACATGGTGGCAACATCTCTTTGGATGTTTTACCAGTCAAAGGTCCTCAAGGTTCTCCTCTTCTCTCACAGGCGGCTCGCCCGCCTCCGGATCAGCTGGCCTCCGAAGAGCCGTGGACTGTCCTGCCCGAGCACTTGATTCTAGTAGCTCCTTCTCCTTGTGAGTATGTCAGCTGTGATACCTCAGAGGTCTGTTCTGGCGTCTGGGCCTGTACTTCCTTTGTACCCATGGCCCATCCAAGACACACATGGGCTCTTGCACATTGAGCTGTGCCTTGCCCAGGTCCTGCTTCCACTGTTGGAGACCCCACTCAGACTTGCCTAGAGCAGAGTCCTTGTCCCAGGGCCACACTCCTCAACGAGGCTCCCAGTTACCCAGTGGCAGAGCCATACCCCTGCCCACAGAGATACAGCATTGGTGCAGAGTAGAGTGAATCTGCTATGCAGGTGTGTGCTCAGGTTAAGACCAAGCAGTGACAATTTCCAGGTTTCCTTTTTCCTTTTGTTTACTACCAAGGATTGGAAATTTCTGTAATTGCACAGTTGAGAAAGCAGTAGCATACTCATGTATCTATTTAGGGTTCTGGTTTATTAGTTGTTAACATTTGTCTTTTTCACTGTTGTTAAATGTAAGTAACATTTTATTTATCTGACAAAATAGGTGACATGGCAAAAACTGGATGTTTTCAGATTGTGAATAACTCTGTGAGGTTATTGAGATTTGAGCTGTGCTGGCCAGCGCATTGCCTCACAGTCACACCGCAGCATGGATGTGTTGCCCCAGAGTAAGTCTGACTTCTGTGTTCCTCTGCGTGTTACTTAGATGCTGGCTTGGTGACTTTCTAAAGGTCAAATAATATGTCATTGTAGTTTATCCAGTTAAATTTTGCACCGTGCTGACTCTGCACAAAGCACGTGCATGGTTCTGCAGGTCAGCTGTGGGCTCAAGCGGCAGGCGGACTAGTGGAGCAGAGATCTGCACACGGCTGGTTATGTTGTCACCCAGGAGGGTAAAGGGACACACACATTTGAGGTGGAACAGAGTCCCTGGTGTGGAAGACTTCAGAGCGTTTCCTTCTTAGGACTCTGCCCACAAAATGACAAAGCAAGGAATGCAGCTGGACATGGGATGAGGGGTCGCGATGTGTCCCGAGCCCAAACACTTCTGCCGCTTCTTATCTTGGTTTGGGTTGTGTGTTCTGCTAGCTTTTTCTGAATGTTTTTCAGACAAAGCTTCCTCGCTTTTAGTATGTATGAGCCATAACCTTGCTGACCATTTTCTACGTAGAGTATTCTAGGACAGAAGGACGTCTCTTGGGGCCAGCTGTTTACACACGGCCACAGCCTGTCCACAGCCTGGTTGTCGATAGGTGGGAAAGCCACAGCTCTGCGGCGTTTCGGGACCTCACCTGGCCAGCGCGTGGCGCCCACGGCTGCGTGTTCCCTTCTATCTGGGATTAGCAGCTTTGCAGAGAGACCACATGAAGTTTATTTAGTTTTTGCAAAATGATATGCTGAAATTTTAGGAGAGTTTACTTGACTGAGACTTTGAGCTGAGGCATGGTTAGGGATACTCCAGAGAGACGTTGTGGGAACCAGAGCAGTCAATTCGGCATGCAGCAAGTGTTTCTCATGTGCCACACACCCTTTCAGCTAACGGTAGAGCAGGTTCCTCACAGGCCGCTTTTTCTGTAGCCCCGTGTGTTTGTCAGGGGAAGACAATCTTGCCCTGTCATTTTTGACATGTTGACTGAAATAGCTTTTCAGTCTGGTAATTTCTTAAAAAATCACAAGTCTGATCCCATTTTCCACTTTTAAACTCTTCTCTGGCATCCCCTGGCTCTTGAAGAGAATATTGAGCCCAGAAAATATGAGCAGCCGGGTCATATAGAAACACATTTTTTTCTTCATTTCTTCTCCGTCTCCCCCACCCTTTTTTCCAGTTTCCTCTGCAGCTGCTTCATTCTCTCCGTGCTGCACCTACATTCTTCTTTATTCTCATGTGGCTCAGAGCTTTTGTAGTCTTGGTCTTTTGCTCTAGAAATTTTTACCGTGAGTTGCTTTTAAAATGATATTCCTAAGTCATGGTTTGTTTTCACATGAGTTTTGCCCTTGCGTCATGGGTTTGCACTGGCGAGCTCCTTGTTAGCCGTTGAGTCGGGTGGAGGTGGGCTGAGCGCGTGGGAGCCGCGTGGAGTGAGCTCTGTTCTCTGCTCTGCCTGAGCAGTGAGGAAATGGCCATTGGCTGGTAGACAGTATTTATAACTCCTGTGATTACTGCTGTTAAAATGCAGGCTCTTTCTAATTTTCTTACTAATTTTTTTTAAAGGAGTAAACTACAAATTCTTGTGAGTCCTAATTCCTCCTTATCCACAAAACAGTCAATGTTCCCGTGGAGTGGTTTGATCTATATACACTGTGATGCTGGACAGAAGGTACTTTTAAAAGTGGTTTGGTTTTTCTTTTAGTGACAGTTCTGTTAGTGTGTAGCTTCAATTTCATAATCCTTATTAGCACCTAATTTCAGAAATCAAATGGAGGTATACTTGGCGCTTCATATTTGTGGGTTCCACATCCAAGGATTGAAATTATTCAACCACAGACTGAAATTATTTGGGGGAAAAATACAAATAAATACAGTATAACAAATGTTTGCATAGCATTTGCCCTGTATTAGGTATTATAAGTACCCTAGAGGTGAACTAAAGTATATGGGAGGATGTATGTAGGTTATGTGCAAATACTGTGTCACTTGATATACAGGACTTGAGCATTGAGGATTTTAGCGTCCTCGGGATCCTGGAACTGATCTGCCGTGGATACCGAGGCATGATTATTTGTATTCTGAGGCCAGCTAGTTAGAGCATTGGTATAGAATTTTTCCACAGTGATCAGAACAGTTATCTGGGGAATGGGTGTGGAGATTGGAGCCTAGAAGTGATTACTAATTTTCGAAATTTGCTTTAAAAACAAAGGTAGTGGGAGAGAGGAGATAGAGTCACAGATTTACTTTGAGATCTAAATAAATAAACTTTAATTCCTAAATTTATTGATGTTTCATTTGTTTGGCATTTCTTTTCTCTACCATGATTTAAAAATGGAATTGTTTCGTTTAAAATGATAGGTACGTTTTTTGTAGCTTATCCCTGTCTTTGGCTCATTTCAGAAAATTGTGAAAGTTCAGATTCGAGAAGATTTAACTCAGGTGGAACTTTTAACTCGTTTGACCTCCAAACCATTTGGAATTCTTTCCCCAGCATCTGAGCCTTCAGTTAGTCATTTGGTGAAACCAATGACAAAACCGCCTTCCACAAAAGTTGAAATAAGAAAGAAGAGTATTACTTTTCCTACAACAGAACCTGGTGAAACTTCAGGTATTGTATCACAAAATTTTGTAATTCAAATGTCTGCTGATATATTGAGTCTATGCTTAATTCTTAGCCATAATAAGTTGGTGATAAATACAGATTTCCTCCTCCTTCAGGGGGAAAGTGGTCACTAGCAATCATTTCCATGATGGGCTGGATTTGGGATCTAAACAATCTTGAAATGTGAAATCTTGGCATTTACTAACTGTGTGTATTCCAGGAATCCTAGGTTTTATTTGATGGTCAGAATCTTTCCTGTGCAACTTTCACAAGATCCTTGACCACAGTTGTTAATAAGTTAGCAGATGAAGAAGGCAGGCCAGTGGTGGAGCCCGGCTTCATCACTGACTCACGTGACCTTGAGGCTCCAGACAGGTCCAGTAGACTTGCTCAGTTTCCCCGTTTGTAAAATGGCCTTTGGAATTAACTCCTTCCAGAGAAGCCTTCGAGGATAAATTCAGTAATTCCTATATGGGCAGACCCTGACTTACGGTGGCTCGATTTACCATTTTTTGACCTAGTGGTGGTGTGAAAGCCATGTGCATTCAATGAAAATCGCACTTTGATTTTTGACCTTGCCCTGGGTAGCGACACACGGTGCTGCACCCTCTTGTGATTCTGAGCGGCGGTAACCCTGAGCCACAGCTTCTAGTCAGCCGCGATCACAAGGGTGAACGGCGGATACTGTATTCTGCAGTGCACTGTCTTCAGTAAATGACCTGAGATCTTCCACCCCGTGTTATAAAATGAACTTTGTGCTAGAGGATTTGCCCATCTGTGGGCTCAGGTAAGTGTTCTCAGACGTTTCAGGCAGGCTCGGCTAAGCTATGATGTTGGGTAGGTTAGGGGGATTAAATGCATTTTCCACTTAGGTTCATTGCAACTTAGGATGGGTTTATTGGGACGTGAGGAGCATTCGTGTTCAGTGGTAGTGATACATGTACAGCAGTTAGCATGCTGTTTGTTGTCCGTTAGGCACTCTGTATTGCTGACATTCCTCGAGAGTCTTGAGATCATTTCTTTTTGTCCCTGTCTGTCTCTCTCTCTGCTGGCTCAGGCTAAATGAGCAGTGTTGTCGGGGGACCTGTTAGAAATGATATGGGTGCATCTCTTGCCTGACCCTCTAACTCCTTGCCTCTCCACTGATGTTGTCTACCCCCAGCCTCAGCCTCCTGCTTCCATGGTCTTCCTCCCAGACCTTGTTGTTCAGCTCTGGAGCTCCCCACTCTGAGCCTGGCACTTGCTGACTGTCGCCCATCTCTTCAGCTCACTCACCCAGGGCTCACAGCAGTTTTCTGTCCTCCCTGAGAGCCCCCCTGCCCGAGGGCCCTGCCTGTTTTGTGCTCTTTCCCAGCCTGCCCATGCCCCTCTCCTCTTGTCACTCCCTTGACTCCTGAGTCTATCCTCATAGTTGCTGTTTCCCAGGCTTCCGTGACTGTAGGGTGCTCCTCTCCCTCTCTGTTCCTGCCTGGCAAGATCCCAGCCCTGGCTTGTCCCAGGAGCCTGGCTCCTCCTGCCTCCACCCTTGCAGTGAAACCACGCTGGAGGGAGCTGCTCCGCCTTGCTGGGGGTTCCTGGTGCCCCTCCACCTGAGGCTTTGCTGCCTCTGCTTCTCTGTGTGTCCTGCAGCTCCCGCCACCCCCCGCAACTGGGGGCCCTTCTCTCCACTGGGAGCTTCTGCCCGCTCCCCTGCTCCTGCTGTCACTCTTCCTAACCCTTGACTTTGCCTCACACATGAAAAATACAGAGGCCCTGAGACTCAGTGAACGGCTTCTGTTTCCGTCGCAGATGAACCCTCTGCCTGGAACCGGGCCTGTCCCTTCTCACCTTTCGGGGGCTTCCTGTGGTCCCCTCTCTCTCCAGAGCCATCAGCTTCTCCCTCCTTGTTGATGCGTCTCCACCAGCACCCAGCATACTCCACCATTACCGGGTTAAGAAGCATCTTCCTTGGCCCCCACACCCTTTCCTTGTGGCTTCCCCCGTCTCAGCAGCCCCCTGCCCTCACTTCCTTAGGCTTTGGCTGCCATCACCTCATGCCCGGAACCCCATCCTGTGGAGGTCACTTAAGAGCTCCATGTGCCAAATCCAGGGTCTGTTTTGTGTCTTGGTTGACTTGACTTCCCAGCACTGTCGACTGCTCCTCCACGTTGGAGGACTCCTCCGTGCAGCTGCTATGCCCTGGGGCTCAAGTTTTCCTGCCTCACCTGCTCCTGCTCCGATCCCTTGTTGACTCCTCTCCCCGATTTCTGAAGACTGGCAGGGTCCCGGACCGGCCTCCCTGTGCCTTTCTTTCTCTGTGTTCCCCTGTGTGATGATGGCCTGTGGCCTGTGGCCTGTGGCTGTCATGACTTCCCGTGTGCTGGGGCCCAGGCATCACCCCCCGGTCCCTGCTTGGCTCCCACATGTGGGCGTCTCACGGGCACATCAGGTGTGGTATGCCCAGGAGAAGCCCTACACCTCCTCCAGGCTCAACCATGGCAGTAGGTGGCACCACTGTCTGTTCATCGGTTGTTATTTCTGAGTTCTCTTCTTCCTCCCTCTTCCCACTCAGTCCGTCAGCAAGTCCTGTGAAGCCTGTCTTCCAAGTAGAGGCCACACATGCCCACGTCTGTTTCTCCCCTTTGCCACTGTCCAAGCTGGAGGCAGTCACCCTGTGCGTCATGTCACAGCCAAACTGCTGCAGCCGTGACTTACCTGGGCTTCCTCGTCCACTTCAATGCCTTGTAGTATCTTTTCTACAGAGCAGTCTGTAACGCTTTAAAAATGTAAATCATCTTATTGCTCCTCTGCATAAGCCCCTTGGTATCTTTGCATTATACTTGTAATAAAACCTAAAACAGAATATCTCACATACCTGATTTTTAAAGAAAATACTGTGGTTCTTGTTGAACTCCTTTAGGGATCTAGTGATTGGGTTCTTTTAACCCCAGTATGAGGTAGTAAGGCCTGTCACAGTCATCTGCTTGTTCTCCAGTCTCTCTGGGTTTGGGTTATGATACATGTGTTCCTTTTAGAGAGCTGTCTGGAACTCGAGAATCACGGCACCACAGACGTGAAATGGCATCTGTCATCTTTAGCTCCACCTTATGTCAAGGTCAGTCATGACTGCCTCAGATATAATCGTTTTAATGTTTAAACTTTTTCCAGGACGTTCTAAAAACTGACTATGAGCATAGGTTGATATTATTGGTTATTTGCTTGTTTGTTTTCTGAGACAAAAGTCTTGCTCTGTCGCCCAGGCTGGAGTGCAGTGGTGTGAACACTGCTCACTGTAGCCTCAACCTCCCAGGCTCAAGTGATCCTCCGGCCTCAGCCTCCCATGTGGCTGGGACCACAGGTGTGTACCACCACGTCCAGCTAACTTTTTGTTTTTTTGTAGAGATGGAGCCTCACTTCACTGCCCAGTCTGGTCTCGAACTCCTGATCTCAAGTGATCTTCCCACCTCAGCCTCCCAAAGTGTTGGGATTACAGGTGTGAGCTGCTGCACCTGGCCTTGCTGGTTATTTGTTCCACCAATTCATTTAGTTGGTTTTCTCTTTGGATGAGGATGATATATGCCCAGTCTTTTTCACAAGATGGTTTTGAGAGTCAAATTAGAGAATATGTGTGGAAATACATGTTTGCTCCATTTAATGCTGTCTCCTAGCTCTAATTTTATCTGAAATAACTTTATTTTGAGAAATACGTAAAAACCGTATTTCTGAGCATTGTATGTACACATGCATGGCTTTCCCCTCATGTTCTGAGTGCTGTCGTATGTTCCCAGCCAGCGGTGCAGGAAAGGGAGCTGAGCGCTCTTTGCCAGTGAGTGGTAGCCTACTGTCTGTGGCAGTCGTCTCTACCAGGGCACCGCCTGAATTCAGTGGGTTTGTCATTGGTGGTGTTTAGAACAGGGCTGTGGTCTCTGCCATATATTTTGTGTGATAGTAACAGTTTTGAGCCATAATACCAAACAAATGTGTACAAAAAACAGTTTCTGGACCTACTGTGAAAAAATTTAAAACTACTTGGGAGGCTGAGGTGGGAGGATTGCTTGAGCCCAGGCCGTCGAGGCTGCAGTGAGCCATGATTGCGCCACTGCACGCCAGCCTAGGCAGCAGAGCAGGTATTACCCTGTCTTAAAAAAATAAGTGAATACAAATTAAAAACTGGTATTGCATAAGTTATTAAAATGCACTTTCAACAGGGTCTTCAGAGTCTTTGAGCAAAAGATAGTTGTTTGACATTGTGAGCCTCACCATAAAGATCACTATAGCCAGGGAAGTGACAAAAGTCGCCTTGTGTGACCTCTCCTTTGGTGATGTGAGTCAGCATGATGGCCTTCTGCAGAGCTCAGTCAGGTAGCACTCCCATTTTGGGAATACCTGGCGTTCTCGTTTTCCACTGCTAAGTGTGGTGGTGTGTTCTCAGCAGCCAGAGAGGTAATAGTGTCTCTGTGGGATTGATCCGTTGGCTTTATGGTTTTTAATTTGTTTAAATGATTGCTTTGCAGGGAGTTGATGAAAGTGGAGACGTTTTTAGAGCCACCTATGCAGCATTCAGGTGTTCTCCTATTTCTGGTCTACTGGAAAGCCATGGGATCCAAAAAGTAGGTTTCGATATTTTTTTCCATAGGCAGTTAGTAAGAACTTCATGTAAATTGTCCAGGAGTGCCTCATTTGATTCCACCCATTTAGCTTGTTTCACCCAGAGCAGTGCTACTCACAGAGCCAGTGTGCACCCGAGAGAAGAGCCTGCCTCACTCACAGTGCGCTGTAGCGGGCAGTCTCAGTGTGAAGAAGCAGTCCGCTAAACAAAGTGGCGCACTTAGCAGTAAAGACCATAGACTGCCAGTGCTTACAGTCATACTGCACTGATGGAGATGAGAGTTTTGTCTATCAGCCGTAGTCAGAAAAACCTGCCATTACCCAAAAACAGTTCAGTGTTTGTGGCATAGTCAGCAGTGTATCTTCATGGGTGACAGATTGCTCCAGCTACTATGACCCTCTTAAATGTTAATTCATTTCTATACCTGACATATTCCCTTCAAATGTCTCCTAATAACACTAATCCCCCACCTGGCCTCAGCAATATACTTTTTCATTCTAATTGCTGAAGCTCACTGGCTCATTTATTAGACATTCAGACTGAAAGTAAGTTATAGAATGTAGCTGTGAACTCAGAAATGACCGTAAAAAAATCTTGAAGCTGCTGTAGCAGTTGTTGCAAACTACACACTTTACTGGGTCTGTATAAGAGGCTTTCAGAGGGTTTCTCACTTTTTTTGGAAAGACACACAGTTCTACACGTGTAGTTTAGTTCGTTTCCCAAACCACAACAGAAGCAAAGCAGAACGGGATAAACACACTGCTCGAATAGAGTTCAGCGTATGAGGCGGGATAAACACACTGCTCGAATAGAGTTCAGCGTATGAGGAGGTATCGCAAAAAGAAACCCAACAAGAAAGACATCCCGTGTCAGTCGATCAGAAGACTTAACCTTGTTAAGGCAGCAGCGCTCCCTAAATTGGTCTACATGTTCAACACAGTCCCAGTCAAAACCCAAGCTGGGCCCAAAGCAGCCTACAGTTAATGCTGTTCCTATCAAACTACCAACGTCATTTTTCACAAAACTGGAAACAACTATGCTAAAATTCATACAAAGCCAAAAAAACAACCTGAATAACAAAAGCAGTCCTAACAAGAAGAACAAATCTGGAGGCATCGTGCTACCTGACTTAAAACTATACTATAAGGCTACAGTAACCGTAACAGCATGGTAGCAAAACAAAAACAGACATATAAACCAGTGGAACAGAATAGAGAACCCAGAAATAAAGCCACACACCTACAACCATCTGATCTTCAACAAATCAGCAAAAATAAGCAATGGGGAAAGGACTCCCTATTCAATAAACAGTGCTGGAATAGCTGGCTCACCATATGGAGAGGAATGAAATTGGACCCCTGCCTTTCACCACATACAAAGATTAACTCAAGGTGGATTAAATATTTGAACATAAGACCTCAAACTGTAAGAATCCTAGAAGAAAACTTAGGAAACACCATTCTGGACTTTGTTCTTGGGAAAGAATTTTTGACTAAATTCTCAAAAGCAACTGTAATAAAAAAAAAAAAAATTGACAAATGGGACCTAATTAAAGAGCTTCTGCACAGCAACAGAAACTATCAACAGAGTAAACAGACAACCTACAGAAGAGGAGAAAACATTCACAAACTGTACATCTGACAAAAGTCTAATACCCGGGATCTATAAGGAACTTAAAACAATTGAACAAGCCCAAAACAATTCACCCCATTAAAAATGAGCAGACGACATGAACAGACACTTCTCAGAAGAAGACATACAAGCAGCCAACAAACATGAAACAATGCTCCAATCACTTATCATCAAGAAATGCAAATCAAAACTACAATGAGATACCATCTCACAGCCGTCAGTATGGCTGTTATTAAAAAGTCAGCAGCCTGGGCAACATGGTGAAACTCTGTCTCTGCAAAAAATATAGAAATTAGCTGGGCATGGTGCCACACACCTGTAGTCCTACCTGCTTGGGAGGCTGAGGTGGGAGGATTGCTTGAACCCAGGAGGCAGAGGTGGTAGTGAACCGAGATTGTACCACTGCACTCCAGCCTGTGTGACAGGGTGAGACCCTGTCTTCAAAACAATAAAATAAAAAGTCAAAAAACAATAGATGCTAGCAAGTCAGCAGAGAAAAGGGAATGCTTATACACTTAGTGTGAATGTAAATTAGAGAAAAGGGAATGCTTCTACACTTAGTGTGAGTGTAAATTAGTTCAGCCACCGTGGAGACCAGTTTGGAGATTTCTCAAATAACTTAGAACTGCCATTCAACCCAGCAATCCCACTACTGGATATATACCCAAAAGAAAGCAAATTGTTCTACTAAAAGGATACATGCACTTGCACATTCATCACAGCACTATTCACAGTGTCAGAGGCATGGATCAATCCACCGTTGATCACCTGTGGATGGGATAAAGAAATGGTGGATTGGTACATGTATATCATGGACTACTGTGCAGCCGTAGAATCAAATCACGTCCTTTGTAGCAACATGGATACAGCTGAAGGCGATTATCCTAAATGAATTAACACAGGAATAGAAAACCAAATGCCACATTTTCTCACTTACAAGTTGGAGCTAAATATTGGGTACTCATAGACATAAAGATGACAGCAATAGAAACTGGGGACTACCAGAAGGGGGAAAAGGGCTGAAAAATTAACGATTGGGTACCTGGGTGATGGGATCATTCATTCCTCAAACCCGAGCGTCGTGCAGTATACCCAGGTAACAGACCTGCACATGTACTCCCTGAATCTAAAGTAAAAGTTGGAAAAGAAAAAAGGAACAACAATGGGCCCATAGTGGTAAAGATATAGGTGTCTTTACATCTATTTTAAAAAGAAAAAAAATTGAAATTAATAAGCTAAGCAGTCAGTTGAAGAATGGTGAAAATAATAAATCCAAAGAAAGAAAAAAAAGTTCTAAAGCAAAACATAGGGAAATTAAAAACAAAGAAATGAGAGAAGATTAACATCCCCAAAGCTGCTTTTTTGGAAAAAATAATAATAATAGACAAACCTTTGGCAAAGTTGACCACAGCAGGAAAAAGACAATTTTACATAAAAAGCATCTGTCACATGAGAATTTAGCAGAATGAGATTAATCAAAAATTCAAAAATATTTTTAAAGAATTAAAGGAAAATAAATGTGTTACAAAAAGAATGACTTAAATATCAAAGATTTTTTAAATGCCTCTTTCACAGACCCCTCAAATATGTTTTCCAAAATGGTCTTTACGGGTTGTCCTGTGAATTTATACACCTTATACCATTGTATAACTTTTTCCCCTGCCCTGCAAAAAATTGCACCAAAATCTAAGCCCACTTTATTCTTTGTTCATTCTAAGATTTAGTGCACAGTTGTAATTAATCCAAATTTAGTTAAATAAAACATAGAAAAACTAGTTTAAAAATAAATTCATCTGACTTTTGTTTTAAAATTGAAAGACTGATTCTGAAATCTATATAGATATATGAGACCTAGAATAATCGGACAATCTTGAAATAGAACAAAGTTGGAGGATTTTACACTCCGTGTTTTCAAAACCTACTACAAAGCCACATTATACAAAACAGTGTGGTTTTGACAGTACCATAGAACTATGGAATAGGATTGAGAGTCCCAAAATAAACCCTGATATTTATAGTCAATTGATTTTTTTTTTTTTTTTAAATAAGGGCACCAAGACAGTTCAATGGGGAAAGAATGTTTTTCAACAAATAGTGCCTGGGAGAACTGGATAGCCACATGCAAAAGAATTCGAGTAAACTGGCCGGGCGCGGTGGCTCACGCCTGTAATCCCTGCACTTTGGGAGGCCAAGGCGGGTGGATCACCAGGTCAGGAGATTGAGACCATTCTGGATAATCCAGTGAAACCCCGTCTCTACTAAAAAATACAGATAATTAGCCGGGCGACATGGCGGGCACCTGTAGTCCCAGCTACTCGGGAGGCTGAGGCAGGAGAATGGCGTGAACCCGGGAGATGGAGCTTGCAGTGAGCTGAGATCCGGCCACTGCACTCCAGCCCGGGCAACAGAGCGAGACTCCGTCTCAAAAAAAAAGAAAAGAAAAGAAAAGGAGGTTATTAGGGAGAATTGACTCACACGATCACAAGGCGAAGTCACAGGATAGGCCGTCTGCAAGCTGGGGAAGAGAGAAGCCCAGTAGCAGCTCAGTCTGAGTCTAAAAGCCTCAAGAGAGGGAAGCCAACAGTGCAGCCTTCAGTCTGTGGCCAAACTGTCAGAGGGCCCCTGGCCACACACACAGCACAAAGGCTGAAGAACTTGGAGGAACAGAAGGAAGCATCCAGCACGGGATACAAATGAAAGCCAGGAGACTCAGCAAGCAAGGTTATCTCACTTTCTTCCAGCCGCCTCCTCCTAGCCTGCTGGCAGCTGATTGGATGTGCTCACCCACATTAGGGTGGGCGTTCCTCTCTCAATTCGCAGACTCAAGTGTCAGTCTCCTCTAGCAACGCCCTCACAGACAGACCCAGAAACAATACTTTAGCAGCCATCTAGGCCTCCTTCAATCCAATTGAGTCGACACCTAGTATTTGTGGGGTTTTGTTGTTGTTGTTTTGAGATGGAGTCTCGCTCTCTTGCCCAGGCTGGAGTGCAGTGGTTCAATCTTGGCTCACTGCAGCCTCTGCCTCCCGGGTTCAAGTGATTCTCCTGCCTCAGCCTCCAAGTAGCTGGGACTACAGGCGCCCACCACCACGCTCGGCTAATTTTTTGTATTTTTAGTAGAGACAGGGTTTCACCATGTTAGCCAGGATGGTCTTGATCTCCTGACCATGTGATCCGCCTGCCTTGGCCTCCCAAAGTGCAGGGATTACAGACATGAGCCGCCGCGCCCGGCCTGAGTTGACATCTAATATTAACCATCACACTTACCTAGTACCATATACAGAGATTCACTGAAAATCGACCATAGACCATAAACTTTAGACGTAAAGCTATAAAACCTCTAAAAGACAACATAGGAATAAATCTTCATGACCTTAGGTTAAGCACTGGTTTCTTAGATTTGACACCAGTAAAGCACAAGCCACAAAAGAGAAAATAGGTGAATTATCAAAATCAAAAACATTTGTGCTTCAAACAAAACCATCAAGAGAATGAAAGACACAGAATAGGGACAAAAATTTGCAAATGATATTTTTGACAAAGGACTTGTATCCAGAATACGTGAAGAACTCTTACAACCCAGTAAAAAGACAAATGGCCCAATTTTTTAAATGAGCAGAGGATTTGAATAGACATTTTCCCAAAGACAGGTGATCAATAAACATGTGAGAAGATGCTTAGAATTCCTAGTCATTAGCAAAATGCAATCAAAATGAGAAATAAAGTATCAGTTAACACCTACGAAGATGGCTGTGAGTTTTAGAAAAACAGAAAATAACCAGTGTTGGTGAGGATGTGGGGAAATTGGAGCCCTCATGCATTGCTGGAGGGAATGTGCAATGGTACAGCCGCTGCGGAAAATAATTGGGCAGTTTCTCAATAAGCCAAACGTAGAATTATTGTATGACCCAGCAGTTCCACCTCTGGATATACACTAGAAAAGTTGAGCAGATTTTCAAACAAAAACGTGTTCACAGCAAGGTTGTTCATAGTAGACAAAAAAGTGGGAACCACCCAAATGTCTGATGGATCGATAAACAAAATCTGGTATCTCTGTCAAATGAAACATTATTTGGCAGTGAAAAGGAAGGGAGTTACTGGTACATGCTATATCCAGATGGATGAGCCTTGAAAACATGGTGCTAAGTGAGAGAAGCCAGTCACAGAAGCCTACAGATGTGTGATTCTGTTTATGTGAAATGTCTAGGATGTGCAGATCTACAGAGAGAAAGTGGAGTGTGCTTGCTAGGGGATTAGCTGAGATACTGAGTGTTAAGAGTTCCCAGTATGTGCCTAGGGTGTAACATGCAGTAATACTGGTTTTCCCCTCCTCTGTTCTCTCGTGTTTTTGGTATTTGAAGGGGTATAGTTAGGATTTCGTAGTCCCGTAGTGCCCAGTGGTGGTTTTTACCCTTTCCTTTGGTTTTACCCTTTCCTTCCTTCATCTTCTCAGAGTCCAAGTCCATAGTGGTGTAATTCTCTAGTCAGATGCTCTCCTCTCCCTGACCAGTCCTACTTTTGCCTCCAGGCTCTCAAAAGCCTTGAGCTCAGGCTGACTGGGTTATTACGTTTAAGGTTCTGCGTGGGCAGAAATTAGGCCGCTTACGTATTTTAATGTTTAAGTCCAGACTCAGAAATACTGATTCATTGTTAACCTGATTCATTGTTAACTGATTGATTGTTAAGTGATCAGTATTATCAACACTAAATTATTTGATAAAGCTAAGGCTCTTAATATTGGTAACTGTTATAAAATGCTGCTTTTAAACATTACAATTGTCCCATGATTGAGCTTTTTACAGATTGTACACATGCAGGGTGTGTTTATCACTGAGCTATGTGCCCAGGGTCACTGGCTGTGACTGACATTTGGAAGCTAATCATAACGTGAGCTGCCACTGTGGAGTGTCTGGTGCTTGTCTTGTTCTGCCTCCTGTAGCCGCCGCCGCCCTCCCTGTTGTCCATCTTCCACAGCTCCTGGCCGCTGTGAGGCCTTTGTGCTGGTACTGCTTGGCCAGCAGAGGGTTCCATAAGCATTCGAGGGAAGACAATTGTGCATCTGTGGTTGGACCTTTCTCGTGTAGGTGTTGTACTTGACAGCTTTAGTGCTTTCTGATAACATGTCCCCCCCACAGTAAAGCATTTATTGTACATTTTAAGGAATATGTCATATAAAGCCTTAAGCAAAAATGTGTTTTGGATCTGGTATAGTAACCTGTTAGAAATGAAATTGTCCAAATTCTTTCAATTAGTGGGAAAACTAGCCAGTGCAAAAGCATTTGTTCGTTTAATTTTTTTCATACCAAGTCTTCGAACTGGTAATCTAGCTGCCACTGTGTTGAATGATCAGTGTCTCAGTTTCTCTTCTGTGTGTATTTTGTAGGTCTCCATCACATTTTTGCCCAGAGGTAGAGGGGATTATGCCCAGTTTTGGGATGTTGAATGTCACCCTCTTAAGGAGCCTCACATGAAACACACTTTGAGATTCCAACTCTCTGGACAGGTGAGTAGTACACTGAATTTAAGTAAATCATTGTGTGTATTTTAAAAACAGAAAGGAAGTTAACAAGAAAAATTGGCCTGAAAATGCAGAATATAGTCCCATAATCCTAATTTTCTTGTTTGTCTCTATTAATTGGCATGTTTGATGTCTGGGTTTGGCTGTATTTTTCATACAGCCCATGAAACCCATGTTTGACTTAATCATGTAAGAAACTCTGTGTGCGTGTGCATCATGCATGCATGTGGGCACATGAGAGAGAGAGAGGAACCAGGCAGTACAGAGTACAGAGCTTGCAATTTAGGGGATTTAAAAATCTTAAATCTCCTTTAAAAAATTTTTAAAGGAAATGGTAGAGTTCAAATAAGTAATTGTTCATATAATTTCTTAGTTTTTATTTCTTCTTCCTTATCCTGTGATTTTTCTGTACAGAGCATCGAAGCAGAAAATGAGCCTGAAAACGCACCCCTTTCCACGGATTCCCTCATTAAAATAGATCATTTAGTTAAGCCCCGAAGACAAGCTGTGTCAGAGGCTTCTGCTCGCATACCTGAGTATGTTGTTTTTGTCATTCTTACGAGTTTTTTACCAGTCTTTATTGAGGAATAGAGTCAGTAAAATGCTTGATGACTTTACCGGAGTTCACATGCGTTACCAGCACTCCAACCACGACACAGAATATTCCTCTCGCCCAAAAATTTCTTACCTGTCCCTTTGCAGTCAAGATTTGTCCTGTTCTGATTTCTGTCATCATAGATTCGTTTTGCTTGAACTTCACATATATACATATGTATGTATATATTCTTTGTGTCTGGCTTCTTTTTCTCCACATACTATTTTTAAGAATTCATTCATGTTATTGAATGTACCTATAGTTCATTTCTTTTTATTGTTTGGTATTCCATTAAATGAACATGTCACAATTTATTCATTTTCCTGTTGACTTTTGGATGTCTTATAATTTGGAACTATTATGAATTAAGGTGCTGTGAACATTACTCTATGTGCATTTCTGAAGATGACATACATTTTCATTTCTTTTGAGTAAAAATACCTAATTTTACCCAAAATTGCCGGGTCACATGATAACCATGTGTTGAACTTTAAAATAAACTGCCAAATAGTTTTCCCTAAATAGTTGTACCATTTTATGTTCCCATAAACAGCATATGAAAGTAGATTCTTTTTTTTTTTTTTTTTTTTGAGACGGAGTCTGGCTTCCTCTCCCAGGCTGGAGTGCAGTGGCGCAATCTCGGCTCACTGCAAGCTCCGCCTCCCGGGTTCACGCCATTCTCCTGCCTCAGCCTCCCGAGTAGCTGGGACTACAGGCGCCCACCACTGCGCCCGGCTAATTTTTTCTATTTTTAGTAGAGACAGGGTTTCACCATGGTCTCGATCTCCTGACCTTGTGATCCGCCCGCCTCGGCCTCCCAAAGTGCTGGGATTACAGGCGTGAGCCACCGCGCCCGGCCGAAAGTAGATTCTTAAAAAGCTTTAAAATGTAAAACTTATACCAGCCGCATATATAGCTTTAATGAGAATATTATTTAGTATCATACCTAATGAAAATATTTCTTATAATCCTTAATTAGTAATTAGGTCTAATTAAGTTCTGGAGGAAGATGCCTGGAAAGACAATATATGTTAAATATCTGCTGAATTTAATATAAATTTAGTCATTTATTTTTTGGGAGCCAATAATGCATTTGGAAGAAATTAGAGCCCTTTAAAGAATGCGTGTTCTTGGCACACTCCCTCTGGGCTGTTACGCCTCACTTCTCTCTCGCTCTCTGAGCCCCGCGCCTCCACGTCTCCCTTCTGGAGACACAGCCTCGCCAACCCACAGCTCACACTGGCTGGGGGGGAAACAAACAAGAAACGGGGAGAAGTTACAGAGGCAGCTTGGTCTGTGAAACCTGGGAAGGACTTGCCTGAAAGGGGACATTTAAGTTGAGGAGGATGAGTGGAAATGGCCTAGGTGAGGAGGGTGGGAGAAGTTCCCAGGAGAAGTTCAGTGTGAGAGGGGAGTCGGGGGGCAAGGCCAGAGCTGGGCCTAGGAGGTGGTTGCTCTTCTGGAGAGCTGGGAAGCCGGGAGTGACATGATCAGGTGTGCGTGTATAGGACAATCCTCTGGCTGTGGTGTGACTGATAGGATGGAGGTAAGGAGGGGCTATTTTAAAGGAGTCCAGGAGTAAAATAGTGTCAAGGAATAGGAAGAGAACGGGCAGACTGGAGATAGGAGGGCCTCTGCGATGGACTGGATGAAGGGTGATGGCTGTGAGAAGGTCGGCTTCCGGATACCATTCAGCAAACACAAGTGGAGGATCAGGTTTGGGGACAAAAATCACAAGTTCATTTTTGTATTTGTGGAGACTGAAGGTGTTTGAGCTATCCTGAGGGACCATTGTGTAGTGACTGAATAGATAGGGCTGCTGGGGGGTGCCAAGCTGGGGGGTGCCACTGTGAGGAGAAGGTCAGATGCGCAGAGAGTTGGGGGTGGAGGGGAGCCTGCGGAGACCCGGGAGTGGTCGGAGAAAGGGGAGGCAGATGTGCAGGGTTCAGGAAGCCCAGGCAAGAGCCAGTGCCACCGCCAGCAAACATTGCCTGGAGGCCATACCTGCATCAGGCGCTTGGAGCAGCCTGTGTCCCCGTGATAGTGAAGTACAGTCGGTACTGCAGCGTGAGGGGCCAGGTGAAGTGAACTGAGGTAAAGGGCCACCTTCATATGAACTGGGCTTCTGGCCGGTAGAGACCCAGGCCATGAGGAGAGGGAGGCCTACCCCGCACACTTCGTGAGAGGATTCCTGCTGTCATCTTCTTCACATAAATTAGATAAGTTGTCATTACAAAACCTATATTTGAAAATAAATCGCCAGGAAAAACACCAATTAATGGCAATACCACATAATTTTAATGTATAAAAATAGTTTTAAGTTACTGTAGATTTCAAATTCTTAACTTATACATCTATTCCCAAAGCAGGCAGTTTGATGTGACTGCTCGTGGAGTTTATGCCCCAGAAGATGTATACAGGTTCCTGCCGACTAGTGTGGGGGAATCACGGACACTCAAAGTCAATCTGCGAAATAATTCTTTTATTACACACTCGGTAAGTTGGAAATATTACTATGGTTTTGGAAAAATAAATGCATTCAACTCAGATAACAAACATTTTCCTGATGATTCTATAGACTATATTTAAGTTGTAGTAATGAGGTAATTTTTAAAAATGCAATATAAGGCCAGGTGCAGTGACTCACACCTGTAATTCAGGACTTTGGGAGGCCAAGGCAGGGGGATTGTTTGAGCCTGGGAGTTTGAGACCAACCTGGGCGATATAGTAAGACTCCATCTCTACCAAAAAAAAAAAAAATTAACAGGGCATGGTGGCACGTACCTGTAGTCCCAGCTACTTGGGTGGGGGCTGAGATGAGAGGATCGCTTTAGCCTGGGAGGGTGAGGCTGCAGTGAGCCGTGATTGTGCCACTGCACTTCAGCCAGGGTGACAGAGCAAGACCCTGCTCCCATCCCCCCCAGAGTTCCTTAATGTTTTATTTGAAAATAAACTCACTGGAAGTTAATAACCCTTTACTTGAAAATCAAAAATTTGTTTTTATATTTTAATTTTTAACTTTTTCTTTTTCTTCTGTACTATTATACACCCATATTTCTGGACAGCCTTTACTTTAGTTAAAACTAGATTAAATTCATGTTAAAATTTTCTTAAATATGTTTTCATTGCATTAGCATTTGTTGTCCTACCTAATTTTGTGGCAATACCTAAATTTACGAAATGTATCTGTAATAAATAAATGCATGGTATGCTTATATATGCTAAAAGATCTAATTTTCATAACCTTATAAAGTGCTTTCTATTAAATTCCAGCTGAAGTTTTTGAGTCCCAGAGAGCCATTCTATGTCAGACATTCCAAGTACTCTCTGAGGTAAGTTTATGGCAGATCACAGGGTTCTCAGTCAAACATTCCAAGTACTCTCTGAGGTAAGTTTATCGCAGATCACAGGGTTCTCATCAGCGATGCAGGACTTTTGTTTCTTGGGAGTTGGGGCTTGTGAGGTCTCCTCTGCTGTAGGTCCTCCAGATTCCTCACCAGCACCGAACAGCCTTAATCAAATGAGTCTTCGCAAGTAGAAGCAGAGAAAAGGAGCCTGCAGGGGACAGCTCCTGACTGTCCGTGGTGCACTTAGCGGTGCCACAGGGTGCAGCATTTGGGCTGGTGTGACTCCTCCCACCCAGGATTTGCAGCCACGTAAATCTTAGAGCTGTAATTATCTTAAGATTGACTTTTAGAGTAATTCCTGTTTCAAATGTTATTTCACTGGTACGCTGAGAGTCAAGGACTTAGATTTTCATTAATTGGGACAAAAACCTTTCCAGGTTAATTGGGAAAACTTTTATTGTGTTTTTCAGTTGCCATTCTTCAGACACCGCTTACTATTCTTAATCAGGGCCTCATTTTCTTATCATCCTTGCTAATTTTCTTTTCTATATGATGCACGTTTAGGTTGAACTCTCGAACTGGTTGTCATTGTTATTTAGAACTTAATAGTAGGGTTCTGTTGGACTTAATGCTGAAGAATAGTTTTAATTTCATCTTTGAATCTTTTAAGTCATTTAATTATTGTAAAGTCTCTGATTTTAGCATTAGGAGACTATTCCAGAAACATGTTCTATTCTGTGAAAATTTGGACCACTCTGCAAACATTCTAGGCCTGCCATTTATTCACTTACTAAGACCAGTGGTGCTCTACAATTGAAGCTCACTCACAGCCCTGGATACTGGAAAGATGGCTTGATTGAAGACTGTTCCTTCTACCTTACTCTTTCTTTTTATTCTTTTATCTCTCACACCACCTCTTCCTTCTATGGACTATAAAATATTTTAATATGCTTGAGGGCTAAACCCTTCCTTTCGCTCCCAGGAGACTGAAGGCACAAACTATAGATTTTAGTTCTGAAAATTCAACAATGAATACATCTAAAAATTATCATAAACTTGATAAACTCTTTGGCCTCAATTTCCTTATTTGTAAAATGGGGATGCCAGTGCTAGCTACTGACAGCATAGAATTGTGAGGAATATAAGAGATGTGGTAATAATGCCCAGACATAGCAAGTGTCAGTGTCAATATCTTCATCATCATCATCATCATCGTCATCAAATCTCCCCTGTAGGTGACCTTGGCTGGCAGGATGCATCAACGCTCACTCTACAGATTTTGATAGAACCTCATTTTATTATCAGTGTGTCTTCATTTAATCCCTGTGACAACTACATAGAAGAGAAAGGCCCAAGTTTAAAAATCAGCCAAATTCAAGTTTTCCAACTTCTGTTCTCCAAGTTCTCCTCTCATAGTAGTCTGTGGATCTCTCCAGTTATTGTAGGCTGCCCCAATTGATTTGAGACTAGTGAGTAACGCTCTAGTGTGCGTCATAATAGGTTGGAACTACTAACATACATGGTAGCACGACTGCAGAGGCAATTAGTTTTTTCAGAAAAAGATCATTTAAATTTCTAATTGTTGTAACTATTTTTAGTAACTGAGTACAAATAGATACTGAATAAATTATCCTGAACACTGTTATTATCTAAACTCAAATTTTATCATAACTGCATTATTCATTCTGCTTCCTCAGATTGGGTCACATCCTACATCTTCACCAGTAAAATGTTTTGCAGGGTATATTTTTAAACATGCAGTGGATCAATGGAATACTTCTGTAAAAACTGGCATACATCTGTCACAAATTGGAAGGACTTTAGATTTTTATTTCAAGGAGCTCTTCTTACCTTAAAAAATATTTTTTTAGGCCGGGTGTGGTTGCTCACACCTGTAATCCCAGCACTTTGGGAGGCCGAGGCAGGCGGGTCACGTGAGGTCAGGAGTTTGGACCTGCCTGGCCAACATAATGAAACCCCATCTCCACTAAAACTACAAAAATTAGCCACACATGGTGGCAGGCGCCTGTAATCCCAGCTACTTCGGAGGCTGAGGCGGGAGAATCGCTTGAACCTGGGAGGCAGTTGTTGTAGTGAGCTGAGATCACGCCACTGTACTCCAGCCTGGGCAACAAGAGTGAAACTCTGTCTAAAAAATAAATAAATAAATAAAATATTTTTCAAAGCTTCTAAACAAAGTTTCATTTAAAAAATTATCTTGAATAGTACCAACTTTAAAAAAAGAATATTTACATATACCCCATCCTCATCTGTAGTTTTGATAAAGCATCATTATTTAAAATAACTTGTTAAATTGCAGCTTTATGTCACTGTTCTCCATTTTATGGCTAGGTATGAGGCAGTCAAAACTTTCCTGCAGTTAAACATTCATTTTCCAACTTCCATTATTGAATACGTCGTCATTTCAGATTCTTTTTTGATGTTATATTCTTTGCTTAATTTGCCTTCACAGATTTTTTTTAAAGAATTGCTTTTCTGCCAAAATTTGTGGGCCAATTCAGATTTGACTCTTTGCAGAGAAAGAACCTAAACCTATTTCATCACAATAGTGCTACAGATGGCGGAGTCTATTTCTAACATGGAGTGTAGGGACAAGACCAGCCGAGTGGGAATCAGACAAGGGGATTTTTGAAAGATGCCTAGAACATTTTTAATGAGAAGCTCAAATTTATAAATGAGATGACATTTTGCTTCGCTTCAGCTTGTTTTCTATAAACCACTTTTGAGAGATGAAATGTGTAAAAGGAGACATTTTTGTGGACGTGAACTTGCCGTTCCAGTGCTTGAAATTAAGAGTCACAGATTACAGCGCTGCCTTCCTGTGCAGCCTGTGTCATGTTAATGGCATCAGAAGGAACTTAGAAACATGAGAAACTATTTTTAAAATAAGCAAAATTTGGACAGTTCAATTAAGTTAGCATTTAAAATAGTATCGCAAGGTGCATAGTTTGTACTCTGAACATATTTAAATCTTTTTAAACTTTGATGCTTTGAAGATAAATTTGAATGAAATAATTTTATACTTTATTAGTGGCAGACACTTGTTATTCCGATTATGGTGAGTTTCCAGAAAATCTTCATCGATACTGTCACTATGGGGCTATAGGGTAAATGCATAATAGTATTGATTTCAGCAATAGCTTTAATTGCAGCAGCTCATTGTAAATTTGGTAAAGTATGAGTAAGAAAATCGTGTGTATGAAGTACTAATTCTGTGATCTGTTTAACCAAATGAACTAAACTCTGGGTTACAGGAAACTTTTTAAGTAAATTTTAGGCAAAGAAAGGTGGAAACACCGGCTCCTTTATAACAGAGAATGGCCTGTGTTGACCTTGGAGAAGCAGCAGGACAGTAGAGGCAGATGCCACAGGAACCCCAGTGACAGTTCTTACCACAGAACTGAAGTCAAAGGCACTTCCGGCATTGTGTGCTGTGGTATTTGTCCCAAACACGAGATGCTGTGACTGTAGACAAAGGCTCACAAAACATAACTGCCAGATGAGAGCAACAGTTAGCTTGCCTTGGCAGTGGAACAAAATCTGTGTTCTTAAAGCCCTGAGAAGCAATTCCCAGCCTTGCGTTAATCACATTTTTCATTTGTTAGATCACTCTGTGCTCTATGACACCATTAACTACACATTTCCAAAGTAATAATAGGAATATAGTCATCTGTAGGGTACAGGAGATACTTACAAAGAAGCACTTTTTTCCAAGGCCCCGGGAGCCGTGGGGCTGCTCTCTGTAAGTCCCGGCACTAGCCCGGGAAAGTGGCTGTTCCTCGTAGGCTGTCAACTGGTTCCAGCTGAAGGAGGCAGAAGAGTCCCCCAAGAAGGCACAGGGGTTTTGCCCAGTGCGGAGGTCAGTAAGCACGAATGTATGATAGCTTGTAAGTAAGGTAATCGGGAAAAGGAAACATTGCTAACAGGTTTTTTTGTAAGGGTTCTTTTTTGAGGGTTCTAAGTGATCTCTTTCTTATATCTTTTTAAAAAGAATTTGTTTATGTTTCTACTTAGTCCCAAAAAGCATCTTTCTCTTAACCTATTGTTTCATGCACATCTAATCCCAGCTGAGGTGTTGTAGCTAATAGGTTTCGCCTCAGCTGTGCCCTCATGTCCTTGCACAGTGCAGGGTGCACAATCCTGGCAGACCTTGCCTGTCATTTGAGAGAGAAGGACAGATCCAAGAAAAGTGACAAGCCAAGGAACAGAGTTATCGTTGAGCTGCAGTGACTTCTCACCCATGTGTGGGAACAAATTTTATTACCTTTTTCAGTTTCTTTGATAATGGTGTCACCTTGCATGTGCTAATGTACTGGCTTTTTTTTCTGTAGAAAGTGTTCCTTTAAAAAAATGTTTCGGGCCAGTCATGGTGGCTCATGCCTGTGATCCCAACATTTTGGGGGAGGCCAAGACGGGCGGCTCATCTGAGGTCAGGAGTTCAAGATCAGCTTGGCCAACATGTGAAACCCTGCCTCTACTAAAAATACAAAAAGTAGGCCAGATGCGGTGGCTCACGCCTGTAATCCCAGCACTTTGGGAGGTCGAGGAGGGCAGATCATGAGGTCAAGAGATCAAGACCATCCTGGCCAACATGGTGAAACCCTGTCTCTACTAAAAATACAAAAATTAGCTGGGCATGGTGGCGGGCGCCTGTAGTCCCAGCTACTCAGGAAGCTGAGGCAGAAAAATTGCTTGAACCCGGGAGGCAGAGGTTGCAGTGAGCCGAGATTGTGCCACTGCACTTCAGCCTGGCGACAGAGCGAGACTCCGTCTCAAAAAAAAAAAAAGTAACCAGGCCTGGTAACGTATGCCTGTAGTCCCAGCTACTCAGGAGGTTGAGTCAGGAGATGGGCTTGAACCAGGGAAACAGGTTGCAGTGAGCTGAGATTGCGCCACTGCACTCCAGCTTGGGCGACAGAGCAAGAATCCATCTGAAAAAAAAAATGTTTTGAAAGAAAAGAAAGAAGTGTAGTTGCTAGAATTTGTAGGTTCCACTAAGCGCTTTCCACGTAGATGGGGCCTGCAGGGAGTTGGGGGCTGGGTGTGCACAGCCTGATGACCTCTCTGCTCCCCAGATGTGTTTCGACTCTGCGTGCCTTTGCAGGTGAATCCGTCATAGCTAGAGAGAGGATCTGAACTAGACCTCCCCACTGGGCTCAGAGGACTTTCCCGCTACCTTTTCCCGTGTGTGTGTGTGTGTGTGTAGATTAAATTAGTTCTTAATAATAGTACTACAAAGTACTTTTTAAAGTATATCTGTCTTGCTGGGAGTGTTCTATAACTGTATTAAATGTTGTAGTTCTTTCTAAATTGCATTCCAGTTTATTCCGTGTATCTGTAAATCTAAAGCAGATGATATATTTTAATCACAGTAGACTTAAATTTTCAGTTTAATATAGAACAGTTCTATATTCTGTGATGAAATTTGTTAATAATGAGTTCTTCCAGAGATTTGTTTTGGGATATTTTATTATTTTTAGTAATTCATACGTTATAATGCCTCTTAAATAGGCAAATGGTACTATATATATCCAAGTATTGACCACCAGCATGAAACAGAAAATTTTAGCTAATGCCATGGGCCAGATTAGATTTTTTTTAAAAAGTACATTATCTTTGACATGGTAAAACAAGTGTAATGCATTTGGGAAAAATAACCCAGCCTTTAAATAAAAATAGAGAGAGATATACATACACACCTGTGCGCTATATAGATATATTTAAGAACATACGTTATCTGTGTTATCAGTTATATCCAGGAAAAGGCTTTGAAATACTGAAGCTGTTTTCTAAACCTCGTGCCCGGTGTACTCTCGTGCACCCAAGAGCCGACACTGCTGGGTTTTTCAGGACAGATGCTGGAACCGAAATGTACATCACTTCTGGTTGCCAGGCTTTAAAACACACAGCTCTGAGACAAGACTAAGGGGTGAAGTTCCTTCTCCTGAGCTCAGAATGTCCACTTAAAAACGGCTAAGCCTTGAGGTTGATGACATCACGTGGACTGTGTGTAATACGTGTGTAGCCTCATTCACACTGTGAATAACTTGTTAAATTGCATATTTTGAGGTGTATTTTGAAGCTCTTAGGACATAGTTTTAGGGACAAAAACAAACCCCCCAGAATACTATTTTTAACCATAGGGCACTCATTACCTGCCTCTATATACTGTAATCTGAAAGTAAAGTTTCTAGAATATTTTTGATGAAAGTTTCGAGCCGGGCATGGTGGCTCACGCCTGTAATCCTAGCACTTTGGGAGACCAAGGCGGGCGGATCACTTTAGGCCAGGAGTTTGAGATCAGCCTGGCCGACATGGTGAAACCCCGCCTCTACTAAAAACACAAACGTTAGCTGGGTGCAGTGGCGGGCGCCTGTAATCCCAGCTACTCAGGAGGCTGAGGCAGGAGAATTGCTTGAACCCGGGAGGCCGAAGTGGGGTGCCATTGCACCCCAGCCTGGGCGTCAGGAGTGAAACTACGTCTCAAAAAAAAAAAAAAAAGTTTCATATGAATTTTAGAGCAAAACCTGCACAGCCCATTAATGATAGGGTTGGGACAAGTTGTTTTAATCTTTTCAGTACAATATGCTATCTGGACTGAGTAAAACGGGCAATTATGGTGTTCCCGAACCCTTTCTTAGGTAGATAGCTTTTGCAGGCAGAATATAAAACTGTATATATGATAGTTTAGACATCTTATTTTCCTTTTTGTATATTAATAGTTGCTGGATAGCCAGGAATATATATGTATGTAATACTGTTTTAATCCAATTTTAGATTTTTCTCTCCTTTGTGTCATTTTCTCGTTAAATAATAGCATCAAAGAAATTATAAATACATTTAAGCTGAATGTGGCTTGACCGAGCTCTTTCGTCAACACCTGAGCCAGGCGCTGTGCTGCCTGGGACAGGGTTGCGGGTACTGTCACGACATGCCGTTGTCATGTGCCTCTCTCTTTCCAGAGCCCAGCATTACATCAACATGCCCGTGCAGTTCAAACCGAAGTCCGCAGGCAAATTTGAAGCTTTGCTTGTCATTCAAACAGATGAAGGCAAGAGTATTGCTATTCGACTAATTGGTGAAGCTCTTGGAAAAAATTAACTAGAATACATTTTTGTGTAAAGTAAATTACATAAGTTGTATTTTGTTAACTTTATCTTTCTACACTACAATTATGCTTTTGTATATATATTTTGTATGATAAATTGGATATCTATAATTGTAGATTTTTTTTTTTTACAAGCTAATACTGAAGACTTGACTGAAATATCATGTATCTAGCCTACAGTATTGTACTTAACTTTTACAGGTGAGAAGAGAGTCTCTGTTTGCACTGATTATGATATTCTGAATAAATATGGAATATATTTTAATGTATATCCAGAAGTTTTTCAGTAAGCTTGTCTTTTTCTATAATGTCATACAGAAATTAAATATCACTTTATTCTGTTAATTATTTTCAAGCTTCTGTGTCTGTTCTGTGATTTTTATCCTCCATCGCAGTTTCCTTTCTCCTAAGAAATTCCTTCTCTGTTCCACTTTTAGCCAGTTGCCCAGAGTAGAAAGGACAATTTGCTTTTCAAGCAGCTGATTGTTTTACCAAGAGGGGGAGCCTTCGTAGTCTGTGCAAATACAGTGAAGAGGTTCCCACGTTGGTATCTTGAGTCTTTACAACTCCTTTGACCTCACATACTGTATGTAAAGCTAGACAGGACAACTGCTGCAGAAGCTGGTACAGATGGGGTAGGTTCCAGTGGGACGCAGGGAGGGAAACAGCAGGCCCCGAGAGCTGTCTATGGTAGGCTTGAGGTCGAGGCAGTGACACGGTTTTGTTTTTTTTTTTTTTTTTTTTTTTTTGAGACGGAGTCACGCTTTGTCCCCCAGGCTGGAGTGCAGTGACGCCATCTCAGCTCACTGCAAGCTCCGCCTCCCGGGTTCATGCCATTTTCCTGCCTCAGCCTCCGGAGTAGCTGGGACTACAGGTGCCCGCCACCACGCCCGGCTAATTTCTTGTATTTTTAGTAGAGACGGGTTTCACCATGTTAGCCAGGATGGTCTCGATCTCCTGACCTCGTGATCCGCCCATCCCAGCCTCCCGAAGTGCTGGGATTACAGGCGTGAGCCGCTGCGCCCGGCCAGTGACACGGTTTTACCCAGGAGGGACGTAGTTATTAATTGCTCTTCTCACCATTATTAGAGAGTCTCCTGATGAGGCTTTCTGAGCCCCAGCTCATTGCCTTTGACTGAAGCAACAAAATCCCAGATTTGTGTAGTTGCTCGGGGATGATCACAGTTGGATATTATGTGGAGCAGAAAGACCTCGGGGCTTGTGGAAAGCTGGCCGGAAGACTTAAACCAATTACATTTTAAGAGCAATGACTGTGAGCTCGAGAGAAAAACAGATCCCTTTTTCCTTTTTCCACTTCACTTGACTTTTGCTGAGTAATTTTTGTTTAGAAATCAAATTTGTAAAAACATTTTTTTTCACAAGTTAAACAGGTGGTACTTTTACTGATACTGCTTGACTTCTAGATTTTGTGCATCAAATATGGGATGACCTCATGCTTGAATTTGTGCTTATTGGACAACATTCAGCCTTAAAAGTTTTAAAACCGTGCTATTGCTTTTTAAGACTGTTTGCCATGGTCTTTTAAGTGTTTGCCAAGGTCAGTTCATAGCAGTCATAATAGTTTCAATTCTGTGCAACTGTTAACTTTGCCTTTCAGTTTATACTCAGAAGGTCAAAAAACAGGGTTAAACGACAAAACTGTAAAGGTGACTCTTATTTATTTATTTATTTTAAGACAGAGTTTATCTTTGTCGCCCAGGCTGGAGTGCAGTGGCACAATCTCGGCTCACTACGATCTCCACCTGGAGTTCAAATGTTTCTCCTGTCTCAGCCTCCCGAGTAGCTGGGATTACAGGCGCCCACCACTGTGCCAGCTAATTTTTGTGTTTTTAGTAGAGACAGGGTTTCGCCATGTTGGCCAGGCTGGCCTCAAACTCCTGACCTCAGGTAATCTGCCCGCCTCTGCCTCCCAAAGTGCTGGGATTATAGGCGTGAGCCACTGTGCCTGGCCAAAGGTGACTCTTCTTTAAAAGTGACTTTTAGGGATCTGCAGTTTGTCCTATGCCTCCGTGATTTGGAAACATGATGCTTGGTGTTTGAAGAGCAGGTGGGTATGAACAAATGATTTGTGCAACCAGTCACCACTCCTAAAGCAAATGCAGACTACGCTGTCTTCAAGACAGCTGGCAGCGTGAGAGCAGTGCCCGGGCAAGGTTGTCGCAGAAGCTTGGCTTTAGCAAGCCTTCTATCTGAAATCTGTCTCCATTCTTCCCCGTCCCTTCCCACACTGATATCTTCAGTCTCCACCTCTCCTCTGAGCTCCGGACTCGTGGGTCCAGCCAGATGCTTCCATTTGGTTGTCACGTAGGCGGCTCAGACTTGTGATTCTCTCCCTGCCTCATGGGCTTCGCCTTGCTTTCCTCACTCTACCAACCCATTTCCTTACCCTTAAGCCCTCAAGTCGCTCCCTCTAAGTGGTGCCTCTGACAAATCCTCATCCATCCATCTCAGCACTGGCCACAGCAGCCTCAGCTCAGTCATCGCTGAGGCCACTGCAGTCATCTGCTTGCTCTTAGCTCCAGATCCTTCTCTCCACGGAAGACAAGGTTATCTTTTGAAAGAGTTAAACCAGAGCCTAGGTTCCCTGCTCATATGTGAGGCTAGTCACCTGCCCATGGCATAAAGCCCAGATTCATCCCTGTGGTCTAGAGGTCCTCACCCCCGGCCACTGCCATCCCCCCTGAGCTCCAGCTGAGTGGCCTCCCTGCTCTTCCAGCCAGCTCAGTGCTCATGTCTCAGGTTCTTCCCCAGGCTTTGGCGTGGCCAGCTCCGCTTCTCAGAGAGGCTCTCCTGCCCCATCCAAGGCAAGCTCCTCCGCGCGTCACACCGTCCGTTGTGGTGTGGCCTTCGTGTCCGCGCATGTGTTCCTACTTGTTTGCTCTCCCTGCTGTGGAATGTAAGGTCTGCATGACAGGACACCTGGCCGACCCTGCGCGCCCACATCCTCAGCACCTGGACAGCCTCGCGTGGCCTGCGGGAGTGTGACTGACGGCCGAGTGGCTCTGGTGCGTGTGCCACACTCTTCTGTTCTGGAAGGCTGTCTGCTCACCGCCTGCTGCAGATGCCCAGCTGTTTCTCCCCGTTCCCAGTAAACACTCTTCTCGAGAGAGCCTCCACCTTTGCCCCAAGATTTCTTACTGGTTTCTTATGCGTCTCCAGGACATATTTCCTAGTAGTAACAGCTAAATGTTTTCTGGTGCTTCAATGTGCCAAGCAGTGTCCTAAGTGCTCTGTGTCTGCTGTGGTACTTAATTCTCAACAGCTTTATGGAGAGTGGGCTTTTTATGGCGGAGGGACCTGAGAGTGGAGAGGAGGGACACAGCCCTTCCTCCTACGGTGGTCTGTCCACAGTGGTATCTGTGGACAGAGATGGATTTGTAGGAGGCTGGGGCTGGTCTGGCCCACAGAGTTGATAATTCTATTACGTCAAGAAAGTAAGGCTCAGAGGGGTTAAGTAATTCACCAGAAGTCACACAGTTAAAACGTTTGAGCTGGGATTCAAACCTTGTTTTTTTCTGACTTAGGTACCCAGTCACAGATGGTAGAAACTGTTCTCAGCATAGAAAACATGGAGCATTGGTGTACGGCTGCTTTTAAAAGTTTGTGTTTGGTTGTAAAGCAGACCTAAGATTGCAAATTAATGTGTCCTGCAGTTAAGATTACTGGAGTCCACAGGAGTGAGGATACTTCTCTTGTCAAGCAGGTAAGACATTCCACAGGCAAAACTTAAAGTTCTGTACAGCTCAGTGATGATGAATGTGCATCATTACTGATTTAATGAGTCCAGAGACGAGACTGTGGAAGAGGGCAGCTGTTTTTAGTTTTCAGTAAAACTGAGGTTGGGATGATTCTTTATATGCAATACATAGATTTTATGGGACACAGATTTCTGGGCAGAATTACACTGGGCTGTTTCTCACAACTGTGAACTTGTTCTCTTAACTAACATTCCCCCTTTTCAATTCAGTATTAAGTTTTTAAACTTTGATACTTAACATGATAGATTATTTCATAGAAGATTGATGAAAGCTTTGCTCTAAAGTGAAAAACTGTTTTCCCAGCCTCTTCCTGAATTAGATCATTTTTTAATATGTCTTTTTCATTAATGAAAACCCGCTTGTCAGTTCTCTTAAAGGTACATTTCCTGGCCACTGCACGCTGTTGATACCCAACTCGGTTAGGATGTGTGAGTTTCATATTGATGCTTCCTAAACTCTCAGAGCAGATTCACTTGGCATCTGATAAATTTTACTCACTCTTTAACCTTTATGCAAGTTTTTAGGTTTGCTAGTTGGCTTTTATTGAATTTCAAAATGCCGCTTAGCGAACCCCACAAACACAGGCCCAGCTTCTTGTCAGTTCACCTGTCTGTGTCACAGCCATACACACTTGGAACTCTGCTCCACACCCCCTTCCAGGTCCAAAAATCCCGCAGGACCATGTTAGGGGAAATTGTTTGATACGAATTTATTTTTAAGGATTAGTTTGTTGACTTGTTTTGTGTTTTTACACTATTTCCTGTATTACCTGAGCATGGATAGGAGAATGAACAGATAACTATGAAAATGTTCAGAGCAGTGCCATTCTAAAATAGTTCCTTTGCAAACAGGATTATTAGAGTAAGAAATAGGCAGATGCCCAGGCAGCTTCTAAGGGGGCCCACCATGGTCCCCACATGGCCTTGTGCAGTCCTTCCCTCCAGCCCCTTGTTTCCAGCCAGTAGAAGGCCTCCACATTGAGGGAACTTTCACCTGCCTGATCCCATCACAAAAGACTCCGACTCTTGTCTGGCTACCAGACCCTCCCTTACTGGGCTCAGTAAAGCAAGCTGCCATCCCAGGGAGGGCCACAGGGCAAGGAATCAAGTGAGGTTGGAATTGACTGGTAGCTGGCAGCGAACTGAGGCTCCCAGCCCAGCAGGCCGGAAGGAAGTGGATCCTGCTGGCACCAAGTGAAGGCACTTGGAAGTAGGTCGTTCCTCAGTCGGGCCTCAGATGAGACCCCATCTCGGGTGACACCACAACTGCAGCCTGAGAGCCCACAGCAGAGGACCCAGCTAAGCTGTGCCCGGATTCCCCATCCCAGACGCTGGAAAATCGATGCTTGTTGTTTGAAGCCTTGGCACTTGTGTAAATTCATTCCACAGCATCAGATAACTAACACAGCGGGTGTTTAATTAAAGAGAAACATCACTGCAGATATAACCAGCTCTTTGAAATCGGCCACTTTGGTGGCAAATAGTTGCTTATAAAAGATTGAGACAAGCCAACAACTGTTGATGTTTTGTGATTAAAAACTCTTTTAACCTTTAACAAAAAACACACTCCCATCTTTTGTTTCACTTTCACTTTTTTTTTTTAAGAGACGGAGTTTTGCTTTTGTCACCCAGGCTGGAGTGCAGTGGTGGGATCTCGGCTCACTGCTATCTCCGCCTTCTGGTTTCAAGTGATTCTCCTGCCTCAGCTTCCCGAGTAGCTGGGATTACAGGTGCTTGCCACCATGCCCAGCTAATTTTTGTAGTTTTGGCAGAGATGGGGTTTCACCGTGTTGGCCAGGCTGGATCCTGACCTCGTGATCCGCCCACCTCAGCTGCCCAATGTGCTGGGATTACAGGCGTGAGCCATCGCGCCGGGCCACAGTTTTAATTTTATGCCTCAGTGTAAATGTAGGCACACTGATAAAAGATCCTGTAAGTTAAATTCATGCCAGTGTAAAGGACTAGAAGGATTCAGAACTTAGGGTACAGTAAGGGAGATTATGGAAATGAAAGAAAACATGACCCATCTGGTCTTTAAGGGATTTGCTTGTCGAGGTGGGAGAGGGGTGCAGTGAGGATGCTAGTACCCCTCAAAAGAGAGCCCGACTCTGGAGGCTGACAGCCAAGGCCTTGGGCTTTGGAGAGTGGCTCTGAGTGAAGGTAGAGTTGAGCAAGCAAAGCCACAGTTGGAGCCGGAATCCTCCCTGGCGTGTTCATGACTGTTCTCATCCTGCTGTGTCCTGTGCCCACCCAGAAGATGCACAGGAGCACATGTCACTGGCGGGTAGGTTCTGCGAGCATGTTGGCATAAACAGCCAGGCCAGGCAGCCCTCTTCCCAGTATGACTTCAGAGGGGGAAGGACTCCACCAGCCCCAACCCCACTGGGTGCAGCCAGATTCTGCTTACGTTTTGGTTGCCCCACGAAATCGCCCTTCTGTCAAATCTGTGAGGAGAGGCAGTCATTTATGCCTTGCTATGCACGAGACGCTGAGGCAGGGCAGGGAAGGAACCCTCATCATCTGAGCAGACTCCCAGGGGCGTCCTCAGGATGTGTCTAGCGTGGACAGAAAGGCTGCGGGGAGATCTGGGGAGGGTGCAGAGGCCAGGCCTTGCCGTATCACAGTTTTGCAGAGGCCACCTCTGTGTCCGTGCGACATGTACATTCTCAGTCTTGGAAGCTGGTGTTCAGCAGCCTCCCTGGCCCTGTCTTTATGGAAGCGTCTGGAGAGCTCCATGTGCTCTGCTGGTGGAGCCTGTTCGCCCTCGCCCATGTTTCTGCAGCCTCGTTTCCCCTCACTTGCTCCTTAGGTCATGTCCGCCCTCGTACGCCTGGAGTGGGGTAGCCTCTTCCCGACTTGGGCCCCAACACGTCCTGTCTTCCACCAGGACACCTTCCTCAGCAGGAGGATGTCTCCTTCCTGCCTGCCAGGTCCTCAGGGAAGATGGTCCACCCACTAGTGAGGAACTGCTGGGCCATTCTCCGTTGAGCGTCTGTTCTGCTCATTAAACCTGAAGCACCGTGAGGTAGGGACCAGGGCTGCGGTCACCTCCGAAGCCTTGGTGCCCAGAGCAGAAGCAGCATTGTGGCGGGGCTCAGACCTTGTGAGAGAACGGACGCGTCGTCCAGGAGGCCTGTGTCTTTAGGCAATGGAAATGTCAAGAGGATGTGGACACTGGTTTAACAGAACAGTGCATTTATATCTCAAGCCAAACGCGCACCATGCGAGTGAAGAGAGGCGTAAAACTGCAGTCGGAAGCAGGCCAGGACGCTGTTCACCACAGCCGCGTACCACATGACAGGAGGGGCCTCTGATGGCCACCTGGCCCTGGAGGACGGGAGGAGATGAGCTGCGTAAGGTCTGAATGAGGGGGGCCAACGTGTCATTCACAGCTTCCTTCATTGTTGATAGGGAATTCCAAGAGAATTCCTCCTGGAAATGATAAGCAGTAAGAGATGTGTACGTAGGAATGCGACGGTGCCAAATTGATGTACACAAATCAATGGTCTTCCTCTACACAAGGAAATAATGGTCAGCCAGAAAACAGCGGAAGACAAAACAGCAGAAATAAGCTTAGAAATGTGTGAAGTGTATACACAGGAAGCTGTCAGGTCCCCCAGAGCACATCGGAGAATTGAGTTGGAGTGACTTGCCGGACTGCACCGGGGCCTTCTTCCATAGCATGAGCAGCGCCCACGAGTGGGGATGGGGCTGGGGCCACAGCAGTCCAGGCAGCATTTCCCCCAGCAGAGGGGGGGCTCTGCAGGTGCCCAGCCTCCCACGCTGTTTCAGTAGCTTGTTAGGAACTCTCCAGACACGGATAGTGGCCCAGCCACCCGTCCCTGCTGTCACTGGGTCTAAGCATCACCTGTCCTTTGTTTAAATCCTACATTTAGCTGGCAGAGCTCACGCCTATAATCCCAGCACTTTGGGAGGCCGAGGTGGGCGGATCACAAAGTCAGGAGATGGAGACCATCCTGGCTAACATGGTGAAACCCCGTCTTTAATAAAAATATAAAAACAAAATTAGCCGGGTGTGGTGGTGGGTGCCTGTAATCCCAGCTACTTGGGAGGCTGAGGCGGGAGAATGGTGTGAACCCGGGAGGTGGAGCTTGCAATGAGCCCAGATCACGCCACTGCACTGGGCGACAGAGCAAGGCTCCATCTCAAAAAAAAAAAAAAGAAATCCTACATTTAGCGTCTACATCTATCTATATTAGGATTTTACATGTCTTTTTAACTGTGCCAGAATTTTATGAGGGTTGTTATGGCAAATTTTTTTTTTTTTTTTTTTTTTTGAGAGACAGGGTCTTGCTCTGTGACCCAGGCCAGAGTGCAGTGGCACGATCATAGCTCACTGGGACCTTGAACTCCTGGGCTGAAGCGATCCTCCTTCCTCAGCCTCTCAAGTGGCTGGGACTACAGGGTGCACCACCACACCTGGCTGATTTTTGTATTTTTTGTAGAGAAGGGGTCTTGCTATGTTGCCCAGGCTGGTCTCAAACTCCTGGGCTCAAGGAATCAAGGAATCCTTCCACCTTGGCCTCCCAAAGTGCTGGGATTACAGGCGTGAGCTACTGGTCTGGCCCAGTTCTTGGTGTTAGTTACAAAGTTGCATAGATTTTGAGTAGTCAGCCCCTAACTCTACCCATTAGCCCGATTTTACCCGGGGAATGTGAAGCTTATCAGGAATGCGTATTTTGTGTTAAAGTAGAAGATAACAATAACTAAAGCTGTCAATTCTCTCTAAACCAATTTCTACATTTAATGCCTTTCCAGTATTGATACCTACAAGGTGTTGATTCCAGTAGAAACGTGGTTCTTAGGCTGGCATGGCAGTGCCGACAGGACAGCCAGGATGTGCTGCAGAGGCAGACTGATGGCGTCTGGTTCTCCCGGGCACACCACACAGGATGTCATTGTCAGCCTCCTGTGCTGACATCAAGGTGAGGAAATGTGTGCTCCCTCTGAGAGATGGCGGGAGCCTCCTGTTCCTAGGCTTTCTCTCTGGAAGGGACCAGTCCTCAGGACTCACGTGTGTCACCTTCTGCTGGTGGTCCATTTCTGCCATGCTTGGTGGTTGGGTTTAATGCAGGAGGGAAGCTATTAGGAAGAAGCATAGCAACAACTAAGCTTGTATGTCAGCCTCTGCCTGCTGGAATCCCAGGTCTTCTCTCAGTGCAAACTCGTGGGGCCACATCCAATCCTAACAGTAAGTAAAGCAGCCTGAGTGAGACTGGCTTATGAAAAGATCAGTGAAACAGAATGGAATCCAGAAAGACTCAGATACACACAGAAATTTAGCAGATGGTAAATGGCAACATTTCAGTGAGAAAGAGATGGGTTACCCCAAAATATCTTCCAGGTGAATCACATGTTAGAAATAAAACTAAGAGTCCCTGAAGAAAATATGAGAGAACAATTTCAGTTATTCATTTCCAATCAGAAACAAAACTAAAGTTTTCTCTCACCAGCGCAGCATGTGAGTTCTCAGAATTAACCAGGTAGCTTCACGCAGGAATGTTAGCTTTGCACATGAAGTGTGTTCTAATTTGGTGTACACCGTGAGGAAACGGAGGCTGAGCAAGCGAAGCGGTTTAGTTACCTTCTGGGCCGGTCACCCGGGAGGTCCTCTGTGAGAAAGAGATCTGGACAGGTTTCTCTGGTCGTTTTTAGCTCAGTACTGCTGTCCAGCACCCGCCCTTGCTAGGATGCCTTCAGTGGTGTGGCTGCTGGTTGCTGTATTGCAGACAAATGTTTGCCTTTCCCTCCTTCTGTTAGTTTAATAGCAATCTTAAGCCACTTAAGAGGTTTTAAATGTTTCCAGTTATTTAAATCTTTAGACCATGAAGAAAGCCATTGTTTTCTAGGGTGCTAAGGAGGGTGGTGGGCCAGTTCCCTTCCAGAGCCTAAGCCTGAGGCTACCCCTAAAACTGATTAAAGATCAGTTACTAAAATATGTGAATCATGCAAAGATGACCAAGAGAATAAAATAAAAATGATGTAAACAGTATGTAAAGTGTGATACTTTTCTGTAAGGAAAATTACTCATATTGGATGCAGGTGCACCGAGAACACTTCAGGGAACATCTGCAGGTGGAGAAAGCAGGGTGCCTTTGAGAAGGCGGATGGCAGGATGTTTGTTGTTCATGTTACGTCTTTCTGTCACGTTTGATTTTTGAATAATATGTATTATTTCTGTGGTCTGAAAAGGTGGGGGAGAGACCAAAAGTCAGAGAATATAACCAACCCAACACACCAGAAGCTAGTGAAGCCGTCTGAATGGCTGATCCCAGGGTAAGTTCCCATGTGCTAAGCTGGAATCAAAAGTGTGGGGTCTTCATGGCGCCCGGTGCATGCACAATGGAGTGGATCTGCTGCCAGCACGTGGTGTGCTGTGCCTGCACTTGGCGTGTCTGCACGTGCGGTGCCTGCACAGGGGGATTGCATTGGTACCGGCTGGGGCGGTCTGGGGAGGGCCTGGGGAAGGCCGACTAGGGCCTCCACTGTGGGACACAAGTCCTCAGACCTGGCTGCTTTACTGTACGTGACAAATCAAATGGGGGTGCAGGTGTTTTGTGTTGGCCAACAATAGGGGAATCAGGTCGGTGTGCCTCGGCATCCTTGCTCCTCGGAGTTGAAAGCAAGCGTCCCCGCGGGTGGGGACGGGCCCTGGGCGGTTCTCGGCTACACCTTCCTGCCCGGCTTCCCTGCGAGGCGGGCGGCAGTGGACCTCACTCCACAAAGGCTGCCTCTCACTGCGGCCGCCGTGTCACCGCCAGAGCTGTCAGGTACGTCAGTCACGCCGCTTTGTGGTCATGTCACTGGCGTAATCCCAAGATTAGGTGGCCACAAAGAGCCGTGAATGAGGTGGTAATTGCGTTCAAGGGAAAAAGAGTTAAAGAAAAAAAGACTTTCCTTTCTCACAAGATCCGTGAAAGAAGTGACAGCTCATCTTTTAAAGCTGGAGCAAGATAATTGTGGTGCGAGATCTTTGTGTTCTCTGGAAAACGCTGCGTGCGCACAATGAATATTCAAATGCCGGTTTGCGCCGTGAATCCCAGATCGCAGGGCCGGGCCGTCTGCACGGCCGTCGGGGGAGTCGGCGCGGCCGCGGGAGGGAGCCACACCCCGGGCCTGGGCGCGCTGCGGGGACGCCGGCTCCGAGCGAGGGGACGCGCCCCTCGGGAGCCAGCCGCTGGGAAACGAGTCGGCGCCGGGCAAGCAGCCCGTGCCGGGGAAACCGAGTCAGCCGTGCTGGGCTGGGGCTCGCTCCGCACTCGGTGCCAGAAAACGCCAGAGGGGCGGGGCGGCCCCAGGGCCTCTTCCGGAGCGCGGGGTCCAGTCCCCCGGTGTGGGGCGCCCGCACCTTCCCCTCCGCGGCCGGAGCCCCAGGGAGGCCCGGGCAGAAGCGAACCGTCGCCGCCTGGCGGGGCCCGGGGCTGAGGCTGCAGAGCTGGGGGTCCCCGTGGGCGCGTGTTTCAGGGGTTCGGGGGCGCGTCCGCGGGGTTCCCGGGCAGCAGCAGGAGGCGCCGGCCCGGGAGGATCCGGATCCGGACAACCGCGGTCGCGGCGGGGCGGACGGAGGCGAGAACAGCCCGAGGCGCAGGCCGAGGCGGGAATGGCGACCCCTCTGCGGGGGACCTCGGGAGGAAACGCCCGGCCTGGCGGGGGTTGTGGGGGCGGCCGGGTGCTCCGGGCTCAGCCTAGTCCTGCTTTTCAGGGGCTGGAGGCGGAGGGGAGCCGTTCAGCCCGCTCCGGACGGACAGAGGCTCGGGTGGGGAGGCCGGGCCCAGCCGCAGCCGCGCTGCCGCGTTCCTTGGCTCCAGCGCCAGGGCTGCCCCGCTGCGCCCCCGGCTTTCTGCCTCTCGCCCTCGCCCTCTGCCCTCTGCCCTCTGCCCTCTCTCTCCTAAAGCCAGTCCTTCCTGTTTCTCCCGGGGGCTTCCCCGGGGGCTTCATCTGTGTCCCACCCCAGCTCTGGGGTAAAGAAAGGGCGCCGCGGCCGGGCTGCCTGGGTTTAAGGGTCTGTCCACCAGACTTATGGTACTTTAACCTCTCTGTGCCTCAGTTTCCTCATCTGAAAAGTAGAGCTCGTATTAGCCCGACCTTGCAGGTGCTGAACCTCAAATGAGCTCATACAAGCGAAGGGGTCGTGACTGCGCGTGGTCCAGGTTGTTGGCGTTTTGAACAAAGAAATGGACAGAACGTGCGGCAAAGCAAGGAAAGAAGGAAGCCACGAAAGCAGGGATTTATTGAAAACGAAGGTACACTCCACAGTGTGGGGGCGGCCTGAGCAGGCTCAAGGGCTGCCCCAGAATCTTCTCTGTCCAGATACCCGCTGGAGGTTTCCCACGGCCACTCACGTGCTCCCTCCTGTACATAAAGTGGTGGCCCGAATCGGCCTGATTGGTTGCAGAAAGCAGCTAACCCCAGGCTGAAGTTACAAAGGTCGCTCCTGCGCAAACATCTGATCGGTGGCAAAAAGCTGACGTTAAGAGGCTAAAGTGAAAGGTGCAAAGTTGGGCTAATATGCGAGCGAAGACTGGCGGCAGTGAGTCCGATTGGTTGTGGGCAGCCAATTTCTTTTCCGCCGCACAGAGAAGGTGGGGGGTTTGCAGAGGGAGTAACCTCTGGTCCTTTTGTTACTTAGGCGTGGAAAGTTAGTTTTCCTTTCAATTTAGTTCTAGAAAGTCCGGCGTGAAACGGCTTTAGGGTCCCTGCCCCCATACCCTATTCTGCCTCACTCAGACCCGTGAGTCCTAGAAGGGATGGCCATCGCTGGCCGCCACATCGTCGGGGTCTCATGCGTCCCCGCTCTTGCAGCTCAGGAGGCGAGGCTGGGCTGCGCTGGGTTCGGATCTGCCCTTTGGAAGCGCTGTGTTCTGTTTTGGTTTTGCTCATTTGGTGGTTTGGTGGGAGTTGGTGGGGCAGGGGCAGAAAGTGGCGCCCCTGGAGAGCCGCGGCCCGAACACTGGGGTGCAGCCGGCTGTGAATCCATGCCCTGAGACGCCGCCACCTGCCCCGGTGTGGGTGCCTGTGCGTCTTGCTTTGTGGTCATCCTGGCTGCTCCAGCACGCAGGTGTCTAATCTTCAAGGTCACCCCCCAGCCCCTAGACTGTGTGTGTGTGTGAAGTTTTCAGAGTGTTGTCTCAGGGGCAAGGAGAGGCGCTCAGCACGCAGGAGCTGCGGCACCAGACAGGAAGTCACCAAAGAGGGAGTCCAGGTCAAAAGGGACTTGGAGACACAACAGAAGCAACCACAAAGACCTTGTCTGAATCCTGACTGGAACAAGCCACCTGACAAAAGACATTTTGAGACAAGAGAAATGGAAACACTGACAAGGGGTTAGATATTAAGGGAGTACTGTTAATTTTGTTGGGCGTGATAGTGATAATGTTTTTAAAATTTCTTGGCTGGGCGTTGTGGTGAGCCAGGGCTCCCAGCACTTTGGGAGTCTGAGGCGGGAGAATCGCGAGCCCGGGAGTTTGAGACCAGCCTGGGCAACATAGCACGACCTCAACTCTACAGAAAATTTTAAAACCTAGCCAGGCATGGTGGGAGGCCAAGGTGGGCCAATGACTTGAGGTCAGGAGTTCGAGACCAGCCTGGCCAACATTACAAAAATTAGCCAGGCGTGATAGCACACACCTGTAATACCAGCTACTAGGGAGGCTGAGCCAGGACAGTTGGTTGAACCTGGGGGCAAAGGTTGCAGTGAGTCGAGATCGTGCCACTGCACACCAGCCTGGGCGACAGAGCGAGACTCCATCTCAATCAATCAATCAATAAAATGTCTGCAATAAAAAATGTTTTAAGTTGAAGAGTAAGATCACAAAAATGATACTCAGATATAACAAGTTTTTCTTCTGTGACTCATATGAAGGACTCCAGAGGCCAGGATGGGGGTGAGAGCCACTACCTCCATGTAGCACGTGGGTTGCCCGGTGCTCCAGGTCTGCCTGGCCTCGGGGCCTGGCACCTGCTGCTCCCTTGGCCTGGAATGTTCTCACCCAAGACCCCTGCATCTGACTCTCACCTCCTTCCTTGTGTGTTCCTGACGTGTCTTTTTCATGACGTCTTCCTTGACTTCTCTGAATAGAACTCCCTCTTCTCCTCTTCCCGATCCCTCTCCCCTCCAGTTTGACACCAAAGTACCTTTCACCCACTGAGGTCCTGTGTCACAGAATGAAACTGTGGGGGCAGGGTTTTGTTCTGCTCACTAACGGATATCCTCAGACAGTATGTATGTATGTATGTATGTATGTATTTCTGTTTCTTTCTTCTTTTCTTTTTTTCCTACTAAACAACCAAACAGGCAAAAGCTAGCACAGTGTTTAATGGTGGGAGGTCCCTGATGGATGTCCGCCGGGTCTCTGCCAGGACATGAAGAAGCGGCTCGGGTTCCAGGCTTCTGTCAGATGTGCCGGCTGTCTAGGCTCCCAGGGCCTTCTATTCTTACAGCAGGTGGCCGCCATGCCCCTGACGTTTCCCTGACACACAGGCTGCCTCCAGGGCCATCGCCGAGTCGGTGCAGACTTGCAGACCCATGTAAACCCAGCGGGCCCCTTAGAGGTTTGGGAAGGAAAGGTCACCATTGCTGGCAGTACTGTGACTGTCCTGACTTGGCCCTCACTGGGCATTAGTGCTTCAATTTCACAATGCGCTTGGGCAGATGTCCCCTGGTCCTAAGAGAGGCCCTGCTCATCCCAGGCACACTTACTTAGTATTAGAGACCCCCCCATCTTTATCTTAAGTGAAAAAGAAGAAGAAAAGAAAGAACTTTAACAACGCTGTAGACCAATTGAGCCTAACAGACACATACAAAACACTCCACCCAACAACAGCAGAATATTCATTCTTCTCAAATGTACACAGATGTACATAGATCACAGGTTATGCCACAAAAGAAATTCTTAACAAATTTGAGAAGATCGGGCCAGGCGTGGTGGCTCACGCCTGTAATCCCAGCACTTTGGGAGGCCGAGGTGGGTGGATCACGAGGTCAAGAGATCAAGACCATCCTGGCTAACGCAGTGAAACCCCCGTCTCTACTAAAAGTACAAAAAAATTAGCTGGGCATGGTGGCAGGCGCCTGTAGTCCCAACTACTCGGGAGGCTGAGGCAGGAGAATGGCGTGAACCCGGGAGGCGGAGCTTGCAGTGAGCTGAGATCGTGCCACTGCACTCCAGCCTGGGGACAGAGCGAGACTGATCAAAGTCATACAAAGCATCTTTCTAAACCACAATGGAATGAAACTAGAAACCAATAGTAGTAGGACAAGGAGAAAATTCCCAAATATGTGGAAATTAAACAACACACTCTGAACAACCAATGGGTCAAAGAAGAAACACAAAGGAAATTGCAAAATATCTTGAGAAAAAATGACAATAAAAACACAACATAACAAAAGTTATGGGAGTAGCAAAAGTAGTACTAAAGAAAAAGTTGATAGCACAGAACATGTACATTAAGAAATAACAAAGATCTCAAATCAACAACCTAACTTTACACTTCAAGAAATTAGAAAAACAAAAACAAACTAAGAACGAACTTAGCAGGGGGAAGAATGCCATAAGCAGAAAGGGAAGAACAGCCAGCATGTGCAGAGATCACACGGTGAGAGAGGAAGCAAGAGGGCACAGGGGATGGTGCCAGGCTCTAGTTAACAACCAGCTCCCACAGGAACTAACAGAGCAAGAACTCATTATGGCAAAAACAACACCAAGCCATTCATGAAGGATCTGCCCCCATCACCCAAACACTTTTCACTAGACCCCGCCTCTCAACACTGACACATTGAGGATTAAATTTCAACATGATATTTGACGGGAACAAACAAACCATATCCAAACCACAGCAGTGCAGCTGCTATGGAAAACAGTATGGAGATTCCTCAAACAATTAAAAGTGGAATTAACATACAATCCTTGAACCTTGAGGATAGTACACTAAGTGAAATAAGCCAGTCACAAAAAGAAAAATGCTGAATGTTAGTTTCATTTATTTTGTTTTTATTTTTGTGGATTGCTTTTACATTTTTTATTTAATATTGATTTCTAATTATTATGTAAAATGTTTACATGGTTCTAAAATAAAATCTAAAACCAAGGAATTGAAATCAACAACAAAGGAAAGTACATTCCGATTAGTCTAACTTCCATCTGTTGTTTCCAATACCCAGTTCCCTCCCTCATTCTATAAATAACAATTTTTATATGTATATATATATAATGGTTATTACTATTTTAGAAAGAGAATATTCCACAATAACTAAGAGCATAGGCTTTATAGTTATGAATTCCTTCATTTAGCGAGTATTTAGTTCACACCTATTACGTGCCAGACTTGTGTTAGACCCTGGAGATATAGTAGTGTTCTATGTCATCATAGAACTTCTTTTTTAAAAATTGTGGACAAAAACATATAAATTTTACCATTTTAACGATTTCTAGGCACACAGTTGAGTCGTGTTCACTGTAAGTACCTTGTGTGCATCAGAGTTCTAGAAATTTTCACCTGGTAAAACTGAAACTCTAGACCCATTGAGGAAAAACTCCTTTCTCCCTTTTCCCAGATGATTAAGATCCCACAATAAAATCTTTCACCATGTGTCATGCGGTATATCTGTCTGTAACCTTTACCAGACCAACTGATACAGCTGACTGATGAAATTGAGTTTCAGGTTGTAACCAGTGCATCCTCTTCATTATCAACATTAATATCAAATACATTTACCAGGCCATCAGGTGAACCTGAGACTACCATGTTGGGATTGCTGGGATGGAAACGTACTTGAGTGACATCATCGCTATGTGTCTCTGAATATGCACCAATCACGTCTTGAGTTGTACGTAAATCCTGAGAATTCATCCTTGCATCCCAAAACACCAACCATGCATCGTCATCAACTTTTCTGTACCAGCACAAATCATATGATCATTACGGTTAATATCAAAATGGATAAAAGTATTGGAAGAGCTGGACAGGTTTTTCACTGGCTGCTTGAGCTTCCCAACATTTTACAGTGCCATCAGTATATCCTGAATATACACTGTCACAGGAATTCGCACATTTCACTCGATTGAGAAGTCCAGGATATCCACTAAATTCTCAGAGTACATTTAATCTTTCTCTATCACAGATTCTGATCGATCCATTAGAATATAAAACAGCAACCAAGTTTTATTTTCCTGCTTGCACAGTCTCTGGTATGTCTATGCCAAGAAGTTAGGTGGGCTTTTTGGTTGCTGAGGAATGTTTAACAATGTGCAGATTAGTAAACTGTTCCTCAGTCTTTTCCATATCAACAGTAGCATCCAAGGATAGTAAAACTCCAGAAATCCCACTTTTAGGTATTTACTCAAGCGATATAACAACTTATGTCCATACAAACACTTGTACACGTGTTCATCACAACTTTATTTATAACAGCCAAATACCTCAGCAGTTGGCCCCCAGTGAGTACTGGAGAAAATGCAGGCTCCCAGATTTCTTTCTTGATTTCTTTTTCAGATTGTTTACTCTTGGCATATGTAACTCCTACTGATTTTTGTATGCTGATTTTGTATCCTGCAACTTTACTGGATTTGTTTATCAGTTCTAACAGTTTTTTGGTGGAATCTTTAGATTTTTCTAAGTGTAAGATCACATCATCTGTGAAAAATGCTAATTTGTCTTAATTCTTTCCAATTTGGATGTCATTTATTTCTTTCCCTTGCCTAATTGCTCTGGTTAGGACTTACGGTATTATGTTGAATAAAAATGGTGAAAGTAGCCAGGTGCAGAGGCTCACACCTGTAATCTCAGCACTCTTGGGAGGCCGAGGGGGACAGATTGCTTGAGGCCAGGAATTCAAGACTAGCCTGGGCAACATGGAGAAACCCCGTCTCTACTAAAAATATAAAAATTAGGCAGAAACAGTGGTGCATGCCCGTAATCCCAGCTACTTGTGAGGCTGAGGCATGAGAATCACTTGAACCCAGGAGGTGGAGGTTGCAGTGAGCTGAGATCACACCACTGCACTCCAGCCTGGGTGACAGAGTGAGACTCTGTTTCAAAAAAAGAAAGGGTTGAAAGTAGGTGTTTGACTTGTTCCATATCTTAGAGGAAGGGCCTTCAATTTTTCCCTATTCGGTACCATATAAGCTGTGGAACTGTTATATATAGCCTATATTATTTTGAGGTATGTTCCCTTTATACTCAGTTTGATGATGGGTTTTATCACAAAGGGATGCTGAGTTTTATTGAATGCTTTTTCTGGATGTGTTGAGATGATTATATAGTTTTTGTTCTTGGTTCTATTAATGTGATGTATCACATTTATTGATTTGCATATGTTAAACCATCCTTGCATCTCTGGGATAGATCCCATTTGACCATGGTGAATCACTTTATTGTGTTGTTAAATTCAATTTGCTAGTATTTTGTTGAAGATTTTTGCCTCTATGTTCAATCAGTGATACTGACTTACCATTTTCTTTTTTTGTTGTGTCCTTATCTGGTTTTGGTATCAGGGAAATGCTGGCTTCAGAGAACAAGTTAGGAAGTATTCCCTCTACTTCAATTTTTTTTTAGGGGTTTGAGTAGAATTGGCTCTAGTTCTTTGTAAAACGTTTGGTAGAATTCAACAGTGAACCCATTATATCTGGGCTTTTTTTTTTTTTTTTTTTTTTTTTTTTTTTTTTTTTTTTGAGGCAGAGTCTCGCTCTGTCGCCCAGGCTGGAGTGCAGTGGCCGGATCTCAGCTCACTGCAAGCTCCGCCTCCCGGGTTCACGCCATTCTCCTGCCTCAGCCTCCCGAGTAGCTGGGACTACAGGCGCCCGCCACAACGCCCGGCTAATTTTTTTTTTTTTTGTATTCTTTTAGTAGAGATGGAGTTTCACTGTGTTAGACAGGATGGTCTCGATCTCCTGACCTCGTGATCTGCCCACCTCGGCTTCCCAAAGTGCTGGGATTACAGGCGTGAGCCACTGTGCCTGACCACTTTCTTTCTTTTTTTCACAGAAAACTTTTTATTATGGCTTTAATCTTCTTACTCATTTTTGGTTTGTTGAAGTTTTCTATTTCTTCATGGTTCAATCTTGATGGGGTGAATGTGTCCAGGAATGTATCCATTTCTTCTGTGCTTTCTGATTTGTTGGCATATAGTTATTCACAATAGTCTCCAATGATTCTTTGTATTTCTGTGGCCTAGTTGTTATGTCTCCTTTTTTGTTTCTAATTTTATCTATTTGGGTCTTCTTTCATTTTTCTCTTAGTCTAGCTAAAGACTTTTGTCTTTTCTTTTTAAAAAAACACAACTTTTCATTTTGTTGATTTCTGTATTTTTTTTAAGTCTCAATTTTGTTTATTTTTGTTCTGATCTTTATTATTTTTTTCTTTCTACTAATTTTGGGTTTGGTTTTTTCTTGCTTTTCTAATGCCTTGAGGTGTATTTTAGGTTGTTTATTCGAAGTCTTTCAACATTTTTGATATAGCCATTTATTGCTATAAACTTCCCTGTTAGTATTGCTTCTGCCACATCCCATAGATTTTGGTATGTTGTATTTTCATTTTCATTTGTTTCAAGAAAGTTTTAAATTTCCTTTTAAATTCCTTCATTAACCCACTGATTATTCAGGAGCACATTGTTTAATTTCCATGTGCTTGTGAAGTTTCTGAGGTTCCTCTTATTGATTTCTACTGTTATTCCATCATGGTCAGAAACACATACTTGATATGATTTCTGCATTTTTGAATTTGTTGAGACTTGTTTTGTGGCCTAAGATACGGTTTATTTTGGAGATTATTCCCATGTGCTGATGAAAAGAATGTGTATTCTGTAATAATTGGGTGAAATGTTCTGTAAATGTCAGTTAGGCCTAGTAAGTCTTGGGTATAGTTTAAATTTTTTTAATTTTTTTGGCTTTCTGTCTGGATGATCTGTCCATTAATGAGTAGGGTGTTAAAGTCCCCTACTATTACATTTCAGTCTGTCTCTCCGTTTAGATCTGTTAATGTTTGCTTTTATATACTTGGGTGCTCTGGTATTGGGTGCATACATATTTATAATTGTTATATTCTGTTGTTGAATTTACTCTTATCATTAAACAGTGACCTTCTTTGTATCTTTTTAGTCTTTGATTTGTAGTCTGAGATAAATATAGCTACATCTGCTCTTTTTTAGTTTCCAGTCCCATGGAATATGTTTTCCTACCCCCTCACCATCAATCTATGTGTGTCTTTATAGGTGAAGGTGGTTTCTTGTGGGCAGCATATATTTGGGTCTTGTTTCTTTATTGATTCAGCCATTTTATGCCTTTTATCTAAGAGGACTGAGTCCTTTTATGTTCAGTGTTATTAATCATAAGTGAGGACTTACTACTGTCATTCTGTTGCTTGTTTTCTGATTGTCTTGTACATCCTTTCTCCTTTTCTTCCTTTCTTACTACCTTCTTTTGTTGTTAACTTATTTTGTCTTGTAGCATGTTTTAATTTGTTTCTTCTTATTTTTAGGAAATCTATATAGGTTTTGGATTATGGCTACCATGAAGCTTATAAAAAGCATCTTATAAGTTATTTTAAAGAGATGACAACTTAGATTACAAAGAAAAAAAATAATTCTGCACTTTAACTCCATCCCCCCATATTTTAACTTTTAGTTGTCTCTATTTACATATTTTTACATTATCTATTTCTTAACAGGCTGCTATAATAACTATTATTGTTTTTGATATATTTGTCTTTTGGACTTCATGCTAGAGCTATGAGTGGACTGCACAACACAATTGCAATATTAGGGTATACTGGGTTTGTCTGAGCTGAATATTTAATTTTACCTGTAGGTTTTATACCTTCAAATGTTTTTCATTTTTTATTTTTTTCTTTTGGCATTTTAGTGTTTTTTTTTTTTCAGATTAAAGAACTATCTTTAGTATTTCTTGTAAGATGGGTGTGGTGGTGGTGAACTCTCAGTTTTGTTTGAAAAAGGCTATCTCTTCTTCATATTTGAAGGCTAACTTTGCTGGGTACAGTATTGTTGAATGGCAGGGTTTTTTTCTTTCATCACTTTGACAATGTGGTCTCACTCTCTCTTGGCTTGTGTGGTTGCCACTGAGAAGTTTGTTGCTGGACAAATCGTAGCTCCTTTTTGTGTGATTTACGTCTGTTCTCTTGCTGGTTTTAGGACCTTTTCTTTGTTCTTGACCTTTCAGAGTTTGTCTTAGTTGAGTCAAATCTGGTGATCTCTTACCTTCTTGTACCTGGTTATTTATATCTTTCTCAAGTTTTGGAAAGTTTTCTATTTTTCTTTTTGAATATGCTTTCTACTCCCCTTACTCTTGTTCAACTCCCTCTTGAACACCAATAATTCTTAAGTTTGTTTTTTTGAAGTAATTTTCTATATTTTATAGGTAATCTTTGTTCCTTTCACTCTTTTTTTGTCTTTTCTCCTCATACTATGTATTTTCAAATGGGCTGACTTTGACCTCATTGATTCTTTCCTGTGCTTCATCCATTCTGCTGTTGAAAGCCTCTAATAACTTTTCAGTTCAGCACATGTATTTCTCAGTTCTAAGAGTTGTGTGTGATCTTTTTAATTATTTCAGTCTCTTTGTTAAATTTCTCAATTGCTTTTCTGTGTTATCATGAAGATCATGGAGTTTCTTTAAAACTGCAGTTTTGGGCTGAGCATGATGGCTCACACCAATAATCCCAGTGCTTTGAGAAGCTGAAATAGGAGACCTACTTGAGGCCAGGAGTTTGAGACCAGGCTGGAAAAAAATAGTGAGACTACATTTTTACATAAAGATAATTAAAAAAGAAATTAGCCAGGTATGGTGGCATACACCTGTAGTCCTAGCTACTTGAGAGGATTGCTTGAGTCCAAGAGTTTGAGGTTGCAGTGAACTAAGATCATGACACTGCATCCTAGCCTGGGCTCTGTCTCTAAAAACAAACAAAAAGCCCCCGCAGTTTTGGATTCTCAGTCAGAGAGCTCACATATTGCCATCTTATTGGGGTCAGTCACTGGTTCCTTGCTTTTTCTATTTGGGGAGGTCATGGTTCCCTGTTCACGGTTGTTTCTTGTGGATGTAGTCTACATCTTTGCATTGAGGGGCTATTTAAGTAAGTCGTCTTTGTCTGGCTTGTATTGGGTTTGTGTCTGCAGAGCTTCTTTACCACTAGGTTGCCTGGTTCCTTTACAGTTGTGGGTGGTGCCTTAAATCCAGGTCCACCCAGCTGTAATGAACGACATGAATGCTGCCCTTCTTGAATGGGGGAGGCCCCAAAGAGGATGTTCCGCCAGTATGGGAAGGCTGGCAAAGGGTTTGTGCCCAGGAGACCTGTGAAGTGAATCTTTTACATGTGGTGCTGCTGAACAGCCTCTCTGATTTGGTGTCTTCTTTAGCCAGGTTACAGAGCAGAGTTTCCAGGGCTGGGGATGGTTGTCCTGCCTGCCTATTTTGTCTCTGCCTGTCCTCAAGGATATTTCTCCCTTCAGGCGCTCATAATGCTTTCCATGGGCTAAGGCAGGGTCAGATGTGCCAGAGATTCCAAGACAGTGGGGGAGCTGGTTGTCCACCTCGATCTCACTTTTTCCAGTGTAGAAACTATGAGTTGAGAGGAGATTTTTCCATGTGCTTGGTGATAGGCAGAATGGGGGGAGGGGCATCACAAATGTGAAAGTCCAGTTCTCTGTCTGCTCAGAGTTTCTTTATCTGTGGCTGTGGGAACTGTCTCACCTTCATTTTTGAGTTCTGAGATATTGCTTGGGAGAATCTCAGTGCCGTATAGATATATTTTTCAGTTTTCTGGGGCAGGAGGTTGAGGGGAGTGAAGCCAGCTTGCTTCTACACTGCCATTTTGAAACAGGAAGTTCTTGCCTTCAAGTCTGAAGACGATTTTACTGGTTGTAGTATTCCTGGTTGGCAGTTTTTTTTTTCTTTTAGCACTCTAAATAGATCATTCTACTACCTTCTGGCCTGTAATGTTTCTCCTTAGAAATTACTGATAGTCTCAAGGAAGCTCTGTTGTATATGACAAGTCGCTTTTTCTTGATACCTTCAAAATTTTCTTTGTTTTTGACTTCTATATATTATAACCAAACTGTGGACCTGTTTGTGTTCATCCAAGTTGGAGTCCTGTGAACTTCTTGAATTTGAATATCTGTTTCCTTCCTCAGATTTGGAAAGGTTTCAGCCACTGTTTTTCCAAATAAGCTCTCTGCCCCTTTCCCTCTCTTATCTCTGTCTGGGACTTTCATATGACATGTATTGGTTGGCTTGATGGTGTTGTATAATTCCCTTAGGCTTTCTTTACTTTTCATCATTCTTTTTCCTTTCATTTCTCTACTTTAATAATTTCAAAAAACCTGTCTTCAAGTTTGCTTATTCTTTTGTTCTTTGTTTGCTTGATCAAGTCTGCTGTTGAATCTCTGTAGTAAACTTTCTTTTTTCTTTTTTTTTTGTGTGTGTGTGTGTCTGGCTCTATCACTCAGGATGGACTGCAATGGCATGATGTCAGCGCACTGCAACCTCCACCTCCTGGGCTCAAACAATCCTCCCACCTCAGCTTCCCAAGTACCTGGGACTACAGGCACATGTCACCATGCCTGGCTAATTTTTATATGTTTTTGGTAGAGATGGGGCTTCACCATGTTGTCCATGTTGTCCAGGCTGGTCTTGAACTCCTGGCCTCAAGTTATCTGCCTGCTTTGGACTCCCAAAATGCTGGGATTATATGTTTGAGCCACTGCACCTGGCCCCTGTAGGGAATTTTTCAATTCACTTATTGGATTCATTAGCTCTAGAATTTATGCTTAGTTCTCTCTCTCTCTCTCTTTTTTTTTTTTTTTTTTTTTTTGCAGTTTTTATCTCTTTGTTGATAACCTCATTTTGTTCATGCATTGTTTTCCTGATTTAATTTAGTTGTTAATCTGTGTTCTCTTGTAGTATATTGAATTTCTTTAAGAGAAATATTTGAAATTATTTTTGAGGTAATTCATCGACCTCTATTCATTTAGAGTCAGTTTCTGGAGGTTTATTTTTTCCTTTGATTCAACCATGTTTTCTTGCTTCTCCGTGGGTCTTGTTATTTCACGCTGTGATTTGTGCATTTGGAACACCAGCCACCTATTGCAGTCTTTTAGGTCTGGCTTCATAAAGGGAAAACTTTCACCAGTCATCTGGGTGGGAGATTCCAGAGGCCTGTCCAGCCTTTGATGTGTCCTCTCTGGGCCTGTGTGTAATTTCCCAGGGTTTCTGGTTTCTCTTTCAGGAGCTTGTGATCTCTTACTCCCTCTGGTGTCTGCCTGAAGTATCGCAGGTCACTTGGGGCTGCTGAAGCCGCTGAGCTCTTGGTTCCCTGTGGCTCCCAGGATGTCCAAAGTGTGTCATCAGCTCCAGGGCGGTCCAGTTCCAGTGGGACAAAAACCACTGCTTCAGGCAGCCCCTCCCTGAAAAGTCGGAATGTTGGACACATGTTCCAGTCTCTTCTTTCCCTTGAGGGAGAAGCTGTGAACTGGGTGCTTTCTGCTGATTGTGCTGCTTTGAGGAATGGCTTTCGGGGTTGAAATAAAATGGCTTTTCGTACCTTTTTCAAAGTGGCTGTTCTGGCTTTGAGTTTGCCTAGGGCGCTGCCACTTCTTCAGTGGTTTCTGGAGTTCTCATTCAGACTTTTTGGACCATATATTGTTAAGTCGGCGTCTTGGGAGGAATGATACTTGAGGTGTCTTATTCCACCGTGTTGGCGATGCCACTTCCCTGTGGTGACTTTTTATGACAGCAATAGAAAACAAGTATGAGCGTCACAGGGAAGCGGTGAATAAAACCCACATGGTGAGGAGCTACAGGACCACTACTTCTAAGGAGTCATGTCCTTTGCAGGCCTGAGCCTCGTCTCCTTCCTTCACTGTGGACAAAGAACTCGGCCAATTGCCAAACATACACTGAGTGTCTCTCTTGCATAAAGTACTGACCGATGTGCTAAGGGTCCCAGTCTGTGCATTCTGGCGGTGGCACTCTTGTTGGGGATGCAAAGGGTCCCCAGTAGTTGCAGTCACTGGGTGAGAGGTGTCCCGATGTGGGGATGAAGGAGGGGCCTGTGGCCGGATGCAGGCCAGTGAGGCACCATGGGAGGGCGGGGCTGGAGCCAGCTGCCGGGGGACTCCAAAAGTGCAGTAGTGGGAGGAATATTCCATGGTGAGATGCGGGAATAGGAAGTGATGTGTGTGTGTGGCGAGGGTGGTAAAATATACACCTCATACATTTACCATTCTAACCATTTTTAAGTGTCCAGTTCAGTGGTGTGAAGTGAGGTGTGTTTTTGAGTAGAAAGTGATGTATTTTGGCAAAGGTAATCCAGGGTTGGCTCTCTCAATGGCTAAAGGGTTAAAATCCTTTCAGAGAAAAAAATAAAAGGGCTGCTTACCAGGTAATAAATCCTTAAACAAGTGTGCACTGCTTATAGTATTGGCTAAGGAGATGATCATTTGACTTGAATAATCTTGCAAAGTGAGATAAGCAAGTATTATTATCCCCACTTCCCAGGTAAGGAAGCTGAGGGTGTGATTAAGTGACCGGCTCTAATTGCACAGGACGTGGGGGTGTATCCAGGACCAGAGCCCAGGTCTCTACATCCTTCCTCTAGGCCTCTTTTCTCTCCCCCTTGATGGCTGGCTTGCCCCCTAAACCGACTCTTTCTCGGTCTACGTACAAGATTACCTCCTGAGAATGCAGGGTTCCAGAGTTGGTTAGCGGCAGGTTAACAGCAGTGATTGGACTCCAAGCTACTGGAGCCACACATTCTGTCGTCAGGGTATCACCGCTCCATTCTAGCCATCAATGAGGACAGGGCCTAGCATGTCAAGACGAGGGGTTTGAATTTCGTGTTTCTGTGCGTTCCGTTTGTTGGGAAGCACTGTCCCTTCAGTCTTGTGATTCACAGTGAGACCCTCTGCGTGGTGCTGGTTGCCAGGGGAGTCAGCATGTCACCGTCGGCACATGGTGCCAGGGAAACACGGAGAGAAGGAGCTGCCTGCTGGCTCAAATACACTGAGCCATAAAAAGTCTCAAGAATAGATCTTGGGAGTCCGGGGATACGTGGCTGTTCTGTAAGTGCTGAGATGACCTCGAAGCCTTGTGGGCATGGGCTCCTTGGGACCCCTGTGTGGAACCGTGCAGCAGGACGTGAAGTCAGCCTGGCCTTGGAGCCCGACTCTCAGCTCTGGGCAGCCTCCCCACGGCAGTGTACTCAGGTCCGTGTGTCCAGTCCTAGTGGGAACCCTGGCTTTGAAGGGGGTGCAGAGTCCACGTGGCCCAGCTCTCTCCCTAAGGAAAGAATCCTCTCCCTGCCTCCCACAGGGGTCCTGGCCTTTGGCCGTATAGTCCCAGAAGTGAGAGACCCACTTTTGGAAGGCAAGAATTTTGATGTTGGGTAATAGCTATTATCTATCGTCACCATCCTCTTCTCTACTTCCACCTCTTCCTCCTATCCCAGCACCATCCTGTGCCTTGCAGCACTGAAGACTCTGCCTAGATCACACATCCCAGGAGGTGGAGGCAGTGGGGAGGGCTGAGGGCGGGGCCTGGGTCCCCCACCTGTCGGGCTTTGTGCCCTGGCATCACTGCTATTTAAGCAGCTTTCTCTCGCACACAGACCCCGTGTACCTGCCGGGAGCTGAGGGCATCAGTTCCAGCTTGGTCCTCACAGCCACCAGGAATTGCAGGTGTTAAGAGAAGGCAGGTAGGAGTGGCCCAGAGAGAGTTAGGATTTCATCCCAGCTTTGCCACTAACTGGTTGTAGGATCTCAGGCAAGTCACGCTACTTCTTAACAACTTCTCTTTTTCTGTTGCAAAATGAGAGACTTAGACCAGATTTGATTTGTTTTTTAGCACAGTTGTGTGCATTTTCCATAGGTTGTGCTCTTTGCTGGATGCCAAAATGAGAAGACGTCCAGGCAGGGGCCTGAGCCACACACCATGGTTATAAGTGGGACGGGGTGAAAGCACAGCCACGGAGGCCATGGGGTCGGGAAGCCCCTTCCACAGCAGCAGCCTGGTGAGGGAGTTGGGAGCGTCTGTGCCAAGGAAGGGGCACACCGGGCGGGAGGTGGGCACTACAAGCCCTGAGACCTGGAAGTGTTTGAAACCCCATACCTTGTGGCAATGGAAGCGTCAGAGTCCCGGAGGAGAGAGGAAAGGCCGGGAGGCCACATCAAGCTGGCTCTGTTGCCCAGACTGGAGTGCAGCAGTGCGATCACAGCTCGCTGCAGCCTTGAACTCCTGGCCCCAAGCGATCCTCCTGCCTCAGCCTCCCGAGTATGAGAAAGGGTTTTTCTGAGGCAAATGGCTGATCCGATTCGCCCCATGGGGAAGCTGGCACTCTGGGAGTCCCGGCACAAATGGCAGACAGAGGGTCTGCAGGAGAGGAGCCCAGTTCAAGGGAACAGAAAATCGGGTCGCCCGGATGTGTCTGGTGGGGAACACTGAAGGGAAGGAGCCGCCTCAGGGTGTGGCCCGTATGTAATGGCAGAGAACGCCAGGAAGGGTTCCTCCAGCCGTGCCTCTTTGAAGACATTTGCTGAGCCCTCCACATGCCTCTCCTCCCAGGTCTAAACATTCCCAGTGTCCCCGCTGTTTCCCACGGCATGTGGGCCCTCAGCCTGCTCTGGGTAGAGGGAGGGCCTTAGGGGCGTGGACACCAGTCCGAAGTTCTGCCTTTGGTCCTCCATGAGGCATTTATCACGCCTGATCACACACAATTTTTTCTCAAACATAACACCATAAAAATCCAAACAATTTGGTCACACAATTAGTCCAATTATATCCTAATGAAAAAGGAGGACAGATTCTTATTGAATCTTTGCAAATAATGATGCAAAAATCCTTAACAAAATATTGACTAACTGAATCCAACAGCATGTAAAAAAGATACTCCGCCATGATCAAGTGGGTTTCACACCAGGGATGCAGGGATGGTTTAACACATGCAAGTAAATAAATGTGATATACCACATAAACAGAATAAAAACAAAAATCACATGATCATCACAATAGATGCAGAAAAAGCATTTGACAAAACCCAGCATCCATTTATGATTACATCCCTCAGCAAAATAGGCATAGAAGGGACATATCTTAATGTAGTAAAAGCCATCAGTGACAAACCCACAGTCAACATAATACTAAATGGGGAAAAGTTGAACGTATCTCCCCTGAGAACTGGAACAAGACAAGGATGTCCACTCTCACTACTTCTATTCAACATAGTACTGGAAGTCCTAACCAGAGCAGACAAGAGAAAGAAATAAAGGGCATCCAGATTGGTAAAGAAGAAGTCAAACTGTCACTGTTTGCTGATGATATGATCATATACCTAGAAAACCCTAAAGACTCTCCCCAAAAGCTCCTAGAACTGATGGAATTCAGCAAAGTTTCAGAATACAAAATTAATGCACCCAAGTCAGTAGCTCTGCCATACACCATCAGCAACCAAGCTGAGCATTAAATCAAGAACTCAATCCCTTTTACAATAGCTGTAAAAATAAATAAATAAAACGAAATACTTAGGAATATACCTAACTAAGGAGGTGAAAGACCTCTAGAAGGAAAACTACAAAACACTGCTGAAGGAAATCATAGATGACACAAACAAATGGAAACACATCCCATGCTCACGGATGGGTAGAACCAATATTGTGAAAATGATCACACTGCCAAAAGCAATCTACAAATTCAATGCAGTTTCCATCAAAATATCACCATAATTCTTCACAGAACTAGAAAAAACAGTCCTAAAATTCATATGGAACCAAAAAAGAGCTTGCATAGCCAAAGCAAGACTAAGCAAAAAGAACAAATCTGGAGGTATCACATTATCTACTTCAAACTATACTACAAGGCCACAGTCACCAAAACAGCATGGTACTGGTAAAAAAAATAGGCAAATAGACCAATGGAACAGAATAGAGAACCCAGAAATAAACCCAAATACCTGTAGTCAACTGATCTTTGACAAAGCAAACAAAAACATGAAGTGGGGAAAGAACACCCTATTTAACAAATGGTGCTGGGATAATTGGCAAGCCACATGTGGTAGAATGAAACTGGATCCCCACCTTTTGCATTATATAAAAATCAACTCAAGATAGATCCAGACTTAAATCTAAGACCCAAAACCATAAAAATTATAGATGATAACATTGGAAAAACCCTTCTAGACATTAGCTTAGGCAAAGACTTCATGACCAAGAACCCAAAAGCAAATGCAACAAAGACAAATAGATGGGACTTAATTAAACTAAAAAACTTCTGCACAGCAAAAGAAACAATCAGCAGAGTACACAGACAACCCACAGAGTGGGAGAAAATCTTCACAATCTATACATCTGGCAAAGGACTAATATCCAGAATCTACAAGGAACTCAAACAAATTAGCAAGAAAAATATCAACAGTCCCATCAAAAAGTAGGCTAAGGACATGAATAGACAGTTCTCAAAAGAAGATACACAAATGGCCAACAAACATGAAAAAATGCTCAGCCTCTCTAATTATCAGGGAAATGCAAATCAAAACCATAATGCCACTTTGGGAGGCCAAGGCAGGAGTATCATTTGAGGTCAGGAGTTTGAAACCAGCCTGGCCAACATGGTGAAACCCCTGTCTTCACTAAAAATACAAAAATTAGCTGGGCATGATGGTGGGCACCTGTAATGCCTGCTACTCAGGGGCTGAGGCACGAAAAATGCTTAAACCTGGGAAGTGGAGGCTGCAGTGAGCTGAGATCGTGCCACGGTACCCCAGCCAGGGTGTCAGAGTGCAACTCTGTCTCAAACAAACAAACAAAAAGAACAAAACCACAATGCAATACCACCTTACTCCTGCAAGAATGGCCGCAATAAAAAAAAAAAAAAAATCAAAAGAATAATACATGTTGGTGTGGATGTGGTGAAAAGGGAACACTTCTACACTGCTGGTGGGAATGTAGACTAGTACAACCACTATGGAAAACAGTGTGGAGATTCCTTAAAGAACTAAAAGTAGAACTACCATTTGATCCAGCAATCCCACCACTGGGTATCTACCCAGAAGAACAGAGGTCATTATACAAAAAAGATACTTGCACATGTATGTTTATAGCAGCACAATTTGCAATTGCAAAAATATGGAACCAGCCCAAATGCCCATCAATCAACATAAAGAAATTGTGTTATGTATACACCATGGAATACTACTCAGCCATAAAAATGAATGAAATAATGGCATTTGCAGCAACCTGGATGGAACCAGAGACCATTATTCTAAGTGAAGTAACTCAGGAATAGAAAAACCCAACATCGTATGTTCTTATAGGTGGGAGCTAAGCTATGAGGAAATAAAGGCATTAGAAGGACACAATGGACTCTGGGGACTCAGAGGAAAGGGTGGGAGGGGGTGAGGTATAAAAGACTACAGACTGTGTGCTGTGTACACTGCTTGGGTGATGGGTGCACCCAATCTCAGAAATCATCACTAAAGAACTTGGCCGGGCGCGGTGGCTCAAGCCTGTAATCCCAGCACTTTGGGAGGCCGAGACGGGCGGATCACGAGGTCAGGAGATCGAGACCATCCTGGCTAACACAGTGAAACCCCGTCTCTACTAAAAAATACAAAAAACTAGCTGGGCGCGGTGGCGGGCGCCTGTAGTCCCAGCTACTCGGGAGGCTGAGGCAGGAGAATGGCGTAAACCCGGGAGGCGGAGCTTGCAGTGAGCCGAGATCTGGCCACTGCACTCCAGCCTGGACGACAGAGCGAGACTCCGCCTCAAAAAAAAAAAAAAAAAAAAAAAAAAAGAACTTACTCATGTAACCAAATACCACCTGTTTCCCAAAAACCTATGGAAATAAAACATAAAAATACATTTATAAAACAAATAAATATTACTAATAATGATGCATGGATATTTTATTTAGGAAGCTAATGGGATTTATTTATTTATTTTGAGACAGGGTTTCTCTCGTTGCTTAGGCTGGAATGCGGTGCTGTGATCTCAGCTCACTGCAACCTCCGTCTCCTGGGTTTAAGTGATTCTCCTGCCTCAGCCTCCCGAGTAGCTGGGATTGCAGGTATACACCACCACGCTCAGCTAATTTCCATATTTTTTTGAAGAGATGGGGTTTCACCATGTTGGCCAGGCTGGTCTCGAACTCCTGACCTCAAGTGATCCACCAGCCTCAACCTCCCAAAGTGCTGGGATTATAGGCATGAGCCACCGTGCCTGGCCGCTAATAGGGATTTTAAAACAGGAAATAGACATGCTTAAATGTCTTGGTAAATATATCTAGATCATAAAGATATGTGTGAAATTGTGTATAGCTTTGAAAATAAAACAAAAAAAGGGAAAAGAACTGGGGAATTTAAACCTAAAAACACAAACAAATTTACATCTTATCAAAAATAAAATATATGCCTGCATTATATGCAACATAGAAAAAAATGAAGAAAAAGGTGTATTCACTGTCTTTAAACCAAATTTATCAAACTGATTTGTTTAATCACTTTGATTACATGAACTTAGTTTCTTATGGAAAAAAATGCTATGAGGGATAGTAATTTTGAGGAGAAATATTTTTTCTTGAAAGACTAACACATTTAAAATATTAGAAGGCCAGGTATGGTGGCTCATACCTTAACCCCAGCACTTTAGGAGACTGAGGTGGGAGCATCGCTTGAGGCCAGGAGCTGAAGACCAGACTGGGCAGTATAGTGAGATCCCATCTCTAAAAAAATAATAAAAATAAAAAATAAAATATTAGAAGTTCAGTTTCTGTATTTTCTGGGGATTTTGAGGATATTAAATTCATATAAGCACTTATCAGCCATTCAGGACAAAGTTCCTTTGCTGTAAGAAACTTTGCAATCTAATTTATCAATACATTGTTGATGTAAGAAAAGATTTCAGACACCAGGAGAGGTAAAGGCTTTTCTCGCTGGAGGCTCCCAGACCCGCTGAGTGCGTGTGGCTTGTGTGATGCGTCCTCAGCCAACCCAGAAGCACCACTCATGGGTCCACATCCTAAAACCTGTTCTCTTTTCCAGGGGGCGCAATCCATTCTTTTGATGGAGTTGAGCTCGCAGGAGGACAGGAGGAAAAGAACAAGCCGGATTTTCTGTCCTCTCTCCGTGGAGAATGGACCCCTCCTGCCCCAGGAGAGACAGATCCCCCCAGGGCAGACCGGAAAACCCGACTGTCAGTCATTGCTGAGAGGACTTGCACCTTGGACGGGGCCAAACCAGAGCCAGAACCGAGGCAGGCGCCACAGCAGGAAGGAACACAGCAGCGCGGGGAGTCAGCAAGGGAAAGGGCTTGTGCCATGTGGGGTCCGCCGTGGGCTGAGACTCAGTGTCCGCAGCAGGTTCAGCGACCTCGAGGCCCGGCCGGCAGGTGGAGTTCTGTAGCTTTGCTGGGGGAGTCGCAGAGGCATCTTGGCGGGACCCCCAAAACCTTCAAACAAATTTGCAAAAAGATGAAACATAACTTTCTACAAATATAGAGTGAACACGTGTCCTGGATTTAGTGAGCTCGTTAGCGAAGAGCCAGAAGGAGGCTGCAGCTCGCGCCCATGTTCCTCGTCTGAAATATCTTTCTGGTGGGCTGAGCTGCGTCTGAGAGTTTACACAAGAAGTCACACTGACTGTTCCTACAAGGTGGCAGAACATTCCAGAACTCCTTGACCACGTTCTCCACATGGGCCTGTGACAGTGAAACAGCTAAAGAACGGACACAACTAGCTCCATTTTTGTTGAAGGGGCCTCTACCCACTCCTGCACGTAGGCCAGGATAATTTTAGAGCACTGAGATAAAACACAAAAACAGCAATCATGCAGTTTTTGAAACTAACTCTGGGATTAAAAGGGAAGTATGTAAACAGCTAACTATGTTTTGTTAAGGATTTATAGAGACGGGGAGGTTTAGCTACCGTCACGTGAGAGACCATTACGCACGGACAAAGAAGTTTTGCAAACTTCCCCCAGACGCTGGTTGGAGCCCAGACAATTGCGATTGTCAGTCGCCTTCTTTCCCTCTCACATAGAAGACAAGCAAGGCAAAGCCCGCATAATTCCGAGATGGATCTCTGGGACGTTAGTTTCCACCATCTTCTCAATTTTCTGACTCTCTGAGATAAAGTCTCCTTCCTTGCCCCAACTCCGTGTCTCTCGATTATTGGCTGCCGTGTGGCCAGCAGAGCAAGTCTGGACTCAGTCACGGCCTCCCCATGCACCTGACCTCAGTTAGAAATGAAAGGGTTCCACCGTCCCTCATGGCTGCGCCTGCAGGAACAGCGCGTGGAGGAACCAGCTGGCTTTGGATCCTGCTCTCTGAAGCCTGCTGCATTCTGAGGGTCCATTTGGAAGAGGATGCAAAGCCTGCGTTGTCGGTGGTGTCGCCCTTTTCCAGGCATGTGAGGCCATCGTCCAACAGAAGCACATACGGGGAGCCTCTGGCAGTGGGAAAGAGCCACAGTGAAGCCTGCCCTGCTTTTTCACAGAGAAATGTTAAGAACCCAATAAAGATCCTCCAAGTCGAAGTATTCGTAAGACGGGAAGTGCTCTCAAAACCCAGGGCTGAGGTCAGTGGAGCTGCGAGAGAGGGGGCAGGTAGACCCAAGCAACTGGAAAATGGGAAAACGTCACTGTACTAACATAAAAGCCAGCGTGTGGATACATAGAGAAAAATGAATGTATTTATACATGAGGTAATTTTATCCTCAGAGGCTTTAGCTGAGGCTGCAGGGAGAAGGGGACTTGTTTCAGAGGAACAGTGTCCGTCTCTAAGGGCCACCTGCGCCTCAGCCTCAGCCGGCGCCCAAGGGCACTTTGAGCCCTGGAGAGGTGGCCCCTCAGCCACCCACCCTCCCACAGGCAACAGTCACAAACTCGGGACACAAAAATAAAAAACAACTGTGGGGAGCGCCGGAGGGAGCCCTGAGGAGGCTGACCCTGGACGGAGCCCACACCTGAGGGAAGGGGTGGCAGGGCCAGCCGCCTTCTTTCTGCTGCTTTTCCCTAGAGGACGGCCTCAGTCCAAGCCAAGCAGAGGCAGCAAGAATCTGGACTAAAAGCCTGCAACTTACTGCCTCGAAGAGCCAAAGAACAGAATTTGGGCAGCTCAGAAATCTAGGAAAGGAGAAAGCCAGAGAAGGGGAGTCCTACCTTCCGTGGTCATCTCAATCTCCCGACACGAATAGTCAGCACAGCCCTTACGCTAGTCACCGTTGTAATCCTAGGCTTGACTTACGAGGCCCCAGCTGGGCTGAAAGCAAAGTTGAGCAAAATCGTCAGTCAGCCTCCCGACTGCCATACCTCACGAGTTTTAAAAATCACGTTGTGAGCCTGAGTCAGTCCTTCAAGGCAGATCCTGAGTGGCTGACTGGTCTTAAATTCAAAATAGAGCCACGGGGCCATTGGCTGGAAAACCCACATGCTTGTGGAACTTCGGGATCTGCTCCTGTTCCCACGCCACCCGAATCAACAGCTGCCAGGAAATCCCATGTCACCTCCTGGACCTTAACCCACAGACGGTACCTACGTTGACCAGTCATGACTAAACAAGCACTGGCCAATCAAAACTAAGCAAGCGTGCATCCCTCATTTGAATAAGCAGACCAGAGTGGGAACCGGGGTGGAAACCGTCTGTACAAGACGATGCTTCTCCCGGTTTTCTTGGCGCACACCGATGTTTTGTACCAAAGGCTGTGTTTCTCCAGCTGGCAAACTGCTTGCTAGAATGAAGTCTCTTTTTTTTTTTTTTTTTTTTTTTAAGAAAATCCTTTTTTGTAAACTTTTTGACAATATCTACATGGCCTAGCAGCGTATCATGATGTGGTGATGTTATTTATTCTGAAATTATGCTGAGAGAAACTGGTTATTGGCAGAAATTGAGTATATATACACATAGTGAAACGGTGACTGTAGTCAAACAAATTAACATATCCATCATCTGACATAGTTACCCATTTGTTGTGTGGCAAGAACACCTAAAATCTACTTTTTCAGCCAAAATCCCCAATACCGTGAGGTCTTATTCCTCTAGCCCTCATGCTGCCCTCCGGACTGGCCTCCTCCTTACCTGCTTTGTCTCCCATTTCTTCCCCGGCCCTGGGAACCACCATGTTATTCTCTATCTCTGTGCATTCAACTGTGAGGACACAGAGGCCACAAGAGGCTGAGTGACCTGCGGGGTTGCTGGGTGAAGACGCCAGGATTTGGACTCAGGCCCTGACAGGGTTCCCGGGCCCTAGGAGATGGGATTTTGTCCTAAGCACGGATGTTGAAAGACAGTTTCTACATCTGTATTAGGTATGTAAACTATATCTTATCAAAATACAAGGACTCTGAGAAAATGAGTCAGGGGTTTGGGCTTTAGCAGGCATGTTTGGTGCCTGCCTGCTGAGGTGGGAGCGCGTCTCTGCTCAGTGAAGGCACAATCCTCACTCCGGCGAAAGCGGAGCCTGTGTAAGCGACGCCTGAACGCTGCGAGTGGATTGAAAGGTGTCACTGTGGAACTGAAAGTGTTACTGTAGCTCAGCGATATTTGCTGCCGGACTTGGGAAACAAATGACCAGCATGAGAAACCATTTCACGATTCCACGAGGAGCGTGAGGAAGGGGCCAGCCGGCCGCTAGTCTGTGTGAGGCGGGCACAGGCAGGTCTCACAGATGCTCACCTGTGGCCAGTGGCTGGGACACACGTTCCTCTGTGCTGTGAGGTCAGCAGCGCGGTCTCCACACTAGCGACTGGATCACTTAGCACAATGTGCAGATTTTTTTTTTGACTAGGCCATATTTATAGTGGCTTTAAAAAATCATGTACACATCTTATACCTTTAATTAATATAAAGGCTTCACATACATATTTAATACATGTGTTTATTATTTAGCGTGTGGTTATATTTTCTCGACAGCAGACATCCATATGTTCCTATTCCTAGCAGATCTGTAGGGCTCGCGTCTTCATGCTGCGTCGGTCGTCTGTCACGCACGCGGCTCTCACCTTTTGTGTTGACGGACAAACTCGGTCTGTACCATCGTTGAAGAGCAGGCCATTTTGTTTGTGTGGTTGCATGTTCTCCTGGAGTTCTAAATTTCTTGTAAAGAATATGATGTTTAAAATTTTTTTATTTTTATAATATTTTGACAGAGTCTCGCTCTGTTGCCGAGGCTGGAGTGCAGTGGTACGATCACTGTTTACCGCAGCCTCGACCTCCCAGGCTGAACCGATCCTCCCACCTCAGCCTCTAGAATAGGTGGGACCACAGGCGTGCCACTCCGTGCCTGGCTAATCTTTTATAGTTTGTAGAGACAGGATCTCCCTGTGTTGCCCACGCTGGTCTCAAACTCCTGGGTTCAAGTGATTGAGCCTTCCAAAGTGCTGGGATTACAGGCATGAGCCACCATACCTGGATGGCATTTTAAATTTTATCATCCTTTAAAAAGTTTCTTCCTAAATGAATTTAATTTGAAGTAGGACTAAGATAATTGAGTGTACATGAGCTATTTTCTGTGTTCTCCTTTGTTTAGAGTTTCATAATTATCTCCCTGATTGGAATACATACATAATACTGACCTTATTATCATGTTGTAATTCTTTGGCTTTCATTGTTAATTGCATTTGTCAGTGTCTTCAGTATATGAGACTATTGATCAAGCCATAGAGGACGTATAAATATGACTAAAGCTTCCAGCGGTTTGTGAATGTTATGGACAGAGATTTGTTTCCAGGTTGAGATTATCTGTTGTCTGTCCCTGCAACCATGGAGTTGATTTGAATAGAAAGAACTTAGCCTGAGGCCTGTTCCAGGGGCCCAGGATGGGTGCCCCACCGTGAGGGGGCTACAGAGAGCCTGAGTGCACTGCCCGGCACCTTGCACCTTCTAGGGGGTCCCAGCAGGCCCTCACCCCCCAGAGGCACATCTTCCATTCGGTTCTCTTATGAGGCCTATTTCCAAAAAGTTTTCTGAGACACTTTATAGTATTAAGACATAGAGGCAAAAGGGCTCTCAGACAAAAATAGTCCAGAGACTTTTTGGAAAAAAGAAATGTAATTATTCCAGCTCCCTGGCATGTGGTGTTACTGCTTTTCTGGAGTAGGGGGAGTGGTTATTTGTTTGTCTGACAGCTTCATTAAGATGTAATTGATACACAGTCAACCTTTGCACAACACAGGTTTGAACGGCCAGGTCCAACTGACATGCGGATTTTCACTGGCCTCTGCTACCTCTGAGACAGCAAGACCAACCCCTCCTCTTCCTCTTCTCCTCCTCAGCCCACTCAATGTGAAGACGAAGACGATGAAGACCTTCATGATGGTCCACTTCCATTTAATGAATAGTAAATATATTGTCTCTTTCTTATGATTTTCGAATAACATCTTATTTTCTCTAGCTCACTTTATTGTGAGAATATACCATATAATCTATATGGCATACAGAATGTTCATTGACTGTTTATGTTATAGGTTAGTCTCCTGGGTGACAGTCAGCTATGAGTAGTTACATTTTGGAGGAGTCAAAAGTTATACTCAGATTTTTGACCACGTGGGAGGTTGACATCCCTAACCCCCACATTGTTCAAGGTTCAAGTGAACAATTAACTGCACATATGTAAGGCATGCAATTTGATGAATTCTGACATTTGTATACACTAGTGAAACCATCACCACAATCATGATAACGGACACAAACCACAATTCCTCATGGCCATTACTACCAGATCACTCTTGCAGGAATACAGACAAGAAAATGATCAAAGCCAAGCTGTAGTGAGTTTCTATTTCATACCCACCAGAATGGCTGTAATAAAAAAAAAAAAAAAGCCAGGTAATAACAAGTGTTGGTGAGGATGTGGAGAAATCAGAACGCTTGTACACTGCTGATTGGAATGAAAATGGTGCAGCTGACTTGGAAAACCGTCTAGCAGCTCCTCCAAAAGCTACAGGTGAAGTTACCGTATGACCCAGCAGTTTCTTTTCTGGAGAACTGAAAACATACGTCCACGTAGAAACTTGTACTTAGTTCACAGCGGCATTATTCATGATCGCCAAAAAGTAGAACAACCCAAATGTCCCATCAGCTGGTGTCTGGGTAAACGAAGGGCAGTGCCTCCGTATTGCGGCATATTCAGCCACGGGCAGGAATGAAGGGCGGCCACGAGCTGCCACGCGCACGGACGTCGAGAGCCTCGTGCTTGAGTCAATAAGCCAAAGGCCGTGTGCTATGTGACCCCACTTCTGTGAAATGTCCGCAATAGACAAATCCAGAGAGAGTAAATTCGAGGTTGCCTCGGGCGGGGGATTGGGGAGGGTGGGGAGTAGGGAGGTGGGTAAAGGGCACAGGATGTCTTTCTGGGGTGAGGTGACATGTTCTAAACCTGAGTGTGTTGCTGGTTGCACAGCTGTGTGACAGTAGAAGCAGTGGAATTACGTGCTTTAAATGTGTGAATTGTGTGGCCTGTGAATTACAGCTCGATCAAGCCGTTCTTTACAGAAGTGCTGATGACCGGTACCACCACCGCGTCTCCACGGCTGCTCTGCGGAGCCCTCTGTGCCCCATCCCATTTAGGGGCCCTAGATAGACGCCGCTGTTTCTGCATGAGGAAGCTTAGTGAGGTTCAGGAGCTTGTCCAACATCCCCCCACTTAGCCAGTAAGGGGCAGAATCTGGTGATTAAAAAAACACACAAAAAAACCCCTAGCTTTCTTATGGTGTAATTGACATATAATAAACTGCACCAATTTTTTTTTTTTTTTTTCCAGATGGCGTCTAGCTCTGACGCCCAGGCTGGAGTGCAGTGGCACGATCTCAGCTCACTGCCACCTCCGCCTCCCGGGTTCAAGCAGTTCTCTTGCCTCAGCCTCCCGAGTAGATGGGATTACAGGCACCTGCCACCACACTCAGCTAATTTTTGTATTTTTAGTAGAGACAGGGTTTCACTGTGTTGGCCAGGCTGGTCTCAAACTCCTGACCTCGTGATACACCCGCCTCTGCCTCCCAAAGTGCTGGGATTACAGGTGTGAGCCACCGCGCCCGGCCACACTGCCCTGATTTAAAGAGCACAATTGCCCAAGCTCGGGCACGGGCGCACCCCTGTGAAAGCCGTAATCAAAACAGTGGACATGTTGCGAAAGGGACCCCAGTTCACTCTGACAAAAGGAAAAATAACAAAACTCAGCTGAAAGCTGAGTCCTGCAAGAAGCTGCCTTTCCTCCTATTCCTGAGCAGACAGCTGCAGAAAACAGGTTCGACATCTCCGCAGGGAGCTACTCTGTGTTCACCGTCTCTTCTGTGAAGTGCTGGTCTACTTAGCAGGAGACCAGTACATAATTGACTATTGCCCTACCTGCTCCTTTTCTCTTGCAACACGTGGATTACCACACCCCTCCTCTTTCCCCTCCAGCCCACTTTTCCCCTTTAAATATTAAAGCTTCAGGATCATCTTTGGAAAAAGGCACAGACCACGGACTGTTTCTGGGATTCCGTCTTTTCTTCTTCCGGGCATGTCCTTAACCTTGGCAAAATGAACTTGTAAATGGATTGAGACCTGTTTCAGATACTTTTTGGTTTACAATATCCATGCCCCAGAGTTCCCTCCTGCCCAGTCCTAATCTCCAGCATCTCCCTGCCCCCTACCCTGTCCCCAGACAACTGGTGGTCTGTTTTCTCTCATTAGAGATTCGTTGGCCTTTTTATAGAAATGAAAACATATGGTGTATTTCTTTTTTGTCTGGCTTTTAAAATTCCGTAGTGTTGTTTTGAAATTCTTCCAGGCCGTACGCAATACGCATGTCAATAAGTCGTTCTTTTTGATGGCCGAGTAGTATTCCACGGTATTGATTACACCACAGTCTCTGTATTCATCTGTTGATGAGCATTTGGGTTGCCTACAGTTTGGGACTCTTACAAATATAGCTGCTATGAACAACTGTGTGCAAGTCTATATGGATAAGCGGTTGTCCCCTGTTATCCATGGGGGATGCCTTCCGAGATGCCCCCGACAGTGGGTGACCGAAACCTCCAGTAGTACTAAAGCTGACTGCCGTGCATCGGGACACGCCTCCACTCAGGACTTCCATTCACAAACTTAACGCTTTTTCCATCTTAGCTAAGCACTCACTATACACTGTGGCAGTAACTTTTGCAATTTGAGGAGCAATAGCAAAACTCAAATGAATTTCCTTTTCCTTCTTCACAGTGTCACACATAGATGCTTTGTTCTTGCTGTAGAGCTCAGCAACCTCAGCGTGTGATTTTTTTTCTTCCCTTATTAAGTCAAAAACGCTCACCTTTTCATTTGAAGGAAGCAACTGATGTCTTCTCTTTGGCGTATCCCAATTGCCAGCACCAGTCCCCTTGCACTCTGGGGCCGCTATGGAGTAAAACAAGGGTGACTTGGGCACAAGCACTGTGGTACCGTGACACACATCAATCTGATCCCGAGACAGCTCCTCAGAGGCGATGACAGTGCGGACATGCTGGAGAAAGGGAGGATTCACGCCCCGCCAGGACCGAGCGGGACAGGGCAGGCTGAGTGACGCTACTCAGAATGACGTGGAATTTAGGACATGAATTGTTTATTTCTGGAAGTTTCCATGTAACATTTTCAGACCACAGGTGACTGCGGGTAACTGAAAGTGCAGAAACCGAGATAAGGGGTGTCTGCTGTGTGTTTCCTTTCTCCTGGGTAAATACCTGGGGGTGGAGCGGTGAGGTCATAAGATGGGTCTATCAGAACTTCTTGAGAATGGCCAGGCTGGCTTCCAGAGTGGTTATTCCTTGTTGTAGCCCCCACAGCCAGCGGTGAGAACACAGCTAGCGTCTGGAGTTCAGCTGCCCAGACCCGAAGACCGGGGGGCTACGGTCACGCGTGTGGTGGGGCTGATATGCCAATGGCGTGCGGCCCCCACAGCCCCTGCAGCTGCTCCCCTGGACCCGCCTCCACTAGAAGCAAACAGGCCCGAGCCTTGAAGGGGATGCTCCCCCTTTCTCATGTGTGTTTCTCATGGCTTCTGTGGGAGCTGTTGCTTGTCTGTCACCGTCTACCAGAAAGTAATAAAACAAATGAACCAGCCGCAAATGAAATGGAGTTGAAATTAGGAGTTCGCTTTTAGTAGAATAATTTGTTATTTTCCATTAACTTAGGCTTATGATTAGGACTTTATATTTCCACCTATAATATGTTGATCTTTAAAGGTGTTCCATACCGAGTTCCTTGATTTCCCATCAGAGCCTAGAGGGGGACACAGGAAACGCCTGGCAGCTTCTGGGACAGGGAGGGAGTCGGGGGCGAGGAGGTTGCCGCTCTGCTCTTGTGGTCCTAAAACAGTGACCGCATGCCTGTAGGTGCTTGAAATAAAGAGACAAATACGGCCAGGCACAGTGGCTCATACCTGTAACCTCAGCACTTTGGGAGGCCGAGGCGAGTGGATCACCTGAGGTCAGGAGTTCGAGACCGGCCTGGTCAACATGGCGAAACCCTGTCTCTACAGAAAATATAAAAATTGGCCGGGTGCGGTGGCTCAAGCCTGTAATCCCAGCACTTTGGGAGGCCGAGACGGGCGGATCACGAGGTCAGGAGATCAAGACCATCCTGGCTAACACAGTGAAACCCCGCCTCTACTAAAAAAATACAAAAAAACTAGCCGGGAGAGGTGGCGGGCGCCTGTAATCCCAGCTACTTGGGAGGCTGAGGCAGGAGAATGGCATAAACCCAGGAGGCGGAGCTTGCAGTGAGCTGAGATCCGGCCACTGTACTCCAGCCTGGGCGACAGAGCGAGACTCCGTCTCAAAAAAAAAAAAAAAAGAAAATACAAAAATTAGCCAGCTGTGGTGGCGGCGCCTGTAATCCCAGCTACTCGGGAGCCTGAGGCAGGAGAATGGCTTAAACCAGGGAGGCAGAGGTTGCAGTGAGCTGAGAATCAGCCACTTCACTCCAGCCTGGGCGACAGAGCGAGAGACTCCGTTTCAAAAAAAAAAAAAAAGAGACAAATACAACTTCTGTTGTCATCCTTTATTGGGGAAGCAGATGGTAAAAAATAAAAATGAATAGAGGTAGGCACACATGAAATTAGTTGCTGTGTAGAAGGAATAGGAAAGACAGATGAAAATTGGAGGAATCAGACAGGGTGCTATTACCATTAGGGTGACCATGTAATTTATCTTTTGAACTAGGATAATTTTTTTAAAACTTTTAATTTTGAGATAATTGTAGATTCACACACTGTTGCAAGAATTAACACAGACAGAATTCCATATGCCCTCACCCACTTTCCCCAGCAGAAATATTTAGCATAACTCGTCCACTACCACAGCCAGATAACACACTGATACACTCCCAGCCCCGCTCAGAGCTCACCAGTTTCATATCAAACCGTGATGACCTTGTGACAGATGTGGACAGTGACTGCCCATGGTCACCCGTGCTTTTTCTAGGAACCTACAGAACCTGTTCAGGGAGATAGAAAGAAAAACGGGACACAGACAGTTCCTGCCATGAGGACTTTCTGTCTACTGGAGGCACACCTCAGAATTCGGACAATTCTATGCAAAGTGGAAAGCGTGAAGTGAATGACAGAGTACCAGGATGCAGACAGCGTTAACCTCCACTTGAGAGGCTGGGGACAGTGTCATGTTGGACAAGACAGCCGAGTTCGTCCTTGGCCCCTGGGTGGCTGCCTCTTGCTGTTCCTGGCATAGGTTAGTGGCTAGGAGCCAAACTGTCTGGGCTGGCATCTTGCCTCCCTCCTCACTGCCTGTGTAACTGTGGGCAGGGCGCTTGACCTCGAGCCTCCATTTCTCTTCTGTAAGAATGAAGGAGTAACAGCGCCTAGCTCGTGGAGGTGGGGAGGGCTGCCTGAAACACACATACAGAGAGTTCAGAACGCGTGCGGCCTTGAGGGCATGTGGATAAATGGCTACTTTGCTATCACCCACAGGTAGAAGATGCTTCATATGCATTCATTGACTGGGTATGAACGTGGAGAACCCGGCTAGCCATCCAGTGGGAGCGAATGGAATATTTAACTTGGGGCCGAGTTGGGCCTACACAGAAGACAGGTTGCGTGCGTCGTGTGGAGCTGGGGAGGAAGGCTGTGGCTGCAGATGCAATTCTGCAGGGTTACTGGTGAGGATGGGACAGGGTGAGCCTCGGGGATTCAGGTGGCCAAGTCAAGTCAGGTGAGAAGAGAATACGGGACGGGGCGACAGGCTCTGCTCTTCTGGGAGTTAAGAAGGTCCAGCAAGGGCTGATACTGTCCAGGTGGGTTCTCTGGGAAGCGGCTCTGAAACAGGCTGGTGCTCAGCAAGGGGAAGAGCGCTGTGGGCCGGGGACGCTGGGCCACCTGCCATCCCCACGGTGGCCTCCACCCATCCCTGCAGAGTGCCGTGGTGTGGATGGCCTTCAGAATTATCCTGGCCATGGTGAGGGGGCCTGGCCCTCACACTGCCAAGACAACAGATGGTTGGATGGGGGCTGTCCCCAGAAGGAGGGGTGATGGGGGAGTGAGGCCCTCTCTCCTGAGGGCGAGCCTGGTGTGCACTGAACATCTTTCACATGGGAATGTGGCTGACTGCTGTGGGGTCTCCAGGAGGGGTGAAGGCAGGAGAAGGGCCTGGCAGTGAGGAGCATGAGGGTCTAGGAGCAATTGGCCATGGAGTTTAGGGATCTAAGCCTTTGGTGATGCCCGGGAGACTGGGAGCATGCGAGGACATTTCCTTGTCAGTACACGAGGTGAGGAGGTGGAGGCAGAACTGTGAAGGGCCTGCGGCAAGGAGCCACGTGGCCCAGGGAGGCCTGGCTGGTGGAGTAAGAATTGGTGGGGGGGCTTGCTGGGACCGGCACGCCAGGCTGCGCTGCCCTCACTTGGGGGGTGAGGCTTTTGCCCTGAGGCTTCTCTGTGCGGCCGGAAGGTGCACCCAGGCCTGCGCTTCCTGGAGCTGCAACCTCTCCCTGCAGCTTAGGTGTCCGGGCTCCGTGCCTGGATCAAAGTGAGATCCTTGGCACTGGGAACATAGTCTGTGCTGGGGCTGGATTCTGAGCAGCAGGGACTGGGCCTAATTGGCTTCCCTGTTGCTTTCCAGAGCCCTCAAGGGCAGGGTGTCAGGCATCCAGGAAAAGAGAAGGCACTTCCACCGACTGGAGAGCCTGCAGCGCCACAACAGAGAGCCAAGGGGGCCTTCAGGACTCAAACAGAGGCAAACGTGGATCCCTTAACTGCTCGCTGGAGAATCCAAAGGCTTCGCTCACAGCAGAGAAGTCTGTGCGTAGCTGGGCTGAGCTTTGGCGCCACAGTCCCGTGTCTGAAGCCTGGAGCGGCCTGAGGGCACTTCTGATCTCCTCACAGGCCTCAGTTTCCTCTTCAGTGAAACCAGGGTGGATAAGAATGGTGCCACCTGCAGAGATGTTGGGCTCAGAGATGAGCAAGATCATGGAAGCAGAGCATTAGCCCCTACACTGTTGGGTGCGTGTTTGCTGCTGTTACAACGGTTGCAGGTAGGTGAACCCATTTGCGTAAATTCCAGCTGGAATTGAGCAACTCTGTTTTGGTCATGATCAGCAATCCTGTTCCAAAACACACAGCTCCCGCCTGGGCACCTCCCCTCCCTTCCTCTGGCAATGAGGGCTGCCAAGGTCGGGGCTTCAGAAGGTGGCAGGGAGAATCAGCAGAGCCTCCACTGCCATCAGCCAGCACTGCCACACACCCAAACGACACAAACAGCAGCAAGGCCTCCTGGCTGGGTCAGCTGCCCTTGCTGTGGGCTCTGGGGGCGGCCACAGCCACTCTACTGTAGCCACATGCAGGCATCCTCTGGCTGTGGAGCAGCCGCTGGCCCATGGCCGAGTGTGCACTCAGCTGTGTCTCGGGACAGCCTGGCCAGGTGGAGTACAGGCCAGTGGAGGAGACAGGCCTCTGTCACCCAGCCCAGGCCCAGGGAGAGTAAGGCGTGGACAGGCGGCTAGCAGCTCCTACAGCAAGCAGCCAGGATGGTCCCCCGATGCACAGGAGTAGTCTCCCTGAAGTGAGTTCTAAGCCACACATTCCCAAAAACACAGCTGAAGGAACCCATCTGGGAGGCGGAGGCTCTCACCTAATACCTCGGGGTCCTGGGCCCACCGCATCCCGTCTGTGCCTGGCATTGTCCCTTCCTTGGAAGCTGCTACTCCCTGACTTGTCTCCCTTTGCCCTGGTGGCTCCTTTAGAGCTGGGTCATCTTTATTTTTGTGTCCACAGGGCCTGGCACAGGTAGGGGTTAGTAGGTCCACCTGGCTGCCCACCAGTGCCTCAGGCAGTGCTGGCCCAGGATGATCGCATCCCGCTGAGACCCTCCCGTCAGCTCTGGGGCCCAAAGGCTCAGCGAGTGGGCTTCAGGCTCTGCCCAGGGCTACAGTTGGGCTCAGGATGCAAAGGCCTGTCCTCAGGAAGCCCGAGACTTACAGGAAGGTGCGAGGTGAAAACACCTTCGGTTTTCGCAGGGCCTTCATCCCAAAGATTGCCCTTGAATAAACTCTTCAACTTTCAGCACCCAGGGGTGCTGCCAGATCAGTCATTCTTGCCTCACCGCAGGCCAAGGGCCCAGAGCTGCTGGACCATGGGTGAGATGCGAGCAGCACCCAGAAGTCACACCCCTCTCCCCTCCCCAGCACCCCCCGACTATGACACAGTGCCCCGCGTGCCCCGGAAACCTGATGGATCTTTTCACGTGCCTGAAAGGCTCACCTCGCTCCCAGGGAAAAATTGTGAGCCAGGTACACTCTGGCAAGGAGAAAACAAATCCGTCTGAACTTCGGTGCCCTTGTTTGTTGATCACAACTGTCATGTATGCCTGTGGGTTTAAGCAACGCCACTGTAAAAAACCCACTGCGTATTTACTGTTGGTGTGGGAGGCACTGTGCAGGGAGGCCTGGCTCCTGGAGGCTGACTGTGGAATTACTGTGGAAGGAACTGGAGTTAGTAGTTTTTACCTGTGACTTTTAAACAAAGGCCGTCAGAGAAAGGGAAGAAAGAGATTTCATGGAATAAGGGAGCAATATTATTTTCCAAGTCATGCTGTGAGCTAAGAAAATTCTGTTTTCTTTAACGTGACTCTTCATGACATGCAGGTGTAAGGATGACATGCCAAATATAAACACCGTGACGAAAATGAGATATTCCTCCATATGCATGCATTACATTTTGTGAATTTTACAGTGTGTGTTTTCTTCTTTGTATTTATAGTTCTTCAATAATTATTACCTCACTAAAGGATGTGAATTACATAAAAGTTGGAACCTGATTTCTAATTTTTTTCAGCTTACTTCTTGTATTTAGGAGAAATGTTTTTGTGTTTTGCCACTGAGGCATCCTCCAGAAATGAGCTGCCCTGCTCGCTCCAGAGGAGACTGCGTCCCGCCCGGCCAGATCACCGGCTGCTGTGGTCCCGCCCGGCCAGATCACCGGCTGCTGTGGTCCCGCCCGGCCGGATCACTGGCTGCTGTGTCCCTGCCCGGCCGGATCACCAGGCTGTGTCCCTGCCCGGCCACATCACCGGCTACTGTGGTCCTGCCTGGCCAGATCACTGGGCTACATCCCGCCCGGCCAGATCACTGGCTACTGTTGTCCCGCCCGGCCAGATCACCGGGCTGTGTCCCACCCGGCCAGATCACCGGCTACTGTGGTCCCGCCCGGCCAGATCACCGGCTACTGTGGTCCCCCCCGGCCAGATCACCGGCTGCTGTGGTCCCGCCCGGCCAGATCACCGGGTTACTGTGGTCCCGCCCGGCTGGATCACTGGGTTACTGTGGTCCTGCCCGGCCAGATCACCGGGCTGCGGGCTGCGTCCCGCCCGGCCGAATCACCAGCTGCTGTGGTCTCGCCCGGCCGGATCACCGGGCTACTGTGGTCCAGCCTGGCCAGATCACCGGCTACTGTGGTCCCCCCCGGCCGGATCACCAGGCTGCTGTGGTCCCTTTGTGCAAGGGCCCTGGGCCCAGAGCCCAGCAGGGGTCCGAGATGCTGTGCAGCCATAGACCAGGCCTAGAAGGAAAAGAGCTAGGAAAATATTTTAGGCTCATTTTGGTTTCAAAATTAAGTTTTGAGATTCTTTTAACTATCAGACATTTCAGCTAAATTTCATGTTAACAATGTTTTAGGACTCGATTCTAAAGCCACACAGGTACAAATACCAAATAACTCAGGCACGTGGTTGCTCATTGTGGCCTCATTTGTAGACACAAAAGCTGCTTGTGAGCAGGGGTCTGGCTGGGTGAACCACAGTCCACCCACAGTGGGGCTGAGGCCCCGAGGAGGGCCAGGCACTACTGTGCAAGGATGAAAAGGGAGAGCTCAAAATGTGGCTAAGTGGAAATCAAGATGCAGAGGTGTGTGTGTTCGATGCTCACTTTTGCTAAGAAAGGTAGAGAAACATGAATACGTTCTAGTAACTTGCTTGTATTCACAAAAAGGAACATTGGAGGATAAACCAAAATCTGCCCGGGAGGGAAGGGACAGAGTGAAGAGGACGAGGATATGAGATGGAGGCTTCTTTCAATAGAGCGTGCAATAGGATTTTGACTTTGGGGTCAGGTAAGTACCATATATTTTTTTAAAATACTAAAAGCAAGAACAATTCTTAAAAATTAAAAAGAAACTGAAATGAATGAACCTGTATGGTTGTTGACACATGCACCCAGAGAAAATGGCTATTTTAAGAGACTTTAAAACACAGTATTTACACCACCCATCCTTAATGGAAACTCTTCTGGACAGCAGCAGACCTGCAAAGAGATAGAGCTTTAACCTTATTCAGTAGTCTTGTCATTCATAGGAACATGGGATTGCTAACTGCTAAACCATTGCATATATAATAGATAAACCATTTTAGATATAAAGCATATAATATAAATGCATGGGTGGCCGGGCACGGTGGCTCAATCCCAGCACTTTGGGAGGCCGAGGTGGGAGGATCATGAGGTCAGGAGATTGAGACCATCCTGGCTAACACGGTGAAACCCATCTCTACTAAAAATACAAAAAAATTAGCCAGGCGTGGTGGCGGGCATCTGTAGTCCCAGCTACTCTGGAGGCTGAGGCAGAAGAATGGTGTGAACCTGGGAGGCAGAGCTTGCAGTGAGCCGAGATCACGCCACTGCACTCCAGCCTGGGCGACAGAGTGAGACTCCGTCTCAAAAAAAAAAAAAAAGCATAGGTATGTATTTTATATGTGTATTAAATGTATTCACAATTTTTACATCTATATCTTGATAAAGCAAATAAATTAGGTTACAGTTGTTATCAAACAAGAGTTTTGGAAGATGAAATATTATGATGCAAAGGTGAAATCCAAGTATTAGGTAAAGTCCCTTTGAAGTTAAATTTAAATCAGAAGTATTAGCTTCACTCGTGATTTTGAAGAATTCATATTTCCAGCTCTGTCCACTAAAAATATCTGCAAGGAAATGTAACTCATTGACAATGGCCCCCTTGAAAAAAAAAATATGTATATACAAGCGTAGATACAGCTGCTGTGTATCCATGATTTGGATAATTATTTCAATGTTAATCTTGTTATATTAAATAATGTAATTAAGAAAATAAAAACCTGAAGCTTATATTCAAGTTATGATGTCATGTGTATAATATACAAATTGAATTGAATATCTGTAATTATTGTAGATTAGTCAATATGAATAATTCAATCCTAAACATGCATTGTGTTTTATTATTCATAATGATTAATTTAATTAATTATCAAATTTCAATGTTGTTTTGGTTGCATGGGTGAAGACTTTTACAATAATACTCTGTATTGCATCTATAGAAGAGTGCAAGTCAATTATTTAAATAATCTCTTCACTGGGAATGATTTAATA